>NW_009646633.1:429391-445675 GCF_000708025.1 Charadrius vociferus
ACGTGCATCATCAATATTACTCCACTGACCCAGTTCTTACTCTCAATTTTCTATCCTATCCTAATAAGGGTGGATTTCATGTACAATAATCTGAGGATAGCAGAGGTGAGGGAATTTGCTGTAAGGAAATCATAAGGAAGATAATATTACCAGGCTAGACTACATACAACTATAACTGTTCAAGTATTAAATCCATTTTTCACCATCAAGAGTGTTATCCAACAGCATGAGAAATACAAGCAGGAGAAAATATTCTCAAGTGAAGGAATTGATGGTCAAAAGCCTGAAAGTTTGGTAAAATGCTTTTCCACTTCATGTCCTACAAGCTGTCAGCACTAGAATGGAAAACCGCAGATCAGTAATTGCAAAGGACACTTCTTCTTTCTTATACTGTCTCTGTCTGTAAGGCAGGAGGATGGCAAGTTAATTAATTATCTCCAGCATCAGTTTACTTGAAGATCTTTTTTTCCAGCAGCGCATCAAAGGAGACTGATAGAAGCCTTGATTAGGGGGATAATGAAGGAAATCTCTAATAGATTATATCATTTCGTGCCCGTCTGCAGCCATTCTCAAACTGGCTGCTTTTGCAGGGCTGGGATTCACGTCTGGAAAATATCACAGGCATGTAAATCCACCTCAAATGCAAAATTTATGGAAAAATTCAAGTAATTGCATGTTTACCATATTTCTGTCAAAGGTCTGGAAAAAAGATATCAGACCATCTGACTTGCTATAGAACAGAGATTTTCTGTGTGTCCTGTTAGGGTCTCTGACTCCATGGAGATAATCCGCATTTTAAAGTCACATCAGACATGGATAGAGAAAATTTATTAGGTAATACAGAGCAGGACTAGAGCAGAGGCAGGAGGAGAGCATACGCTGATGCGGGGGCAAGACAGGCAGTTTGATGTCTACCTTGTTATCCATCCTAGGAAGCCTTTTACTAACAATAACCATTAGCAGTGGCCATAGATGAGGTTCTTTATCTGATTTTTTTTTTTTTTTTCCTTCTCTCTAATCTTGCCCACTTTCACCTGCAACACAGCATCTTGCCCAGTTCTTCCTTCAGATTAACAGGAGCCCTCAGAGGGCAAAGCTGGTTCCCACCACAGAGGGGGAAACTTTGGCACTGCAGAGTCCCAGCTCTCCATCCCTGTCACACCAGTGCCCCGTAGTCCATCTCTGCATTTGAAGTCCCTTGGGAATTTTAATGCCATTTCCCTGTTACCCAGACGGTGCACACGCTGCCAAATCTAATAGCGAGGAGAAATGAAGTGTCAGGTTCTGATACACCAACACATCGTGCTGATTTCTATCTCGCACAGATAAACCCCAAGCCATTCCCCACGATGTCCCAGTGGCACATTTAAGCAATCTATTTCTAAGATGAGACTGCAGATTCTCCCCTGGTGGTGTCTGGTGCTTAATAAACTATCGGTGGCACTGGTTGCACTGACCCTCGGATGCTCAGGCACCCCAGCACCAACATCTGGATTGCGAGTTTGAAATAACCCACTGTCCTAATGAAGGAGCCATTAATCTCATAAAAGAACCACAGAGGGAGGTGACCATCACCACCTCGCCCATCAGAGCCAGGCCACTCTTTCACATGCATCTCCATCACCCAGCACTTGTCCTGGCAAAGGAGCAGCACGGAGAGATGCTCCAGCCCTTGCCCTGGGTCCCTCCTGTCCCCCACGGCCACCGAGGGCAAAAGTGAACGGTGCCACGCAAGGGAGCAGAAGTAAAGGCAGAGGGGGAGCAGAAAGTGTTTTATGGGGTTAACCGTCCCGGTCTGAAGTAAAGCAATTTCCTTCGGTCTCCTGCCATTTCCTTGTGGAGGCTTATCATCTCCAGCTGGGACAATATAAAGGCCCATTTAATCGAGATCCATTTAACACTGAATCACGCTAACAAGATTACTTAGCCAGGGCTAATTCTGCATTTGCTGAAGTGCAGTATCCAGGGTGAGTAATCTCTGTGTGCTGGTGGCAGGTTCAGAGACAGGTTAGCCACTGGCTTAGCGTCACAGACAAAACATGGAAAGTACATGGAGGACCACGACAATGAAATCGCAGCCAGTTTAGCCTATCGGGCTATTTCCTTTCCCCTACTCAGTGTTATTGGAGATCAGTGCAGAGAGGGTTTCCTCATTACCCCATAGGATCCTAAAAGGGGAATTATTTTCTTTGTCCTCACAAGCAGCTGAGCAGGCAATACAGCAAAATCCTCTTCAGTCATTATCTGTTAAGTGCATGGCATCCTTTTGTGAGTTAAATGACACAGTATTTCTTGCATGGGACTGAATTCAAAAGGTTTTGCCTTCCATCAGGAGATAACTCAAGATTTGAGTGCTAATTGAATACATTTATATGCACACAAGTGATAGGCATTCATACAATTTCTTAAAGTAGATTCTCACCATTCAGTCATTTAAAAATATAGCACCAAGGGCTCTATTATTTATGATTATTAAATCACAAATCTGAGTAGCAAAATACTTCACTCAGGGAAAGTGTGAAGAGGCTGTTTCAGAGGAAAATCTCCTTTTTCAGAACTCACAGAACACCACATCATCGCAGGAGGATGCTGATAACTAATATTGTTTTACAGCTAAGGCTCTCAAAGTGACTCACTCAGGTAAATGGATTAATCCTAATCACTCCTTCAACTGTTCCCAAATCCTCCAGGCAGTCAGACCTAAGGCTGAGGTGTTCTGGCAAAATAGTCATTTTTTGTGTGCATGGTCTCATCACACTGTCAGCGTAGGATTTGGGATGTCCCCAGTCATTCCCTTCCTTGCTTTGAGAGGACAGGATTTGTTGTCACTTCAGGAGGTATTCATCTCACCTGGTGTCAGAGGTCCACAAGGCAAGTGTCTATACTTGAGTTAGTCTCTTAAATGCATAAGTGGAGAGAAATTGGAGCGATTTGTCTGACCTATTTTAGGCAACCACCTCAAGATGAGAGCAATTGCCTGCTGGAGGTACCCATTTCTCTCGCTTGATGGTAAATGAGGTCTGAGTGCTCAGTGCGGACGCCAAGACCTCGGCGCCGTCTCCCAAGTCAGGTGAGATGGATCCTATCCAGCGTAATTGCAACCTTTCAAAAGGAGATTCACCTTTTTTTTTTTTTTTTTTTTTTTTGACAGGGAGTTTATTTTAACCATTTGAGGAATGTCTCAAGTTTTCATTTCTGTCCAGTGTCTTTTGGTCTTTCTCCCATTTGGCAGACAATCCTCCAGGTATGGCAACCGGGCTGTTAAAGGGAACAGATGGGATGAGACCCCTCCCTTCTACAGAACAGAGCAGGGCTCATGGTTTTATTTTGCAACCCAGCCCAGAGCCTCTTTTGACGCTCTGAGGGTTCACCAAGGCAGAGATCCAACTCAAGGGTGGGTGAAACCCCCCTCCATAGGCTTGCTTCTGGGGCGGGCAAATGGTCTCTTCCTCCAAATGAAGACCACAAGCTATGCCAGGTCAAAAGGACAAGACCAGAGATGACAAGACCACAAGAGGTCCCTTCCAACCCCAGTCATTTCGTGGTTCTGTGAAAAAGGAAAAGCTCTCCAGGGCAATATCTTCACACCCAGTATGGAGATCCCCATGCTCAGGGTGCTAACGGGGGCACGCTTTGCTCCTGGTACCACCCAGCCCTTCAGCACCGCTGGGCAGGCAGCTCGGGGAAGCTTTAAGACAAAAAGAAGAGACACCTATGGAGCTGGGTGCCTTTAGGGTATGGCAGGAACCAGGCGAAAGCCTTCAGTAGCATCATTTATATTCAGATTTCTAAGCCCACTTGAATCTAGCCCACAGCCCATTCTCAAAAAGTGACTTAGACACTCGGGAAAATAAATGCCACTTAGAAACGGGCTTTCGGGCCCAGATATGCAAAAGCACGCAAGTGCGTAATGCTGCTTCTCGTGCCTAATATACACCAATTCCAGGACGAGATTAAATGCTTACATCAGAGCTGGAACTGAGCCCCGCGCAATTCTGGCCAAGTGCTGAGGTCACCTGTGAAAGTGCGATTCCTGTTAAGATGTTTAACTTTCTTTTTTTAATTGCAGTCCAGAGCTCAGACCAGGCAGACGCACCCCTTCCTGCCCCCCTTAAACACAGGTACTTAAACTGTGCCCATAGTACCTACACCTCAGGAAGGCAGTTTGCTGGTCATCTCTATACAGAGAATTCATGTATTGGATGTCTACCACCTCAGCGCCTAGAAAATGTCAGATTTTGAAGTTCCTAAGAGAAACAAGCAAACGTGCACAAGAAACATGCCTGCATAAGGCTCGTTTCCTTGAGAAACAAGGTGCTCAGTCAAAACATTCAAAAAACTTTCCAGCTGTCCCCATGACTTCATCCTCAACATCTGAAAGCATGAAAAACTTTAAGAGTAAAAGAGGAATTAAAATCTGCCTGAAAAATATGATCAAGTCACACTGGAAATTCAGGGGACTCCCTTCAGCAAGTGCTCAGGGTGTTTCCAATTATACAAAACCAAAACGCATCCCACTCACATGGCTTCAATCAACTAGCCAAGGTGTTTGACTGCACACAGACAGCCCTGTGCCTCGGACACTAGAGAAGCACAGAATCATTTTGGTTGGAAGAGACCTTTAAGATCATCGAGTCCAACCATTAACCCCGCACTGCCACGTTACCACTAAACCATGTCCCTCAGCACTACATCTACACATCTTTTAAATACCTCCAGGGATGGCGGCAGGAGCTGAGAGTCTTGAATTTAATTTCTGACTCAGAAAAGGCTACATATGGTCTCAGGCAATCACCTTCTCTCATCACTTTCTCACCACCTTCCCTTTCGGACACCCAGAGGCAGGAGCTGGCTATCTCCCTGCTGCTGCACTGGAGGCAGCTCAGCTCTTTCTGATCCGGTGGGACACACAATGGAACCGCTATAGGGATGCAGGGTACGGTGTACCCCATGTACGGGCTCCTCTGGGTACTGTGGTGCACACGGATGTACGGCACGTGGGGCCATACAGAGTCTCGGAGACAGCAACGCAAGAGGCAAAGCTCCGCACAGAACCTGCACCGAGGGGACCCCAGCCCCTGGGTCCTCACCGCGGTGGCACACAAACTCTGTCTACACCAACAGGGCAGCACATTGCAACGAATGAGTTTCCAAGCATTTTCCAGTTTTAACGTCTCCTAAAAACAAATATCTCTGGTAAAGGCATAGACTCACACTTGGCAAGTTTAAGCCCAAAGCTTGCTTTCCTCAGCTACCTTTTCTGAACCTCTCAAACCCAATCTGCTGGCTGCAGGTTGAAAACCGCTCCGTTACTTGTCATCTTGTTTTGAAACAACGTCATCGTCTCTAATTGGTAGGGCACAAGGGCTTGAAAGACATTAAAGTCCCTCCTGCACGTGTGCGGAGCGGTTACCGCAGCGCGATACCCATCCCTCCGACACCTCCCCGCCGGCTGGGCAGCAGTGCCCGACCACGCTCACAGCGGCCGCAAAGGCACAGCCTCTCGCTCCAAGCAATAGGACCAAGCAGACTCCACGGGAATCATTATTAACTTGGCTTTAATTACAAACTAATTTCCTCCTGCATAGCCAGCAATTTCAAGCTCTGTGGAAACTGTAAGGAAACAATAGCATGCCATTCCCCAGCAAAAGGACCGTAAACCAACAGACAAAATTCAGAGCTTCAAAAGAGAGTGATATATTTAAATGCCCCAAAAGCAACAATCTGAGAATGTTTCCTCAAGCTAAGCAGAAAGCATTCTCTTTTACTTTCCGACTAAATATTTCCTTTTTAAGGCCATCCAATTTTACCAAGTTATAGGGATGACTTAGTAGGTCTTGATAATAGAAACTGCCTGCACCTAAAATATGCGGCAGCTACCACCTCTCCGTAACAAGCTGGTGCTGTAGGTTGCTCACCGGCTCGAGCGCTGCTGAAACCGTACTTAGCAGCTGACAGATTGCAGCGAGAACTGGGGGAGCATGAAGGCTTGTTAGCAGCAAGGTTTTCCCAGCTGAGGCTCAGACACGCACTGATTGGCAATTCAGATCACGGAGTTTGTCCCGGTGGAGCCTCCATATGTTTCTTCCCCTGGAGGAGCGATGAATGTCAATTCACCCCTTGGGGTGCGTCAGGCGAAAATCCTCCCGAGGGTGAAACGAGAGCTGACAGCAACCGGCCACAGGTACCCCAACCAACTTTCACACATCGGCCCATTTTGCTAAGAGTCAGGAGAAAATGAAGCTACATTTGTTGCATTTCCACGAACAGTGCTGGTGTATACATTCCCCTCCCAACATTAGCTATATCAAAACATAAATAAAGGCAACGCATGCCTTTAAATAAATAAATATTAAATAAAAAACATAAATAAAGGCAACGCATACCATAAAACGGGGAAATGAATGTTTATCCCGGTAACTCATCAGCACACCTGGGATTTCATGGAACCATAGAATCACCTAGGTTGGAAGGGACCTTTGAGATCATCAAGTCCAACCGTTAACCTGACATTGCCAAACCCACCACTAAAACCATGTCCCTCAGCACCACCTCTGCCTGTCGTTTAAATACCTCCAGGGACGGCGATTCCACCACTCCCCTGGGCAGCCTCTTCCAGTGCTTGATAACCCTTTTGGTGAAGAAATTTTTCCTAATATCCATCCTAAACCTCCCCTGGTGCAAAACTTGAGGCCATTTCCTCTTGTCCTGTTGCTTGTTACTTGGTTGAAGAGACCGAGCCCCCCTCACTACCCCCTCCTTTCAGGGAGCTGTAGAGAGCGAGGTGGTCTCCCCTCAGCCTCCTTTTCTCCAGGCTGAACACCCCCAGGTCCCTCAGCCACTCCTCACAAGACGTGTGCTCCAGGCACCTCACGGCTCCGTTGCCCTTCCCTGGACACGCTCCAGCTCCTCAATGTCCTTCTTGCAGTGACGGGCCCAAAACTGAACACAGTATTCGAGGTGGGGCCTCACCAGTGCCGAGCACAGGGGAAGATCACTGCCCTAGTCCTGCTGGCCACGCTATTTCTGGCCAGGATCCTAGTGGCCTTCTTGGCCACCTGGGCACACTGCTGGCTCGTACTGAGCCAGCTGTTGACCAACACCCCCAGGCCCTTTTCCGCCGGGCAGCTTTCCAGCCACTCTTCCCCAAGCCTGTAGCGCTCATGGGGTTGTTGTGACCCAAGTGCAGGACCCAGAACTTGGCCTTGCCGAACCTCTCGCCCTTGGCCTCAGTCCATCGATCCAGCCTGTCCAGATCCCTCTGTAGAGCGTTCCTACTCCCAAACAGATCAACACGCCTGCCCAAATTGGTGTCGTCTGCGAACTTACTGAGTTCAATCCCCTTGTTCATGGCATAACCTGAGAACAGAGTCCATGACAGCCACAGCGAATCGATAGCTCTATGCTATTCCGTTCTATGCTATTCGATACTAGATGCCCAAACCCATCACGCTATTCCTTCCTTCCCCGTGTCCACATCTCATATCAACCACTTCTTCAGAGCATCCTGCCAGTGGCTCTTGACGGGCTTTCCAGACCTTAATTAAGCTTCAAGACACCTCCGTGAAGTTGACTAATATAATTAAGTGAATCTTCCAGACGAATAAGCTGAGGAGAGGTGAGATCAAACAGCAGAACGATGGAGGAACAGTTACCCTGTGGCAAAGTAGGTTGCAGGGCCCAGAGCCCCCTTCCCTGCTGTCTTACAAAAATCACTACCTTTCCCTTCCCCTATCTGTTGTTGATTTTGCCACGATTTTCTCCTAGAAAGGACCATTGTCTTAACAAGAAAAAGCAGCTTCTTTTGTCAAGGAGGCATCAAGGCAGAGCTGCTGTCTCTAGCACTGCCACACAGGGATGTTTCTTGCAAGTATCAAGAATAGTCATGCATGTACACACAACGATATATTTTACTATAAATGAAGGTGAGGGGAAGCTGTAGTCCAGTGGCTTCTTTCACATAAACTTTCTGAAATTACAGTAGTTATATAGCCTATATTCAAATAATTCTCAGATTGTCTGGGTATCTCCTAAAAAAAATCTCCCATAAGATGTCTTGAATTTCATAGTATACTGGAAGAAAAACAGTCTAGGTCTGAGTCTTGCTACAATCTGAAGCATGACTTGTCTCACAAGTTTAAAAGAATTATCATGGACTTGAAGATGAATGTGCAGCTAAATCCCTCCATGACTGGGGTCTTATTAGGAACACCATTCACATGGGACTTTTTCCTGGAAGATGATGTTTAGAATGAATTTGTGAAGTATTAGGGGGCTACAGGAATAAAGCGGAAAATTCCCCAGCTTGGAGTCAAGCTGGATCCGTGATATCTCACGTGATGTCTCACCTTCCTGCAGGCACTCTCCTTCAAAAAAGAGCCTTTCCCAGGAACTTCAGGAACTTCTAAACGCTTTAAGCACTCTTGCAAAGGGCTTTTTTCTTCTGTGCTGGACCCAAATGACATTATGCTATATGCTAAGTAAGCATTGTGGCCACCCATTGCTTAGGAAGCTCGGCCTCGGAGGCACAGGTTCCAACATCATCTTCCATTCCAAAATCCAATGGCGGAAGCACTGGAGAAGCAATCACTCGTGTAACACTTGTCGAGTAGCTTTCGGCATCTGCAGGGCTGTCGCTTGGCTTTGTGCTCGCCCTCCTGACACAAGCGTTACGGCTGTCAGGGAGCAGCCCAGAGGCCACTTCTTCTGGCTCTTTACACTGTTGACTTCTCTTCCCACCTGGGATCTGGCGACAGCATCACCTAACACTCTCCCTAAGTCTTCCAGAGGGGACAAAAACCACATAACTGTAAGAAACCGGTGGTGTCATGTGACACCACTTCTCTTTAAAACTGCGGTTTCCCAGTGCTGGGATTCTATGGAAAACTATAAAGTGATGGCAGCTCTCGGGACCTAAGCCATGTTGACTCTTTTTTTTTGTTTTGTTTTGTTTTGCCTCATCTGTTTCTTTATACTTCTCTGCGTCTCAAGTGACTCTGACATAGGAATTCCTGCTTTTCATTTTTCTGCTGTACAAGATGTCAGCAGATAACAATCCATGCTTCATTGGTGCTGTTCCATAATTGAAAGAGCCAGCAATATATCAGGCTTGGAGTCTGCAAACCCCATCAATAAGTACTCTATTACTTGGGCATAATTTTCCACACACCCCCTCCAACGAGACTTAACAGGCAGTAGGGTTATATTGCTGAACCCACACTTCACTGCAAACTGTTTAAGATAATGTCTACTAAACTATACTCTATTGTCACAAATTAGTTTCTCAGACAACCGGCGTCTAGCAAAAAAGTACTTAATATGCAAAGCTGCCTGTTTAGATCTATCTGTCTTCCAGTAAAGCTACCTCCGGGAAAAGAGAACTGGAGTCCAAAACAACGGCACAGGTTTCTTTCCAAGTCAACATACACGGATCTACACATTTCTTTAGGAACAAATTTTTTCTGTGTCACCATGAGGGTTTTTTGCTTGACTTATCCTGCATTTTCAGCATGTAACAGAGACCTTAACAGCTTCTGCAGCGCTACTGATTGTGTGAGGGCAGTGTGAAACTCGCTTGGCCTCTCTTTTTAGATTTAATTCTCTGAGCTTTTCCGTAGCACGTTAAGAATCAGCTTCCTGGTCCATTTCAACAAAATCCCATCAAGTCCCAAGAGTTTCCTCTTTAAATAAATAGCAGGGGCTTGAGTTTTAATTACTTTCTGCAGAATCCCCTTATCAGCAGTAGCTTTGACAGACACAGGCTATACCTTATCTGGAAACACAACTGAGATCTCTAACTCCTTCCATGTCTTTAGCCCTTGAAGCTGGGCTCATACCTATTACATATCATGCCCAGAAGCACTGTCAGAGTACGGGCTCCGATACCTGGATAGGCAGCTCCTTCCCTCCATAACTTCTCATCCCAGAGGATCCTTATACCCTTCCCTCATCGCTGGCACAAATAAATGGCTGATGATTCAGTCATGCTGGCTATCTATCTGCATACCAGGCATCTCCCAAACGTGTTGCTTCTTGCACAGAACCCTAATTTCATTCAGTTTTGGCCCACCAGCTTTGGGGCTCTGCAAACTTCCCTGAAGTCCACTGCTTTTCTTACCTGGAGCAAGCAGCCACCCGGGCAGGTGGTACCCTGCCTTGCACCATCCAAGGTCTGCTGCAGGCGTCCAGGGACACCGCGGAGGTGCATACAAGAAGTAAAGCACCTGGGGGAAGCGATGACTTTCTGAGGTTCAGTGCACTCACACCTCTTCTGTGTTTCTGAGTGCAATTGCAAGAACCGGTTTAAATGATTAAAATACAAGAGCTAGTCATTGTTTAAACTTTGCGTTTTGAGTTTTGAATGGAACCTCAGGTCCTTTAATACATTATCTCAACTGGATCAACCATCCACTAATCTTGGAACTGCCTCATAAACTCCAGGGGGAGCGATATTTCACCCCAAATCCTCTGAAATCTCAGTCTGCTGCACAGCAAGCATGCTGACTATCCAACTTCTTGAAGGACTTCATTACAGATTTATTTGAATGCCTTCAAATTTTCATCCTTGTAACCCCTAGTGAGACGTGTTGCACTGCCCAGTGAGAACGATGTTGGGGTCTTCCACCTCCCGCACCGTTCCCTAGTCCCCCTCCATCCCTTCCCCGCACTGCTGGTGTCCGCTCAGCCTTCGGTAACCGCTGGAGGCAGGAGCTCTAACCGAAAGCACCTCTATTTCCGATTAGCTATTTTCAAGGACTCAGAGAGCTCCATTCCTGTCCACGCCGATGCCCAAAACTCTGACTGCGGTCCACGCTCGCTGCTTTTACGCGGGGCAGAGCCGTGCCTGCTGGGGGGGCACACACCTACTGCCCTTTTGCCATACGAACAGCCCTGGTCTGCCGCAATTCACCTCCGCGCCAGAAACCAGGTAGCCAAAACTTCGCACCACTGAGAACAAAACAAACCAGCCTCAAAGCAAAAGCAGACATAAAACACCCATTAAACCTCACGGTTCAACACATAAACAGAGAGAAGGGAAGACCTCCCAGAGTCCTGCGCTTGAATCCAATAACCATCCATAACTACCCCTAAGGATAGTTTCTAAAGAGGGGAGAGCAATAAACAGCACTTCCCCTCTTCATTACACAACTCCAGCAATAACTGTGATGAATGGCGAGGAACAACCGGGTTTCATTGCTAGATTTCCAGGCTGTGGTGTCCAACAATAGAAGCATAATAAAGACAGATGGCAGTGGATTAACTCTTCTCGCGAGGCGGCCAGTGCTGGTTGTTCAACCGCGCTCATCCCAGCTCAAAGGCGGGCAGCCTGACCACAGCCCCGTCCCCGTCCCCCAACAGGCAAATGCTCTTTGCTTCTGTAGGGGAGCGGTGTTGGGTACGGTGGGGATCAGGCACTAATGCAAACCAGAGGTTTTGTTCAGATCAGAAAGCGGAGCCGAGCAATATAGGCTAATTCTGGGGTTGCGTTTTGTTTCTGAGCACAGCTGTTAAACACATGAAAAACTCGGAAGAAACCTAAGCGGATTTTCCGTGGAAAATTTCTGCGCTTTTTCAACGAATAGTATTAATTGCCTGACTGCTTTTAAATTTGAAAAGCTCAAAAAGAAAAAAAAAAAAAAAACAACAAAAATCAACCTGAAATTGTTGCTGCATTCATGCAAAAGAGGTTGTTTTTTAAATGTTGTGACATTTTCCCCTCCAGTTTTGCCCATTTAGCACAAATATAAAGACTACCTTGCATTTTTTTTTTTTTTTTCAATAGGTTTAATGTGGTGCTAATAGGTGCGTATTGGACATCATTTAAAAACTATCAGGAAGTTTTAGGTTGGTTCAAACACCAGAGAAGAAATAGGGTCTAGGAGGGCTGGGGAGGGAGCAGAGCTGGCTGTGCCCGCAGCTCTGGCAGCGCTTCGCTGTGTACAAATATATGAAATTCACTCTAAGCTTCGGCATTAAACTGGTGCATGCACTGCCAAAATTAGCAGGGGAGGGGTCTTACCACAACTAATTAATTGAGTCTGTAAAGCGATTGGAGACCTTCGGATGGAAAGTGCTAAACAAAGTGAAAATTATCATTGTTTCTGCTTAAGTGGAACTGCCAAGCAACGCTACTTCAATCATTCATTGCCAATTCGTGTCTTTCTTCTGTTTAGAAGTCCACTGTAACCAAGCTTAATTTCTGCAGATGTATTTGCTATTCAGGAGCATTTGCTGGTTTGAATAATTTTCAGACAGAGTTTTTGGGAAACATGTTTGATTTGCCTATTCATTATCTGTTACTCCGGATGTGTGATGGGCTACACAAGGCAGCGTGTTGCTGTTTCCGCTCGCTGCCTGAATGGCAGAAAGTTTATTAGGTGGGAGAATAATGAATAACCAATAATGAATACTCTTGTTTTCATGTGAAAACAGATGAGCATGTGAAAAGCAGCATCTCTCCCCACTTTCTTGCCAACAGATCCCCATTCACAATAATGTTCTCCGACAAAGAAAAGCCAGCAGACTCTTGATTCAGCCAAATATTTGGCCATTCACAAACTCTGGCTTTACTGTCTTACCAGAACTACCCACGTGCATGCCTGGAATACGGAGGTGGCTACTCTGGGGTTGACCAGAGTCTTTACAAATATGAGACAACAACAAAAAATTAATACCCAGCTTTTTACAATGCGTGTTATCCAGCCACGTAGCACTGTGGGTTTTTTGGTCTCTCCTGGGTGTTGGCAATTTCTCCCTCCAGTATAGGACAACTCCTGCTCTATGGGGGCTTCTCTATAATACCTCATCTCATCAAATCAATTTGGTCTATGGTTCTTGTGCAAGCCCACGTGCCACATCTCTGCTCTGGTACAAACGCCAAATGCCCAACAGCGAGTCATGCCAAAGTCCAGTTGCACCAACCACCCCCAAAACCATATCCCCCTGAAACCCTCCTACCTGCTGAAAGATGGCAAGCTCAAATTTACACAGAACCGTTTCCTTGTTTCTGTTTTTGCTGACCGCGTGACTCCCAGTTGCATGTAATTATTTTGGTATGCTGGTGTTAATGATATGTCCAGTTCACTTAGCCTGTTCATCAGTATTGCTGGTCATTTGCTGTTTCTTTGTTTCTTGCCTCCCAAAAGGTCACTACATCATCAGCAAAACCAAGCGCGATTCATCCATTATTTATCAAGCCGGCTTTACTCTTCACCTGTCCCTGATTTCAAGGCCACGCTCCATCCTACATCGCAAACCTACACGCACCTGCAAGCCCACACTTGTACCGTGAAGCACCTACTGGCATAAAGCATTTATTAACCAGAAATCATAAACTGTGGAAACGGAGCTCGTTGTGTTGTAGGCAGGGATTTGGTATCATTTTAAACATCCGCCGTTTCCCAACCTCAGGTCCCCGGTCCCACTCCTGCTTTGCCTCCTATTGACTAAAAAACTATTTGTAAGTAAATCTATGCAACGAAATAGCCTTTTGCTATTTGGCCTGAGTTGTGGCCTGCTTTAACCCTCCGTCAGCGAAGGCTGCCTACATCTCTTATTTCCTTAGCCGGAGCGGTTGCTGAGCGTGAGCGTGCTCCCCGCATACACCCCGACTGCATTATTGACATCCGCCTCTGGAGCAGTATCCCGGAATAGCGTCCGCAGGGGAAACGCGCAGACATTGCGAAATGCCTCCTGCAAAATCCGGGATGCTCATCACACCTCCGCTTGGGAGCACCAGCGCCTTCCCCCCGCGGGTGCCCCCCGCGTCAGACCTGCCCCTGCGGGGGCACCTGCACTCTCGCAGCCTCTCCAGGAGGTTGGGGTACAGGCGCTGCATAATGTTATCAAAGCTCCTTCTGCCTCCAGGGAGTCTTTTAAACCTCAGCCCCTGAGAAGAGCAATAACCTTCAAAAAAAACCCACACGGGACTTATTACAAAAGGGAAATTCTAACCTACAAATAAAGGCAATAAAGAGGCAGACCTCTGCATCTCCATTGCATCTAACACGGCCTCAGAACAAGCGGAGATGTCCTGATGAGCTGCCGAAGGGGTAAAGGCGATGTCAGCGATCCCCATCGCGGGCGAGAACTGTGGTTATGTTGGAGAAGAGCCTCTGAGCGTCGCCGAGGTCACCCAGGGCAGCGCAGCTCTGCTCTAGCCTACCCCTGGGGTTCAGCTGATGGGATTTATCATATCTATTGCTTAGACTGAAAGCCAAGCCAGAAAACTGCCTTCGAACCGTGCCCCACCGGGAGGGAAATGGGGAGGAGAGCAATGCCACAGCCACTCTCTGCTTCCCCCCTATTTGTCCTGGTTATCAGACTGGAAAAGATCACCAATTACCCTCTTCCCAACCACCACTGCTCCTGCCAACAAAAGATGAAAAGCACATTTATTTCTCTTAAGTGAGATCTTTTTGTGACACATAAGGACCCTTGTATACATGACAATTACTTGTAAAAAATGTCTCTCTGTCTACAGCACATCTCTAAATGGATTTAAGCCCATATAAAGGATGTAAAAATGGCTATAACCGCCCCAGTGCAGCTCCCTGGAAGCTCTCAATGGTGTTTTTTTCACATATATAAAAGCCAACACAGAACAAAAAGGCCTGTCAGCAAAGAAAGGTAGGCTCGCCTTTCCTCACCTAACTAGGGAAACTTAATTTTATTTATTTTTATTGACAATTTCAACAACTATTTCTCAATCATAAAAGTAAAAAGCACAGGCTCAGCTAGTCAGCCCATCATTTCTGTTTAGCTTTTTATTTGTGCGAGGAGCTCTTTGGAGATGCAATATCTTGTTTGCAGAGACACCCTAGTGGCAACATGACATTACTCAAACCACCAAATGAGGCTCGTGCAGACAACGCAGCCCTCTCCTCCCGCACCTCCGGCAGTTTATGGATCTCACCGTGCAACTTGGGGCTCCTCTGTTCCCCCCGTCTCCCCAGCCTCCCCATTACCGCCGACTCCTGGCTTTGACATTTAGGGAGGGCAAGCAAAGCTTCATTTAAAAACAAGTGCTGTCGTTCTCTAGCGGGTAATTATTGACCATTGCATCTTATTATTATTATTTTTACTGTTTATTTTTTGACAGATGCCCCCTGGGGTTCTGCCTCGCTGACATTCATCACAAACAGCACTATAAGGCACTGTGGGATGTATCCGTGCCTGAATTATGGACACGCCACTCATCCTTCCCTGGCCCAGGGGTTTCTAAGGGCCAGGTTTACGCAAGTAGTCGAGAGTCAAAGGATGCCTGGAGGAAAGAGAGGAACCCACAGGGATTTGCCCAGCTGAGCACTCTGGCTCCCAGATCCCGAGCGGAGCCGGTGGGAGCTGAGCACATAATGTGCAAATCTGCTGGCTTTGGGCACCCCGGTCCCTCTGCAAGGGCGGTGTGCCCGGTCCTTCCAAAAGGGCACCAGTGTGCCCGGTCCCTCTGAAAGGGCAGTGATGTGCCCAGTCCCTCCGCGGGGGCAGCAATGTACCCCATCCTTCCGAAAGGGCAGCGGTGTGCCCCATCCCTCTGAAAGGGCAGTGGTGTGTCCGGTTCCTCAGCAGGGGCAGCGGTGTGCCCGGTCCCTCCGAAAGGGCAGCGGTGTGCCCGGGGCACAGGGGCGATCACACCGCCTGCAGCCGTGGGTCGGAGGGTCCCTTCTCAGGCTGTGCACGAAAGCCCTGAGCAAAGATGATCCCTGTCCCAGACCGCGCAGATCAAATCCTTTGACTCGACGCATTGAGGGGAAGCAGTAAGCGCCTATAATTTAAAAATTGGGGAACGGAGGCTTGCAGGGATGCATTGCTTTCGGGCAGGGCTCTTATTAACTTCCCGGAGCGCGTGCGTTCGGCCATAGCCTGCACAGCGGATAATAAACTCGGTGCTATGCTACCTCGGCATCTGTGCTTTCACAGGGAAGTGAGAAAGACTCTCCGCTCCTATTTGCACTCTTACCCCAACAACAGCGCCGGGTGTCAGGTGTCTGCGAGCTAAAGGCTTCCCTGGCTGTGGCATGATATTAAAAGCATATGCAATGAGACTGCACCTTCTGTTCACACTCTGTCAGTAATCCTGTGCAGGCAGGTTTGCTGTTAACCTTCCTAATGGAAAGTCTGTTCGGTGGCTTGCTGGCTTTGCCTCAGTTAAGTATTATCTGCAAAGATGCAGACTGTTGATTTGTGGGCACCTTCTAAAGTGAGAGCTGCGGAGGCTCAGAAGAAATGATGCAGCCCGGAGCCGGCGATGGAAGGCGATTTTTGCCCTAACACAGCTCAGGCCAG
>NW_009646633.1:461145-479004 GCF_000708025.1 Charadrius vociferus
CGTTCACAATCGAGGTTAGTTTTTTTTATATATATATATATATATATATATATATATATATATATGCAATTCCTACAGAAGCAATAACTCACTTTAGCTGATTTGGGGAGAGGGAAAAAAGAACTTGTCTCAGCTTAATTACAAATTTACTTTTTTCTCTTTCCTCTCTTGCCACCCCTGCCCCTCACCCCCTGATAAAATGAGGGTAAAAAGCCCTGCAAATGGCAATATCCAATATTCATTAGTGGCTTGTGAGAGAGACAGAGAGACACAACTCATTACTGGGTTCTTCACCTTTACCCTTGACAATGGTTATTTACATAATAACCTGACCC
Organism: Charadrius vociferus; assembly: GCF_000708025.1. Taxonomy (NCBI): domain Eukaryota; kingdom Metazoa; phylum Chordata; class Aves; order Charadriiformes; family Charadriidae; genus Charadrius; species Charadrius vociferus. The sequence goes on from NW_009646633.1 coordinate 461,481, forward strand.
TTAGGTTACTCTTCATTAACAAACACATGTGCAAACATAGAAGCAGCTGGCTACAACTCATAAATATATATTGTTAACCTTGGCTTAGAAGACTTACTTTCACTTACTAAAGAAAAAAAAAAAAGAAAAGGAGACACTATTTTGCATAGCTATTATGTTATAACCTCAGTAAATGGTACAATGAGCCGGAGGCTTGGCGCAGCTCTGGGCGCCCTCGAGTAGATGAGCGCTCGGAGGACACCCCACGGCGGCCGGCGTGGCTCTCCGTGATCGCTCTCCGGCAGATTTGCAAACCAGGTCCCTGTGTGCTGGCCCTGCCTGGAGCATCTTCCTCTGCCCTTTGGGGGACTCTCCCAGTTGGAGGATGAGGCAGAGACCATCGGCACTGACTCCCTGAGTCAGTCCAGCTCTTCTGTTCCCCAAATTGTCTGATGGTCCCGCCTGAGCTAGACCACGGTGGGACAGTGTTCAAAGCTGGGCTGAAGTAGGGAAGGACCTCTCCAGAGAAGCAGGTTTTTCAGCTGAGACAAAAGGTGCCATTTAACCCTCTGAGCAAAAGTTTCACACTCCACATGGAAACATTCCTGTGCAAGGTCTCGCAAACCAGGATGTAGAGCTTTCCTTCGTGTTTCTGAAGGCATCTAAAACAGCTTCTGGGAGTTCAATTTCATCATACGGCTCTGGGAGCCAACCCCCATCCCTCGGTCTGACATGGATGAAACATACCCATGTCTTAAGCCCGGTGACAGCCCCGAGCAGAGGGAAAGGAGCCCGGGAGCTTTCTGAGGATGGGCAGGTTTTTGCTCAGATCGACTGCGATGCCTCAGCTGCATCTTTCTCAGAGGTGCCTCCCAAAGCATTGCTTAGCATCGTCTCCGGTAACGCATCTCCTACAGTCCCTTATCGCATTCCCAAAACATACCCCCATGGCTTTGGTTCATCTATAAGATTATGATTTTTGAGCATATAGTTCAGTGGCCGCACATCAGACGCTCACCCCCAGGAGGACAAGGTGCCACCAACACCACTTGCAGAAGAGCAGCCTTCATTTTGGCCGTGGCTTCATATGTGTCCAGCCAGAGGGGGTGACACATCTTTTCTGAATGTCCCTGACCCTGGCTGCAAGCAGGTGACAGCAGGAGCCCGGTGCTCTAGATCTACCAGCAAGCCAGGAATCAAACGTTTTTATAAAGGTGGGTTTATTTGTTCGGTTTAGATAGTAGATGTTGCTCCAAGAACCATATCCTCATCGTCCTACACAGAAATAGTACAGCAGATATGTAGGGCCACGGATGCTCACCGTCAGCTGCTGACAGAGGTCAGCTGGGGTCCCACCACCACCAGGTCTCTGCAGACACAGGATGGGGTTCCCGGGCCACGGTGTGACCTCTCCGCCATGAGCATTCCAGCTCCTCCCAGCTACGACATTCCCTCTCCCTTCAAGCCTTGCCCTGGATACCAGAAAGAAGGATTTTTGAGGCTGCGAGCGCTGAGAACAGCAGTCGCGGGTCTGCCTCGACTTTGACATTTGAGAAACAAAAGAATTGCTTAATGAGAACTTAAACGAGGATAAGGTGCAATTGCAACAGAACTGTATCTGGTATTTACAGAGTACAAATGTTAATTGTGTTTACGTCTCAAAACCTGAAATTAACAACTCAACGCTGCAAAATCTTGCAAGAAAGCCGAAGCCCACTGTTCCAGGCAGTTGGTGTTATCCGGCACAAATCGCTCAGAAGCCTTTTTACCTATTCACTCAGTATTTCCAAACCAATTACTAGCTTACAGTTTGCAAAGCAGGCTGACACTTGGGGTTTCAGGCAGGGACTTCCTTCAGTCCCACTACCAATCCAACTATGTTTTAATTTAGTGAAGAGGGAAAGCATATAATTTTTTAGCTCCAGGGAAGCCAGAGGCAATCACAAATATCCCTTGAGCTGAGTCAAATTCTTCAGTTTAAAGAAGCAGCCCATTCTATTGCAATAATTGGACTTTAGTGTCCCTTTCGTTTAAAGAAACAATAGCTGATCTGGAGAGCTGATGGCTTGGACACGGGGCGTTCCACCTCTGGGACCCCAGTCACACACCCAACCATAATTGGATGAACTCAGAAGAGCAAGTGCCTCGCTCGCATGGAAATACCAATAATCATAATAACAATAATAACAATAGGAAGGAGACGGAGAGGAAGGGGAGGAGGAAGGTGAAGAGGAAGGAGATGAGGAAGGGGAAAGAGGGAAAAATGGAAAAGGGGAAAAAAGGGAAAACGAGGAAAGGGGAAAAAGGGGGAAGGGAGGAAAAAAGGGGGAAAGGGGGAAAAAGGAGGAGAAAGGGGGAAAAGGGGATGTTTGACTTTAAGTTACTACACAACCTCAAATTAGACACTCTTACTTATATCATTTTATTCCAGCTCTGCACACAACCACCATTAAAAGCACTGCTTCAAAGTCCATCTAGTTCTGAGCTCTGAGGAGTTCAGAGATTAAATAACTAACCATCAAAAGCAAGAAGGCACATTGAAGAGTTGGAAAGCATTTCAAGCAATTATTTTCCACCTTTGTACGACAGAGGTGCACCTAGACCACTCGTGCAAATGCAGCAGTTTGCATTTCAATATTAATATATTGTAAAAACACTTTCCTGGGGCCTAGAAAAAAAAAATCTTATGCTTCCCTCTCCTGATATTTATCTTCAGATTGTTTGGGGTTGACCCCAACCAAACACCCACAGAGCTGCTTGCCCACTCTCCTCTCCTGCAGAACTGGAAGAAAACAGAAGGAAGGTGAGAAGACTTGTAGACTGAGATAACAGTTTTAGTAAGTGAAGCAGAAACTGCACACAAGAGAAAGGGGAAAAGGGGGGAAAAGGGGGGAAATGGAGGGAAATGGAGGGAAATGGAGGGAAATGGAGGGAAATGGAGGGAAGGGGGGAAAGGGGGGAAAAGCGGACCAACAGACCAGAGATTCCCCCCCAGTTGGGCTTTTGTTAGCATCTGGATGATGCCACACCAAAAGAGACCTTGGAGAAATACAGCTTTCAGGTTGACGAAGAAGAGATGGGTGAAGGATGGAGCTTTTGGGCAGGGCAAGAGGTGCCGTGACCACCAGCAAGGCTGGGTACAGCCTCGTACATACAACCCCTACACCACCTCCGTACCACTTCAGACCACAAAGGAAAACATCTCCAGCCAGAAGGACCGGCCAAGAGAGATGTCCTCAGAGATTAGATGAGCAGATGAGAACTACTGTGCTGAGATAAGGTTGAGAACACATATTTGAGAGGAAGCCCAAGAAATTAAGCAATATGAGGGTAACAGCCGAGCAGGATTCACCACAAGCCTCCGACCAGGGAACGGCGGGATGAGCCCCACAACAACACCGTGCTGCACCTCCCGCAGAAGCGGCTTTAATTGCTCCGCGGGCAGCGATTAGAGAGGCCTCGTCCCATCCTTGCCGACGTACGGGGGAGATGAAGCGACTCAGGCGGGGTCCCGCAGGGAGACTCCGCGGTGGCCCCGGGAGGAGAAGGCAGCTCTCCCCGGCGCGCACCAACAAACCACGCTTCCCCCTGCGCCTGGCAAATGTCAGCCCAAAATTAGATATGGTAGTGGTACTTATAAATCCAAGTTAGAAAATGCCATCATGTATTTTTAATCCAACCGCCTCGTCACCGCACAATAAAATGAAAGGATTGCCGAGTTTGACTGGCATTTGTAAGTAGCATGTGAAAGGGGCTAATAGAGGGAGAAAATTAGCTGCATTTATCATCTTAACTACATTCATATTACACTCACGATCCAATTGTTTAAAAATTGGGCTTTTAGAGTAGGTCCTTTTGAAAGTTTAAGCATTCCAAACAACTGCGATTTATGCTCAGAACAAACATTACCTTAAAAAGATTTATTCGGTAGCCTTCATGAATTGTAAAAGGAATGGACTTTGCTGCATGGGTTTCTGGGAAGTGCAGTCAACACCAAAGCCAAACACAAGGTCTGTGGTTTACGCCGAGTACTGATGTTTGGAAAAAAATTGGAATCGGAACCCATTCAATGTTTGAAAAAATCCTACAAAACATTCACTCTGAAAAATCCTTAGTTTTAACAAAAATTTCAAAACGTTCAAATTTTGAGGTGAGATTTTTTTAAAAAATATATTTTACCATTCCTCTATTACAATTTTACATTATCGCTTAGCATTTAAGTAGTGGCAGCGAGCGGTATGTTTTAATGACATCTTGCAACATAAGACTGGAAACCCTGCAGTATTTTTATTTTTAAATCGGTCAGGTCATGTGTTACTCAGCCCTGACTGAAAAGTTCTCTAATTCATAGCGATTCCTATTTATGATGTAATGAAAATATGTAAGTGAAAGAAAACATCAAAATGCAGTGGAATGAAAGAACACACCAAACTCGCTTTAGCACAGCTGAGAAAACCTGCCCTGGAGACACAGGTATTTCAAGTAGTACTAAATACCAGTACCCCATAAACGACTAAACAATAACATTACTAGAATACCTAGTTTTAGCCCATGTTGTGATAACTCAGAGGTCGTTCAGTGCACTGTCCTGATACAAACATACACAATAAATATTCAGTGGCTCTGTGTGAAGTTAACTATTGCAAAATGTCACAAGTTTCTAAAGTAACGTTCGGTTTCATACTATTTTCACATGCTATTTTCACTGAAAACTCAAAGTGTTATTTCTGAAAAAAACAAAAAAAACCAAAAAAAAACACTAAACCCCCCACCACACTGTAATTTTTGACTGTGCCAAAACAACCCAAACTTAAAAATAAAGGAAATAAAAATTTCCCTGCGAATTATTGCTGGTGTTTGCGCGAAGCTGCTCCAGCCTGTGCCAGGCTCCGCGCGCAGCTGAGGGATGCGGCTCTCACAGCTGTGTCACGCGCGGTCCTGCTCCAGCCTGGCCAGAGCATGAACTTACAGAAAAATCTCCCGCAATTGGGAATTTCCACACAAGATTTCCACTTCTGGAGTCCTGCCTGCTGTTGTACCACCACCAGTCCCTGGGGCAGTTTCCTCCCCAATTAGTTTTTATCATTCCTTTTGATCCCAGGATGACCTGAGAATTTATTCTGCTGCTGAGATGCCTCCTCTGCACATCGGCAGCAGGAGACGGTGCCAAGAACCGAAGTTTCCCTGCCCGCTCCGCTAATATGAACTCTGGGGAGATGGGGGTTGATGTTCTCCAGGAGCGGCCCCGGAAAATCTGCAATTTCAAACAGTTGGCAATCAGATGTACCTTGACATGGACCGAGATGCTCAAGAACAGGTCACAGAGTCTTCTGGGGTTTCACCAGTGCAATAACACACGGGTGTTTGGAAAAAAAATATCTTCCGGCAGTTACATCATGGCTGAGACAGGGTCACCCTCCCACTCCTCTCCTGTGATGCTGTGATGTCCACCTCTCCCGTGACGCTGTGTGTCACCCACTCTCTCTGCGAACAGCACCCCCTTTCTTACAGAGATATGGAGAAGAGGAATACACTGAAGATGGCAAGATAGCTTCAGGGAGGGTAAATCCTAAGAAAGATTCAGGAGATGACCCATTGCAGGTGACAGCTACAGACACCGTGACACGATCAGGTCCCTGCTCAGGCAGGGATGGCCCTTCCTACCGGAGAAGGTGGCAAAGAGCCACTTGATTTCTCCTGCTCGTTGCTGGTGGAAAACAAAACCTCGGAGGTGGACTGTTGCCTCTCTCTTTCCAGATGTACCACCTCGATCGCTGCAGCCCACCGCCGCGGCTCACCCAGCTGCCAAAGGGGCAAGGCTCCCCCGCGCCTTCTCCCTCCGCCCCTGTCCCAAACACACCGATCTCACAGCTTTTCATTCACGCTTTGAGGGACCAATCTGTCTTCTAATTAAGCCCGCAGCGTACACCCGAGCGATAGTGAAAGCGTGCAATTAGCCCTGAGTCATCTTTTGCATTCATTTCCCCAACTGCGAGCTGCCAGTCCTCCAGCGATAGAGATGTCGCTTGCTAGGCAAAGCATTTCAGACCGGCTTGCTGGGAGGAGTCACTGACCCACTCAGTAATTACTCATGCTAACAGCTTAACTAACATGCAAATTCCTCTGCTGACTGACAGGTAAACAGTGAGATGGCCTGCCCGGCTTTGGGGGGGAGCGGAGGGGGTGGAGTGACATAGATGTAAAGGCTTGTGTCAAATTCCAGATCTAACGCGGCTTCAAAGTGCGACATGATTCATTAGCCTTATTTCATGCCCAGGATAACAAAGTTATGGTTGCTGTGTTAATTGAGGAGGGAGGAGGGGGGGGACTCGCTGGCACAGCAGCTCCCGGGCCACCCTGCAGCGCCCAGCCTCCTGCCGCGGGGACGTGCCACCTTGGCTGGCACTCGGCTACACGGTCCTCTGCCTCTGATGGAAGGGGACCTCTGCCACCTTCTGCCACGCCAGATCCGAGCAGCAGCACTGGGGAGGTTGGAAGTCACCTTGTAGGAGCTGGAAGCTGCTCCAGGGGCTGTTTCTCCTCCAGCATCCTCCAGCCCGGCGTACCGCAGCCCCTCTGTCGGCAGCAGCCAGCGCTCTGCTGCTCACCAAGCTGTGTGACAGCAGCAAGAAATGGAGGGTGGAGCGGGCTTTGAGCATAAAAACCCCTCCAACTCTCCTCATGTCCTTCCTTGCAGCCATGCTTATGTCCACCAGCTCACCCTTGCCTCTAACGCCCTGCACGCTGTGGCTCCTAAAATGAGCCCAGCGCTGGTTTGGGTGAAGAGGCTGCGGCAGGCAGAGGAGCTCAAGGCGGAGGAGGTGGAAGGGAGGAAATTGCAAACCTGAATTTAAGCTGTGCTTTGGAGCGATCTAAACGCAGCCTCTAAGCCCGACAGCTCCCTCCGTTCCCACTCCTCGCCGGGTTTCTGCCCCGAGGTTTGTTGATGCCGGCTTGTGCCCGAGAACCTGAAGAAATCGGTACAAATCCTCCCGTGCCACGATGCAACGCAACCTCGGAACGCGGGCAGGGTTGCACAGGAGGCGTGACGGGGGAGAACATTCCGATTAGCATCCTTAAAACATGGGTGAAACCGAGACGGGACCTTGCACACCAACACCCCGCACTCGTGCCTTACTGCCGAGCGCCGGGTCGGGTCTATGGAGGAGGACTGTATTTCTACTGCCATTTCGGGGTCTGCAGACAGGCGAGGTGCCGCGGCGCTGGGCGAGCGCGGTGGCAGAGCCAGAGGCTGCTCTCTCCCATGGGCCATGCCCAACCTTCCCTCCCTGCCCAGCGAGCTCAGGCTTTAACAGAGGAGAGAAAATAAAGGGGTTGCTGGAGGCTGAGGAGCTCAGTGCCCCATTTCCCAGCCCAGCGAGATCCTGATCTCGCCGACAAACTCTGCAACTTGCTAAAATGAGGTCAAGAAGGAGAAAATAACCGAGAACAGGAGAGCACTACAGCAATCCCAAACTTCACCCGCTGCCTGCAGAGGAAAGGGGTATTGCGCAGCAGCCACCGGGATGGAGCCAGGAGAGCAGCGAGCATCCTGCCTCCATGGGGGCTGTGGAGCAGCCGGTGGGCTCGGGGGCTGCACGGCACCACCGTAAACACAAACAGCCGCCTCATCACCAGCCCAGTGCCACCACCGAGCCGGTTCATCCTTCCCTACATCCCTCTCCCCCGGTATTTATTGCTTTTAAGTGGCTGTCAAACGCATCTGTCATATATAACGACTGGAGAGGGACGGGGAGAGGGGACCACACTGCCCCGCTCGCCAGGCTCCCTCCTTCCCACAATAGCCGGCTTCATTTTCATCTCATTTATTTATTTATTTATTTATTTTGGTGCAAACCTCCGGCGTCAGCGCTGTGCACAGAGCCTGCTTACAGCTCCAAAAAGCACCTCTATTATTCTCAGGCCATTTGGTAGCGGTTGCCATGGAGATCAAAAGCAAAATGGCATGCAAATCAACACGAGCCCCGGCGTTCAATAACAACGGTAAAAGGGCAGCCGGATAAGACGATGAGGAAAAAAAAAAAAAAAAAAAACCAACCCACTTGAAATGCTTCAACCTGTGTTGCTGGCTGTGATTAGATCTAGAAGACAAGAAAAATACCCTAATGACTTACACCAAAGGACTCGAAAATACCACTCAGCTGGGGCCTGTGTGATGGCTTCAATGTACCCCCCCCCACGCAGACACAGGCTCGCGTACACACACGTATTAAAGTGGAGCAAATAATTTAGAGTGATAAATGTACGCAACGATTTACCCCCACAACCCCCCTTTTTTCCTGCCTGCAGACTATCCCTACGCAGCCGCCAGCTCCCCGGTGTTTCTCGGCGATCTGCGGTTGCGTCGTATCGTAACCGAATCTCTTCCCAACTCTCTGTTCCCCCTTTTCTCCTCTCCGGGGACGAGTGACGCCGGATGCTGCAATTCCCCGCTGTGCTGCCGAGCACGGGGCGGCCGGCGGCTCGCTGCTGCTCTCGGGTGGGAGCGCGGGCAGCGCCGCTGCTCTGAGGACCTGCCCGTGCCAGTTAACTTCTGCCGAGCTGAAAAAAGTCACTCCTACCCAGCTGAAAAAGTCACTTCTGCCAGCAATTTCCCGCTGCCCGCGCAAAACCAGCTCCGTGCAGCCCAAGGAAATGCACCCAAATGTTAAAAACCAGCACCAACCGCCTCTTTTATTCGCAATTTTTACCCTCAGGTGTTGCAAGCTATAAGAACAAATGTAGGGGTGTGAATGCAAGCATTCAGAGATGCGATTTTTGGGTACTCTGGGGCTGGCTGCCTTCTGATACGGGTGATGCTTTACTCCTGGGGCACGCAGGACCTCAGCCCTGCTGCTGTGCAGAGGGAGGATGCTCCCTGAATGGGTAGTTCTTCAGGATTTTGGTTTCCCCTCGTCGTTAACGAGCAAACTCAGGCCTTCACACAAATCAACCCTGCTTTGAAGACAGAATTACTCATTTTTCACAGGCCTGCCCACAGCATTACAACTACACTACTCCGTGCTTCAGAAATATGAATGAATTTATTATACGCCACAACAGGCAGCATTAATACCGTAGCCCTTATTTTTACAGAAAGGAAACAAAGACTTAGGAGTGAAAAGCATCAGGGATTTGGGATGAGGATACTCTTTTTTTTCCAGCTATGTAGTAGCATTAGACAACAGTGCATGTGCTCAAGGGACCTGTCCTGCCAGCTTCGCCCCCAAATCAGAGCCCCTCAACTCGAGGCAAAGAAAGGGCAACATGTAATCAGTGCCGATCAGAGAAGAGTTTGCCCGAGGAACTTCAGCTAAGTCATGGGAATTGTGATTTTTCCAAATGCTTCAAACTTAGCCTAGCAAAAGCCAACGCTCTTCCACAAAAGCCGGCTCCTGCCAAATTCCAGGAACCTTTTCCAAAATATTTTGGGCATGTTCATGCACAAGGACCTCGGGGACTGCTGGATGTGACCCAGCTCCAGCAAAGCAGCTTGCAAAGGGCTGATTCCTCCTACTCAGCGGCGAGATATTTTTCTGCAAGAGAATGGTGCAAAGAAGAGGGAAAGGTTATGGACAAATTAGTCCCTAGAACAGGAGCTGAAACCAAAACAAGGAGAGAGGAGGTGCCCTTAGCTCAGAGTAACCTCCCCATTGATTTACTCGCACCTAAGTGAGAATTTCCACCTACAAAGGGCTGCGGATGTTTGCTGCCCAAAGGGCACAGAAGCACTCATTTTTTGTGAGTTGTCTGAACTTTCCAGAGTACTGTAAATTCCTGTTTTTGTTTTTTTTTTTTTTTAACAAGCTCTTTATCAAATCCATATGCTGCCAAGACACACCACTCCTCTGTCCCTTAGCCCAGCGCTATAGGCACACCCGGACTCGCTGCACTGGGGTGGGATCTTCACCGAGTCCTTACTTTCAACCTATTTCAAGGCCCTCAAACAGAAAGTGCTGCAGAAATACTGAATTATTGCCACCAAAGACACCCCAACGCTGACCACTGTGCAGCAAGGAACAAAACCAGAGCCTCCAAAAACAGATTTTTAAGTGGTTTCAGCAGAGCTAGAAGGAGCAAACGAGCATTTGTCTGCGCATCGAGGAAATGCGTATTCTTGGCACTGCAGTAGGAAAAAAGGGTTTTAAGGGCACGGTAGGAGCAGCTTTCAATGCGTGCCAGGGAGAGCTGTGCCCTGGCTGCCCACGCACTCCTCTGGGCTGTGACAACTGTCCTGGGACAAGTGAAATATGGAAAAGATGCTGCCTCGAAGGGTGGCGGGTTTTTTTTGGGTTTTTTAAATGCTGTTTTTATGTAAAGCCAGACTTGCTACTAGCAGGATTCAGACTCAGGCTGTTTCAAACGCTCCCTCCCCATCCTCATCTCAGGACCTTCGTTTTCAGGCTGCTAAAGCTTTGCAGACAAGGCACGGTTCTGTTTCCAGCGACGCGTTTGGCTGAGAGCGCTTGAACCGAGGAATTCAGAACTGCATGTTTCTAATGCAAAAATCGCATTCCTCCTCCTTCCACCAGCCAGCTAACTTCTCTTCGCAGTGTTGAAAACAAACTATTTCTGGGCAAAAACTTTCAACCTTAGTCACGCTTTCCTCTACTTTGAAGCATCCCAGTGCTATGAAGCTCTGCCTCATCCCAGGTCCGTGTACAGCAGCGTGTGCCTCCGTACACCACCCATCGCAAGACCCTTTCCGCCTCCTCGAGGGCGTTTTTAAACCCAGGCCAAGTCTCTGCTTGCCACTGCCTTCGCATTACTGAAGGAGTTAATTGGGAACCGTCTCCTTCACCTCCTCAGCATCGGAGCCCCTTGCTGAAACGCCGCAGCAGCGTGTGAAACGCACACCTTCCTAATTACGTTTATTCACAGAAATCAAAAGGAGAGGGAAGCAGTTGAGTAAAGGTCACATTAATAATACAGGCTGAAAGAAAGTCTGTGGGTATATATTTTTCATTAAAGACACATTTGACTGAAGGGGACGGTTCATTTTTGGATTGACAGCGTTTCTCTGGGAGGCCATCAATACAGTGGGAGAGATTTAGCTATTTTTCTTGTCATAGCTCCCTGTCTGCTGGAAATCTGCTTCCCTACCAAGAAATGCCAATACCACCCCATGTGCTGAAGCCTCTTCAATGGCCAAGGTATCAAAGAAGAGGCGTTTCTGCCTCCATCACAGCTGCAAAATTCACACCACCCTCTACTTCTGCATCCAGTGAGGACTCCTGCAACATCACATTTCCCATTTCCTCCAGCCGGAGGTGTTCAAGGCCAGGCTGTAAGGAGCTTTGAGCAACCAGGGCTGGTGGGAGGTGTCCCTGCCCAGGGCAGGGGGTGGAACAGGATGATCTTCAAGGTCCCTTCCAACCGAAACCACTCTGTGATTCCATGCCCAGCCCCAGTGACCCCAGGGCTGCTGTAGCTCCAACAATAGCCTTCAAGGGATAAAGCTACCACTTTGGTGGATCCCTGCCATCAAAATAATCACCTGAGGAAAACCTCTCAAGTTGGCAGGTCCATGCCCAAACACTGGATTCTTCACCTCTGTTGTCATCTTTGGGAGCAACCAGCCCTGTTATCCACCCTCACCATGGTGTGCGCAAAGTGAACTGAAGGGACCTGGGCTACAAAATGTCATTGTAGCTCAGGTTTTCTAAGCGTAAAATAGCAATAAGATGAGATTTAGGGACTTATTTATTGAATTCAGACGGCTGATAACGCCAACAGGACTGTGGTGGCCAGCTCTGCAACGCCCCATCCAAATCCCCTGTGTTACACTTGGAGCTTTCCCACGCATCTCAAACACGCAGCTCCCTCGACTCTTTGTTTTTCCATTTATTCCCATTTTTCCCAAAGCACCTTCTCTTTAAGCCCGCTGTGCCGTAACCCCTCAAGACCACTTCAAAGCTGGGTGATCCTGAATTGGTGGGAAGGTGCCCAACCACCACGAGAGGTGCCAAAAAGCTTCTGGGAGCTGCTTAGCCTGACAGCTATGCAGGCAGCCGTCTCCGTCACAGCTGTCTGAACAATACATTTGCCTATTAAGTTAATGCACTCAAATCCCTCCTATCCACCAGAAAGGGCAGAGCAAATCCAGGTGAAAGAGAGTGGAGTCTTAAGAGTCTCCTACGTGTCACGCGGCAGAAGAACAAAGGAAAACGAAAAAAAAAAAGTAAGAGAAAAAGCCCAGTGAAATCCACTGTTAATTACCATGATGTACTGGGGACCTCATTTATACCTGTAGCTCTGCAAGGAGGGCAGGGGCAGGAATACATCCAGAAGTGGGTGCACGATCTGGCTCCCTGCGACGCGCTTTTGGGAGCTGAGCTGCTCTGCAGTCATTTTGGATGATGCGCAGCTAAAATTCCCCTACGGACCCGCCGAGGGACTCGGCGTACGTGGGGCTGATCTTCCCAGCTCAGGTGCAAAGCGGTGCTGCGGTACCTGTGGGGCATTGCGGATATGAAGCCAGCCTTAAGGGGTAAAAGCCATCCCTGAAACCCCCAAAAAGGGAGCTATTAGAGAGAAACTGCCTTCCTAGAGTAAAATATTTCAGGCTAGAGGAGCAGCTTATGTGCCTCAACCTTTTGCTTTTTCCAGCTACATCAGTAAGTCTAAAAAAATCCCCAAAGCCAAAAAACACCCCCCAAAAAGGGGGGAAAAAAAGGAAAAAAATGAGTTTGTTGTTCTTACGCACCCTGCCTCTGTTACGGGCTGTGCTGGCTTTAGTTCAGAGCTCCAGACCCCTGCAGAAACCACTCAGGTCTGAGAACCACTTGCTGCTCATGAGCATCCTCCGTGCCCAGGGCTGTGCCGGGGCTGGCTCGGGTCCTCATCACAGCTAATTTCGGCATAGGGTGGTGATGTCCCTGCTGTCCATCAGAAAAGGAGGCAGCATCCCCCTGGAGCTGCTTGGTGAGAAACCACTGATGGAGAGCGGCTGTCTGGGGACACCCGGTGCCACCAGTGCCCCGCAGGGACAGGGACCTCCCTAGGGTGGACAAGCAAGAGCTGTAGCAAACACGACCCGCCTGCAAAGAAAGGCTGAAGAAGCTGCGTTTTGGTCTGCCAAAAGCTGAGAGGGGATGGGATAATCCAAGGGAGCTCTAATGAAGCTAGCAGGCAATTGTTTCCCGTGTCCTCAGGGGCATCACAAAGCCATCAGCTTAATTTGCAGGAAGGACAGTGCAGTAGAGATTTTCACCTATATATTAAATATATATTTATTAGCTAATAAATATATATTAAATATATATAGCTAATGCCAGTTCACCTGTATACATTAACTGTATAATTAACAAATATAAAATACTTTACTATCTCTGTATGAATAATAAATACATTTAATAAATGCATAATTAATGCACCTTCACGTGCACACACATGTACATATAAAGGAAGCCCCTTTCTGTCTGGTGGCTCTGGTTAAGTCCCAGTTGCGCGGGGGAGCTGTGGGACTCGCTGCTTTGAAGGTTTTTAAGAGCAGGTCGGGCCAGGGCATCTCGGCAGTGCCCCTCCGGAGGGCTGAGGAGCATCTCTGGAGGAAAAAGTGAGGAGCATCTCTGGAGGACGAGGTTTCTGCTTGTACAAACTGCAGAGCTCTGCCCCATCCCAGCCTGCAGCCATCCTGCTGCCTATTATTTATTTCAGATTTTTATTTTATTTTTTTAAATTTAAAAATAATAATAATAATAAAAAAAAGCCCTCAGCAAAGGGTGACAAGTGCCAACTGCAAGACAGTTTTGCTCCTCTGCCTGACTGGTAGGGTTGTACTGGGCATGGAAAAGCCGCCTATGATGGACAGGGCAAGCACCCACCTCAGGTACGATGGGTAAAGACACAGTGACCAAGGGTGAGCTCAAGCAGCTTATGATAAATCAGAGATCACAGCACTGACGTAAAGTTGTCTAGCTACTGTTATGGAGCAGTACTGGAGATATCCCCTCCCTAGGTTGGCCCAGGATCCTCTGCAGGGTGAGAAGGAGGAAAGTGAGCCACACTGGAGAGATGCAAACCCCACATCCCTCCAAGGCTGGACCAAACCCCGCCACGGGGCAGGGGAAAGGGCCTGGTGATGGATGCAGGAATGGGGAAGGGGCCACCAGTAGCCACCGAACCCCAAGTGGAGGATGCCTCGTGGGTAGGAGCAGGACCAGGCACGGGCTGGGAGTGGAGGAAAAGGCTGCCCTGGTCCAAGGTGACCCTGCAGCCCCGGGAGGGGCAGAGAGAAGCGAGAGGCAGCAGCTGTCTGCTTTCAGGAGTCACCCTCAGGATGAAATTGGTCTTCTCTCCTTCCTGAGCCACAGGCAAAGGACCTAATAAAGACTGTCAGTGGCTGATGGGTGGCTAAAATAGGGAACAAGATACAGTAAATAATGGAGGCAAAACACTTTCACATGGGGGAGGAGGGGGAAATTTTCAGTAAAATATCACCTACCTATTGAAAAACTGAAATGAAATGAATTAGGAGCGTGGTTAAAGCACGGGACTCATATATAACAGCAGAAGGTCTCATATTTATCAAGAGATGTGACCGATTTGCTGCATGAAGCAGGGACATCTGTCAACTCTATGAGCTGCAATTAGCTGCTACTCCGCTACCCAAAAGAGGTCACCGAAAACTACAGGTTCTCCCTTCCTAACGGAAAAACTCCTGGGCTCTGCATTTCCATTAAGAGCAATTGCAAGTTTGGTCTTCAACATGATTGAATGATCTGGTGGAGTGATGGCCTTTGTGGGTCCTGTAGTTTGTCTTCGGGAACACCAATTACAGTCATTTTAGAAACATGACACAGCCCCGCCGGCTCAAGGATGCACGGGCTCTGCCCGCTCGCCTCCCCCCGAGGGGTCCGCGCTGGGCACCGGGGTGAGCGCAGGACTGGTGCTAGATTTTTTTTTTAAAAATTACCTTTCTTTAATTATTCTTATGGCTTTTACAGAATCGCTTTGGAGACCAGGCATCGCAGGAGGATTTTGGCACAGCTCTAACCCATCACCTGTGCCGACCATAGGTCCTCCTGCCTCCAGCCCGTCCCTGCCCTCTGGGGGCATCCCCATCGCTCCAGGTCCCATCTCTGCCGGCACCATCTGGGCTTTACAACCCAAACAGCACCTGGGGCTTTATTCTCTCATCATATGTTGGGGGCCCTTTTCTTCAGCAACGCAGGCACAGCTTCTGCACCACAATCTGAGAGCGAATCTCTAACAAACAGTTCGCACGACGAGTTTCGCTTCTGCTCAGGAGCAGCCTGCAACGCCGCAGCTCTCTCAAGCTGAGCTAAATTTTCCCTCTAACAATTTATGCAAATATCGCACAGCCCGGCGCTGGTTTACAAACTCTTTGTTGCACCGTTCTGAGTAGGCGCAGGGGCCCCGGCGATGTTTCCCTGCTGTTTTCTTGTGCCGATATTTGTGATGGGACTTTACCCACCCCGCTCCCCGCAGACCTTCCGCGGGAGCCGAGGACATTTGCTGCCTCCCCGGCACAAAGTTGGCGGGGAGAATTGTCAGCGAAACCCCAAAGGGGCCCGAAGAGGGGCAAAGGGAATTGTTTCCTGTTTTGAACCGCTAATTGCGGAGCGGGATGAAGTCATGATCAGACCGCAGGAGGAGGGGCAGGAGACGGGAGATAAACAGGTCTCTGAGCTCAGGCGCTGCATCAGGTGGTGCACACAGATGTGCCGGGGCTGCTGCGGAGCCCGTCCTCCCTCCTCCCGCTGCCATCCAGCCAGCCCGCCTCTGCGCCACCTTTTAAAAGCGCCTCTCGCTCACTCTCGACAAATCTTCGCTGCACACATCAGTAATATCAAATTAATTCAATTGAATTAATAACAGTAATTAATTCATGCATATTAGCATAACACTATGCATCATAGATGGAGGCTAATAAATGCAATACTGATTTTCTTAATCGACTTCTTCAGCTGCCATGTGTCTTAGTCAAAAGGAAGCTGTGGGGTCTTCCCCTCTTTTCCAAACGCAGCCAAGAAAAAAAAACACCACAAAACAAGAAAACACCACAAAACAACAAAAAACCCACCTAAGAGAGCCAAAGGTATTTCTTATTCAGACTGTACTTCTGCAACAGCAACAACAAACACGGGCTGTGCACTCCCAATTCCCCGCGACCCGGCCAGGTCACGGGCTGTGCTCTGGGGGTGTTTAAAGGTCACCCTGCAAGTGTCCCCGCGTAGGGGTCTCTAACAGAGACACTGCCCCAAAAGAAGGGAAAGGAGCAATAGCGACCAACGACCACTGTAATAATCATATATCTGGACATTATTTTCTTCCCTCGCACATGGTTATTAAGAGACGATGCAGGTCTTAAAGCTAGAACCTTTTGCTCTGGGAAAATTATATGTGACACTTTACATACGGATTAGATAATTAATGTATGTCCTGATTTCTTCCACCGTAACATAAAAAGGGTGAGAGCAGCGCTATAATTCCAGATAATTAAAGAGTGATCGAGTTACAGTAGCTTCCACCGCGGTGGGAGCGCTGCCCGCTGTCATTAGCGCCGGAGGAGAAGCCTTCTCTATTCTTCACACCTCACTGCCGGCTGCGCTCTCCTCCCCGGGGACCGTCCGGCGCCGTGGCTGTGGCCCCCGCTGTCCCAGGCCACCGCCACCAAACCCTGCCCCGTCCCCCTCCTGCAATTTGAAGATGCTGAGCGGAGGCAGGACCCTGACGCCGTGGCTGTGGCCCCCGCTGTCCAGGGCCCCCGCCACCAAACCCTGCCCCGTCCCCCTCCTGCAATTTGAAGATGCTGAGCGGAGGCAGGACCCTGAGCTCAAAAGCCAAACTGCAAAACACGCTCCAAGAAACAACCGAGCTGGGTTTGCTTCGGCAGATGAGCCCGTCCCCGTGGCGTCTGGGCTGCTCCGCACAGCCGAGCTCGGACCGAGGGCAGGCAGCTGTGGCAGGCACACCGAGCCACCTCATCGTCGCTTGAAAACCTCGGATGTGCCCAGCAAACAGCTTGACGGCTCCATCTCACACCACTTCTACTCCAGAAGGACCTAAGGGCACCGGGAACGACAAGTGCAAACCTGCGCTGGCACCTCGAGCCGGAAGGATTGGTATCGTGCTAAAATAGCATACAAGCTCCCGAAAAGGGACTAGCAGAGGGTAGGTGTCACCTGCGTCCCACGGTGGTGACCGCAGAGCCCCGGCGCACCCGCACCGGCACAGAGGAGGAGCGCGAGCGCATCGGTAGGCATTAGAGATGTGGCAGAACAAGCCAGATCCCTATCAGTAGCAAGATATGCCTCATGCTTGCACCGAGCCGGATTTGCATGAAGCCCAAACTAGTTTTTTCCAGCCAGGCAGGCGAGATGCGCTCATTGAACGTAAAGAAAACGCATGTCGGTGCACGGGCACGGAGTCTCTTTTGAAATCCCTGCAGGACCTCCCTGCCTGCTGTGATCAAACATTAAAATCTAGAGCTGTCACCAAGCAAAACAAACACAAACTGTCTGCGCTTTCATCTGCGCAGCATCCCGCAACCTGCCCCGCCGGCGGGCCGCCCACCACC
>NW_009646633.1:479030-488952 GCF_000708025.1 Charadrius vociferus
GCCCCGGGACCCACGCCGGGCGGGATGGGGGGGATGGAGATGACAGCGGCACCCGAGGCGCGCTGCAGAGTGACATCCAACTCTCCCAAACCGCCGGGCGTTGCTGGGTTTGATCTTCGAGCAGGAAGGCGCTGGGCTGGTTTTAGCCTGGTGCAGCGTTGCGTGGGTCTCTGCCCCGGGTGGGAGCAGTCCCCAGAGGGTGAGGAAGGGGACGGAGGGAGGCAGGCAGGCAGCCCCAGGGGAGCGGCGTGGGCGGCAGGGCAGTGTCCCCCTGCACTCGTGGTGTCTCTCTGTGTCAAACCTCCCTCTTCCTGCGCAGCTGAGCTCCGTTCCCAGAATAAACCAAGACAAAAACCCACCCCAGCAGCAGAGCTGTCACACGGGCTCATCTCATTTACTGGGGCTTGAGCGCACACTCGCTAAGGAGAGGAAAGCACGGGCTGCAGGTGAATAATTTCCTCTTTCAGGTTCCTCGCTCGATCTCGCCTTCTGCAGCCTTTGTTTACCCGCGCGGCGGCTGCTCCTCCATCACATCACTCAACGTGTCTTAGGCGCTCGCTGTTCTCCCCGCTCCCCAGCATCTCAACAATTTTGTATTTAAAACACTACTAATAATAATCACGACGTGTTTTTGTTTCTCCTCCTGCAGGACCTCCTAAGGCTGTGAAGGTCTCAAACGTCTGACCGCAAGCCTGATAAATGCTTGCCTTCAGCGATGCACTTTCTTGTACCACCTTTGAAATATGTATGCACATGTTATGCAGTGTGGATGCATATCAATGCCATATCTACCTTTGCATATTAAATCATCGCCACATCTTCTCTGGCAGTAAAATATGCAGAGCATATGCTAAAGGCAGCATCTTCCCTGCCTAACCAGAGCAGCCCTCCTCCTGCGCACTCTCCCCCAGCATGGGCTGCCGATCCCAGGTATTTCAGCCCCTGTCCTTTGTTCTTCTCCTAGGAGAGGTATTTATATTTTTTTTTCCCTCCCCCCATGTTGTTCTCATGGTTTTAAGGACTTTACGTTATTGCCTGCTTACAAACATCTCATAGCTAGAGCTGTACCCTAACTTGTCCTCTCCCCCATCAGAGGAGAGACAAATCAGAGGCGCTACGGGAATGGTACCCGAAATAACGAGCCAGCAGAAGCATGGGAGTGTTTACCCTCTCTCATTACACAAACCTGCGGAGGCCATCAGGGATTTCAGAGAAACTCCCAGCCCTGCCATCACCGCTGCCCCGTCTCGTATTTTTACACCTGAACCATCACACCCGGCCGACACAAGACGGGAGTCACAAAAAAGGGAATGAGATATTTTTGATGGAGAGTGGGAATATTTGCTTCGATGATCGCTGGGACAGAAGCCAGGAATAAGAATAATCTGTTTGGGGGCATAAATCAGCTCCTGGGTGCTGGGAGTTGGCGGAAACCTCTTATTGTCAAGATCTGCTCCTTACACAGAGCCGTGGTCCGGCTCTTGGCAGCCGCGGGTCTGTGCTATGTGGAGGATACCCCAGAGCCTCTCCCATATGGGGCTTTCCATTTTGCTTGTTTAATAGAAATGCCACTCAAATTCACATGTAAAACCTGTGTCTGCCTCCGGTTTGGAATAACAGAGGCGGTTTGCCCAAAATAATCCCTTGGGCATCTAAATACTTAGACCCGGGGGGTCAAACCTGGAAGCAGGAATTGGGCACACGCCACGGAAGCAAACAGGGCCTGAGCTGGCTGCTCTAACGTTACAGATGTGGGAAAGCAAATTATTGCTATTAGCACCATTATTAATATTATAATATATAACTTAACAATAACATTATTAATGACATCATCCCAACCCCTCAAACCCACGAATCCTCCAACTGCTGTCCTGCCACTCCCCAGGGACGGACGGCGAGCTCTTGTGTCCGTTCACACCAGAGCTCTCCTGGAGCCGGGAGCAGCGGCAGAGAGGAGAGACCGGCTACATCGCACCGCACTCGTCTCTGCAAGCCCTCCTTCGCTTCCCTCCCTCGGCAAACTAGGCCAAGGTTTCACGTTCTCTTGTCACATCGGCAATACTTTGGCATCACGCAGCCGAGCGGGCTAATTATCATCCCCCGTGCTTTCTAATCTGCTATTTCTCCTCTCCTACCTGTAGGCTTCTGTGTTTCTCAGGCGTTTCTCTTCCAGACTAACTTGCTCTCCCCCTCCTCCCCCCACCTTTCGCTCACCCTAATTTTGCAGATTTCAGGAAAGAAGTGAGAAAAGCTGTCGCTATTAAAGGGAGCTCTAATAGAGCAAGGGAACAGCACGAGCCCTTTTGTTTCTCCACGAGATGTCAAAAGGAGCAGGATTAGCGAGAGGCATTTTCTCCTCAGCTGCCAGGTGGCTGCTTTCTCCGGCAGGTATGGACCCGCTCACCTTTCCCCGCTCTCCAGAAAAGTCCCTGACGGCCCCTGGACCGCATCTGTGGGGATGTCCCAAACCTGCTCCATCGCACCAGCACTGGGAGGAGTGGAGAGCTGTGCGGGTGTCGTGCTGGGTGCTTCCACCTCTCATCCCCATCACTCAGCGCAGCACTGGGGTGATGAGCTGTGCAAGGCATCAGCCTCCAAACCAGCTGCTTGATCAACCACCATCCTCTGCTACTAATATTCTGCCTAAATAAAGAGCGGGCTGTGATGCATGGGCTGAGAAGGGCTGTTCAGTGCCAGAGCCTCCCCCTCCCGGCTATCACCGCTGTAATTTTCCCAGGACAGAGGGAATAGGCTGACTACGTCCCTGGGCTCATTGCCACCCACAGCCGCCCTCTCTTCAATTACCGCCTGCCCCAGGGCAAACAAAAACCTCGACCCCTTTCACCCGGCGAGAACATACAGGCTTTGGCCTGTGATAGATTAACAAATTCTTCAGCACAGATTAACAGCACGGGGAGCGCTTTCACTCCTACACTTCTCTAGAAAGCAAAGTCCTTACGAGGAGCGGCTGAGGGACCTGGGGGTGTTCAGCCTGGAGAAAAGGAGGCTGAGGGGAGACCTTCTCGCTCTCTACAGCTCCCTGAAAGGAGGTTGCAGAGAGGTGGGAATCGACCTGTTCCAGTACCAGGTGACAGAACAAGAGAGAATGGCTTCAAGTTGCGCCAAGGGAAGTTTAGACTGGATATTAGGAAGAATTTCTTTACTGAAAGGGTCATCAGGCATTGGAACACGTTACCCAGGGCAGTGGTGGAGTCCCCATCCCTGGAAGTATTTAAGGTCGTGTAGATAGTGCTCAGGGACATGGTTTAATGGTGGGCTTGTCAGTATTAGGTTAACGATTGAACTAGATGATCTTACAGGTCTTTTCCAATCTAGGGGATTCTGTGATTCTGTAAAGTCTTGCAAGAGGTCAAGTAAAACCCAGAAGGGGTCAAGCCTTAAGGTCCCCAGTTCTTTGCTGGCACCGTGTGTCTTACAACTACAGCAAGAAAGAAAATCTCCTGGCACATCGTTCTTCAGCGCTGGCACAAGCCAGAACAGGCCAGTGCATCCTCAGTGCTGTTCACCAAGCCAGGAGCGACGGCCAAGGCACCACGGTACCCAGGTGACACGTGTCCTGATGGGTGACTCTGAGCCACCTCTCCCCCGTGGGAGATGGTGTCCCTGAGCTGTGGGGTCTCTACCATGCTCATGGCAGATGGTGGTGACGGCAAGCTGAACCAAGGCAAGGAAAAATGCAATTAGGTACTCTTTAAAGCCACAGTGGGATGCCACCCTTTTGTTTGCTGGAACTGCACCACAAGCAGCTCATTGGGGTACCCAGGCGTGCCTGAGTGCAGCGACAGTGTACTGACACCTAACTTTTGGCCCCAACAAGGACAGGGCAACCATCAACTAAACCCATGCCGCTGGCAAAAAGCTTCAGAAAACCAAGTCCGGGGACAAGCGGAGATGAGAAACAGGCACTTCACAGCACTGCTCCTACAAATTTCAGGAGGAGATGGGCCAACTGCATACATCTGTCTCTCATTGCAGGGAAATAAACTAATAATAATAGAAGAAAGCAGAAGTAATTCACAGAATTCACAGAATTGTTAGGGTTGGAAGGGACCTCTGGAGATCATCTAGCCCACCCCCCCTGCCAGAGCAGGGTCACCTACAGCACGTTACACAGGACAGCGTCCAGGCGGGTTTTGAATGTCTCCAGAGTGGGAGCCTCCCCCACCTCTCTGGGCAGCCTGTTCCAGTGCTCCACTACCCTCAAAGTAAAGAAGTTCCTTCTCATGTTAAGATGGAATCTCATGTTAAGATGGAATTGGAATTGATACCAGAAAGTCTGTTCCAGCGTGACCAGTGACCTTCATCTCCTGTGAGACCACGAGGACGGTCTCCAGGCAGAGGGCTGTCCCTCGGCACAGGCTCGGCCACGAGAGCAGCAGTTTCGCCTGCCCAGAGCACCACTCGCACGGCCGGCATCGCCTCCGCAGCAGCAGCATCTCACGACCCAGAGCTGTGAAGATGCAGATGGCAAACCCATGGTGGGCTCCGTCCCTCTCCTGCCTGTTGCTGTAGCTCTCTGCAGCCGGGTCCGCCCGCCCTCTGTTCCCTGGCAGCCCTACAAGGTCTGAGCATCTGATTTTTACCCATTTCATGGGGAGGGGGATTTTTTCATTAGCGCTTGTGTTCCTCTCCGTCTTTCAGGGTGAATCATTGCTGTTTTAAGCACACAGCAAAGATTTATGCAGTAATAGATGTGGGGAATAGCTGTGGCTCCGGGGTCTCAGAACAATAATACATAATTCAGAAATTAATACAGGGTAGCAAAGACAATGGGATTTGAAATGAACATTATCGGCCAAAGCAAAAGGAAAACTCCACAGGCTCATCATGCGCAGATGCTTCCACTATCCACACACCCAATTATAACTTTAGCTCTTACAAAGGGAACTGACTTAAACCATTAAATCTTTATTATTTTTTTCCCCGTGGTGGGAGCGGGAGTGGGAGTGCAGATTCCTTAAAGATAGAGAGTTTAAATTAAGCTTTAAAACTGTGACTGAGCAAGATTTAATACTGACAATTAGCCTGGACAAACAGTTAATCGTCCTGCAGGCATAATTTATATATTCTCTGTGCAACAGGGAGAGAATGTCAGCACATCGCACTGCAAATTAGTGCAATAAAAGAATCTCATAACCTCTAACAGCTCGGCTGTCTGACAAAGAGAGATCATTCCTCCGCTCCCCATGCTGTTGCCTAGCCGCGCTCCCATCACCCTGCGCTGCTGCTTTCGCCCGTCAGCCTTTATTTCCCGCCCGTGTCCCCCCTGCCCACACCTTTCTGCCAACCACACCGCCCGGAGAGGGGTTTGCCAGATCCCCCGGGATGAGCCAGGTGGGAGGTTTAGTGAGTAAAAGCTAAACAAATAAAACAAGCATCGCTACGGGATGCGGTGAGAATTCGGGTCCCGAATTAGCAAAGCAATTAAACACAAGCTTAAGGATAAGGATGGGGCTGAGGGGCAGCCCCCGGGCTCGGCCGAGCGGGGCCACACCGAGCGATGCTCAACTGCCGAGCTCGGACAGTGGCTGTCCCAGCCGGGCATCGGCGAGCTCCAACGGGAGCCGGGGTGGCGGGAAGGAGACTTGCGTTCTTCCGAGTCGGATATTTCAGGTAAAGCATACGATTGAGGTCAGTGAACAGCATCTAAATAACTACAATTGTTCAGACGTTTATTTGAAGGACATCGCCAAATTCTGTGACGAGACATGAAAATCCCCCATAACGATCTAACCGGGTATTTTTATTTGGTAAGGACACATGGACTGAAGTGCTTTTTAGCAGACCATTGCTATATCTTATTTATTATTTTCTCATGCTAAATCTCGTCTAGAGAAAGTTGGATATGCGCTTAATTCTCCCTGTAGGTCCAACGGCTATCGCTACAACCCATATGTCATATCACAACAGAAAGGAAGTAGGAAATCATAATGAAGAAGAAAAGCAAAAAAACCCCAACCTTTAACAATGTAGTCCATACCCAATATTATTATTTCAAGAGTATTATTTCAGTGGAGGCTTTCATAATGACTTACTGACCTAAACTATTAAACACCATCGCTGTGTCTACAGTGGAACAGATGAAGTACTCCAGAAATAGCTACAATTCAGTGATACATATATTATACACTCTGCAAATTTGTTGAGGAACTTTTATGAGAGCTATAGAAAATTAAATTAATTATTAATAAAAATCAGCAATATCTTTTCCCTCATCTCCTACTAATACCATACAGGTGGCCTGCGCTGCTCTTTTCTTCTATACAAAATTCTTTTCCCTGCTAAAATGCTTTGCCTTTCTGTGCTAAAGGAGCCTGTGGGAGGCTGCCGTATGCAAAGAATTTGTTTTAAGAAAGGCAAAATGTTAGATCCCTCAAAATTAGTTACTAACCAGTGGGAGACACTGAGATATTGGGAAAAAAAAAAAAAAAGAAAATTCGTCTTATTCAAGTATATCCTTATTTCCTGTGAAATTTAATTTGCATTTCTTTTGGGGTAGGAGAAAAAGGAAGTGGGGAATTAAAGTCCAGAGAAAGCTAGTGCAGGGATAAAATATAAAACTCTACTGGGACTTCCAGCTCTTAGGCACAGCAGGAAACTCAATACAGATTTACTTAAAATAGGTTAACAAGGCAGTTTGCCATCATCTTCTTTTAGCGCTAGAGGACTCTGCTTTCGAAGGACACAATTAAAGGAAAGAAGGAAGAATCAGGACTCGGCAGCGCATTGCCAGCACTCCCTTCTGCAGCACTGAGGGCAAATAATGTCTTTCTGCTTCATTTCACCTATCAAAAAAGTGGAGATAATGGACCAAGTGGGGCCAACTGGCACGGGCTTGTGCTCCACCCTTAGCGAAGATCTGGTCCAATATCTCCCTGCCTTGTAACGACCTAAGGATGCTTATATGGGAACCACTTGATCCGCTCCCAGAGAACTGCCATGCAAATACAAAGACCGCAGCCTTCAAATCTATTCCAATTTCACCGGCACTGAGCAGCTAAAAACCCAACATCCCCAGCTGAACACCAGTGTCCTCCCAGAGAAAGCTTTCAGAGATGCAAATGGCCCAGACTAATTGCCTGGCATCAGGATGCATTAGAAGTAAGAAGCCACAAACGCGCTGCCTTCCTAAAGATTTATGCTCCAGGATATACCATTCTGCGCAAGACAACGTGTTTGCATAAAATGCTGAAAACATAACAGGTTTCCAATGCCATCTCTCTAAAGATAGCAATAGCTCACTCCAAAGCACACACACACAAACCTAAATGCACACGCGTACACGGGAGTCAGCTCAGCTGGGTGTCTGCATTAAAAACATACTGAAATGCATTGCTTTAATATGGAATTTAAACAACGCCTAGGTGGAAAAAAAAATAAACCCAACACACATACAAAACACTTCTTGAGCAGTTAGTGTCACGGTGGGTTTTCTTCTTTAAGCTCAACCCAAGACACTTATGTTAAGCTTCTGTGCTGAGAACTTGTCGATACCGATGTGGGGAAAAAAAAGGGCATTTTGTTTGCATTTGTTCAAATCTTTGACCTCCCACCAAATGAAAACACCAAATATTTCCCCAGCTCAGGCACCAGCCTCTCTGGCATCTCGGTCTTCTCCATAGGCAGGGCAGGCTTAACCCTAGAGCTGGTCTGCAGGGGCAGGCAGAGCCCTGCACGGCAGCCTTGGCTACCACACTGCCTTCCCCTTGCCCGTGCCAGGGTGTGATGGGGAAGGAAAAAGGTCCCCAAACCAGCCCCCATGGCTTGAAATAAGGGGAATACAGAAGGAGCTGGAGTCATCCGGTGTCTCTACTGCCGAAGCGTGGGAGGGAGCAGCTGAGCTGGTGGATGTCCATGCAATAAGAGCAATTCCCTTGTCCCTGGTGCTGCCATCCCGTTTAATCCATGTGGATTGTCCCCATCCCTGGGCAACAGGATTTGGGCTACTGGGCCACAAGGCGAACTGCAAGAGCAAATACTGATGAGGATGCTGACAAGGATGAGGGTGCTGACACAGCTCATACAAGGCTGCAGCTTCTCTAGCATCTGCCCAGTGGAGATGTCCTCTTGTTGCCGAGGGCAAACCTGCCACTTTCACACAGAGCTCGTACAACATGACCAAGTCCAAGACATTAACAGAAGAGTTTCCTAATCCATGGTTCACGAACCACTGGTTGTCCGCAAAATCATGGCAAAGAACCCATACAATCATCCCACCTCCATTTCATAAGAAGGCTGGATGGGAACGGTGAGAAACGCAGAGCCCCAGGGCCACGGCACGTGACGGATCAGTTTGCTCAAGGCACAGGCAGTGAGCGCAGCCGACACAGCTGCTTGCATGTCCCACCGGTTGAGCTGAGGTCAGGAACTGATCTGAGGAAACACCAGAGCTAAAGCCCACCCAGCTGGGTTTGTAACAGTCCCGGGTGCAGAGCGCAGCCCACAGCGTAACCTCACCTGTGGGATTGCAGCACACTTTTTTGCTAAAAATAAAACAGTTCTGGTACGTCAACAAAACTCTACGACCCAACAAGAACAAACAACTCTGCAGCAACCACCAACCTCTGCAGCAAAAAGGTTTCAGTGAATCACGGGCACTGGACACCAGCTCTGCTGTGCCCCGCAGGCTGGCTTCCATGGCAGACTGCCTCCAGGCGTACAGGGCAAGCGAAAACAGGGAGTTTTTCTAAAGAAAACAATCACCGAACCTGACAAATTTCCCATGAAAAGATGGCATTTTGTAAAGCATTCTCTTCAAGAAGAGCCCCAAACGTCAATGCGACATGTATTTAATTCATATTTATGATAACTGCGCATTAGTTTGTCTATTGTGACTAGGCTTAACCTACTATTTTGGTAGGTGAAATGCTACTTTTTAATTTACTATTTTTTAAAGTAATGGCACCTACTAAATACTGATCAAAACAACTTACTGTCTTTTGTAAAGAATAATGCCTTCTGTAACAGACAGCTGCCAGTTTGACATGTCATGAAATAAAAGAGAGACACATGGGAGATGTGTAATAAAAGCATAAGGCAATCAAAATTCAGAATTCCAAAATTTAATTTTCAAAATTTGAAACCAGTTGCTCAGAATTGAAGACTTTGGGAGGAAAAAAAAAAAAAAGGTTTCAGTGAATAAATAAACGAATGAACCGAGCTACATTTAGAGACAGCTCCATTTCTGGTGAGATACAAAGTCGTAACTTCAGCAAGAATAAGGTGAAGTCTTGGAATTTAGCTGAGTTTTACTCTGTCACCATGAAAGACAAACTTTTTTCACAGGAGTTTTGAAACAGCCAACTGTCACTCCTGGCAAAGACCATGGCTAGCATCACATAGTTAAGAGGACTTGATTATCACCTGCCAACAAGCGTCTTGAAGGCCTGGCGAGGACCGACTCCTACCAGGATGGATGCGGTGTTGCTAATTAAGTCCAGAAGCAGAGCCTGGATGTGCAAAGTGGCTTGCGCAGAGGAAGTGTCTTTCACACCTAGTCACTGTGCATTATAAATTTGTTCCAACAAAATTATCCCTTAATCATCCATTTTGTTGAACAAGGTTTCACATTAGTCATCCCCAAAATAGAAGTATGTGAATGGTCTTTATCCACTTAACGAGGGCGGTAATCACTTTATTCCAACGGGTACAGTCTGTAGCCCACATACGCACTTTACAGTACTAAAAGGACCCTTCTCACAGTTCTAACTTCCAGCTTTGGGTTTAACAAGCTCTGGAAAAGGCAAATCACTTTTTAGAAAGATGGGGCTGTTTTAACCACCTTTGCTTTTCTTATTGTTTGTTGCAACTCTACAAGCTTAAAATCAAAATCTATTGTACAAACACACTTCCCGCCCTTGGTACCTGTGCTGGTTTTTTGTGAAGTATTTCACGCGACCAG
>NW_009646633.1:489003-493886 GCF_000708025.1 Charadrius vociferus
AGAAGAAGGCTGAGCTCGCTTTCACGTTACTCTACCACCAATATCTTCATTAGTAAATGAATTATCTTCTGAAAGGCTTTGGCTGCGACACAGCGGTTGGACGCAATTTTGGGGCAGGTTTTTTATTTTGCTCCCAAGACTATTGAACTTTCGGGGTGTGTGGAGGGATGAGAGTATACACAGATGAACAACAGGGAATTTGCAAGGAGACGTAACAGAGGAGGGGGATATAGGTCACATTTTTAGGCTCGCTAGCATTAAAGGTGCCCCTTTAAGGAGTTAGTGCTAATGAGACAGCAAATTATCGCGACGGAGTCAAAACCAGCCTTCTGGTTCTGCAGATCCGGAGAACCAATCTGGAGGTGCCCAAGTGGAAAATGATGTGGTTTGCGGAGGTCGGTATTTCAGGTCAGCGTTTGCGAGGGCTGCCTGCGACTGCCGGGACTGCCCACAAATATATCACAGCTCGAGTCACTCAGAGCAGGCGGGTGCGACCTTTGCAAAGATTACAGAGCAGCTGCAACGACAAGGAAAATAGGCTGGGAACGGCGGTGAAGTTCCTCCAGGGCTCTGTCGGCACGCCAGGGTCCTTCCAGCAAACATCAACCTGCCCGGGTTCAAGGTGGAGTGGACATCGTCCACCCTGAAAGGTTATAGCCCCCGCAGGGAAAGCGGCAAATTAATAGGAAGAGGGGAAAAATGAGATCTCGTGCGAAGGGGCTTTTTCTCAATGAGCATCTCCAAGGGGAGAGCTGGGAACGGAGCCTCCCGCTAAAATAAAGGCACTGGAGGCAGTGCTGCTCTGCAAGCTCCAGTCTGATTTGCTTCTCATTAGAGCACACACGTCTCAGTGTTTTTACTCATTAGTGTTTTACACCCCTCTGAAAAATCCATATTTTGCGCTGGCTGTCTCAGTATTTAGCCTCTTAAGTTTTCCAGCCTGAGTTTTTTGCCTGTTTCCCATCTTGTTAATTCTCTTCTCTATTTTCCCACCTGCCCTGGTTTACGAAGCACCCCCGAACCCAGCCAAACCTGCCGGGAGGGCGGCTGGCAGAAGCAAGACAGCAGTTAACGGCCAGGCGACCCAACGGATGGCATAGGGAAGGAAATGATTTATTTCACCTCAGCCGCAGGATCAATGCCTGCAAACTGAGACCTTCTGCAACGGGGACAGGAGCAGTTCTCCGGGGTCCACCATGAGCTCCCCAACACGCACTTCAGAGGTGCCTTAGACAAAGAAGAGCAAGGAGAAACTCCTCCTTTCCCAAGTGCGGGAGACCACTGACTATTTATATTATTTCTCATAACGAGGAAGGGGGGGGGAGTTACAATGGAAACTGAGATACAATTAATTACCTGTTAACTGAAAATGAAAGACCTTCTGCTCCCAATATCTAACCCAGTTTAATTATAGGTGTCTGGAGCCGGGGAGACTGTGGGTTCACATGTGCGGTAGGAGGTGGTAATAGGCAGCTCGCTCCCCCCTCCCCGTAATCCTGCCTCTAACCTCTCGCCGTACCTGTTTCTGATATGTGCAATAAGCATGAAGAAGGGCTTTGGATTACAAAGAGAGACCTCCCCCCCACCTTGTAATTACCAAATTAACACATTCTAATGGGTGAAGTACTCCAGCAGCAGACTATGATTAATGCACAAGTCCAATTAGCTGCAGATTCTTTCTCTCTAATTTTAGCCCACTTAAATAGCATGAGACAATCTGTAATGTCTCTGGGGTGAACCTCCCCTCTACACAAGCTCCCTCCTCTGCCATTTAATGAAATCTCTGGTGCTTAATGCGAGAGGCAGCTCAACTCCGCCACTCTGCTGGAAGCCTTGTTCTGGCGCAGCCGTGGCATCGCCGAGGCAGGGGAAAGCTATCTCCGTTGGAGGCAGAAAGAATACCTCACTTCCAAAACATCAGCTGATAGCAGCTTATCTGCTGTCACGCCAGGTGGAGAGGCGTGGATAGCTGTGGAAAGACCACATTTAAGCACTCTAAGAACACTGCTGATGTCCCCAAACCTTACACCCACGAGGAGGCTTGCTGGCAGCAACCCGAATATTTCTGAAAATGACTACTCAGTCACAAGGGTTTCCAATCTGGGCCTAGTATTTAAATACAAGTCCATTATTCTAACAGCTCCATAGCAAATACTAGTCCTTAAAGAACTTGTTTCTTTAAAAATAAATACTTGTTTTCTTTTACCTTGAAAGAAATGCAGGACAAATTCCTCAGGAACACCCTTTGTTGAGCCCTGTTTTCAGTGTAAGAGGGGTTTCCAATTGGCCCCACTGCGATTTGACTGGTTCAATACTGAACAAACCGAGGAAGAGGAGAAGGCAAAGCAACAAGCAGCTCAAAATACTGAGAGTGGTCTGACTCAGCCTAGGAAGGAAAAGGAAAAACGGTCCTTTGTGCAGAAGCTGGAGGAAAGCTCAACCCAACACTGGATGACAAAACAACATTTTAATAAGAGCCTTTGCCTAACGGGAGAGCCTCAGGAAGGTGGGACACTGGTGTACCCCCAGAGTCGGCATCTGAATACAGCCCTCTGCAGGAGCACAGCCCTCCGAGGAGCATCCGCGGGAACCCTGGGCAGAAGGCAGCACGCGCTCCTGGGGGGAACAGTCCGCGTGGTGCTTGGAAAAGATCTCGTGTCTCCCTTGTCCAGCCAGGGAAGTGCAAATGTCAGCTCCACTAAGAGCCTAGCAAACTGCTAAAGGTGCACTCATCGCTGAACTAGATCCCTCACGCTGCAGGAAAAAGAAGAAGAAGAAAAGGTTGCAAGAAACCAAGTGGTGCAACTTCCTCTCTAGCACAGTACCAAGGACCAAGAGAGCAAGAGGACAGGCTCAGATGAATCTCTTTTTGGATACAGACCTTCCAGCAAGCAGTATTTGCTATTGCAGTAAAGCCCCAACACTACACATCTCCTACGGTGTACACCTGCCATCTTCTCCTTCCCTTCGGTGTCCCCTTGGACTGTCCAGCACTGAAGTGACCCCTCATCCTGTAGTAGCGATGGGGCTCAGTCCTGGTGCTGGGACAAGAGACAGGTTGTACAGGTCCCACCTGGGCTGGTTCAGCTGTACCGACCAGCAAAGCTGGTGCAGCGATGCTTCACGAAGATTGAGGCGAGTACAACCCCCCCGAGCCCCCTGACCCCTCGCCTTCCTATTATTAGTCGTGATAACTAACAGGACGGACAGAAACCATCGCTATTCAGGCCGTGCCAGCTGGCTCACAGCTGTGAAACCCCCTTCTCTTGATGTCCAAGCTACCTTGGGTCCCACTGCTGTGAGGACAAAACAGAAGATGTCACTCCCCAGTAGACTTCCCAGCACAACCCAGCCTCTCCCAGCAGAAAGGACGCTAGGATGAGCTGCAGGCGCACCGTTAATCCGTGCGGGCGCTCGCCACCGGAGTGGCTGCCAGCACCGTAGGGGGCTCAGGGATGAACCGGCTGCTTCTCCTGAGCCGTTATCTGACAAAGCAGGTCTCCGCAGCCTGGGGAAGGCCACCACCTGCCTGATGAGCGGTGGCGCAAAGTTTCAGAGCTATTTGCAATACCCTCCCAGCTTTTCATATTCAAGGAGTTACACTCTCCCAATATATATACCTTGCCAGGTTACGAATGCCAAAGCAAACAGGTTTCTGAAAGGGTAACAGCCCTCTGAACAGACGCGCTGTATGTCGCTTGTGCTCCCCCCTGTTGGTTGGGGTTTTTGCCCAAAAGTTCTCCAACAGCAAAACTTGAGTGAGAAACAACGAAGAAAAATTTCCCCCAACCCTGGTGGGGGCTCTCAGACATGCGCAGTGCCTCTCACCTGAGGGATCTGCAACGTCTGGAGCTGGTTTATGAACTTCACCCCCACTGTTAGGGAAAGGGGACGGCATTTCTGCAGAAGGGAAACGCAGGCACGGGCTGGTGGCGTGTGACAAGGTCCCTCAAAGACAACAGTTCCCTCAATTGCACTGCTGATGCCCATTCCACCTAACCTAGCACAAATCTCTCTTGCCACCATGAACAGACACATCAGTGATCAGTGTCTCCTGCATCAACCTTTTTTTTTTTTAAATATAACCTCATATTTTTATTAATAAAATTCACTAAAGTAGCAGCAGCAGGTTCTTTACCGAGCCGCTCCCAGCACTGCCCTTTTTTGCCATCACTTGGTTTTTATAAGACATAAAGAAATCTAGTAAAGCTTTCTAAGCAGATGAGGTTGTGTACAAAATATTAATGCTGCTTATCCCTAAATTGATATTTCTTTGAAGACTTCTAATAAAGCCCAGTTCCTCCAGAGCCTTAACCATGACAAACGTCAATAAATGTTATGAGTCCCCGAGGCTGAATTTTAAAGGAGCATTAAAGATTAAAGAATGCACAGGTCAATTACTGAAACAAGCAAATGACTTTAGGAGTAATTACATATAATTTTGTCTTGTTTATTTTGCATTAGTTATAAGTGTCCGTAATCCTGTGTCCCCCCCCAGGGTCTCTTATGGTTTGGGTTGAAAAATTCCTTCATCTCTCATTTGATTTTCAGAGCAGTTGGCTGGGGCCAAAAAGTGGTTTTAAAAATGGTCTTCTGGTGCTCTCTCTATATAGACAGATATACACACGAATACATATGCACACAAACACCTTCTTGTGTCTCACCTACTCAGCATGTGTGCGCCTGCCTGTCCCTCTGGAGCTCGGTGGCCCTAAACCCCTACTGGCACAGCCCATTTAGCTTCAGTGGGGCAAACGCTTCTCCATTTCAATATCTGCATAAATGGCTAAAGGTACTAAGCGGCATGTTGAAGTCTGTATTATTCATACGCAAAGCGCTGGTACCTCCAGGTAAAACCAGGGTCACAAGACAGAGCCAACAGC
>NW_009646633.1:493923-499421 GCF_000708025.1 Charadrius vociferus
TCACCTCCCGGCTCTGTGTGCACACACGTCCCACCTCTCTGCTTTGACATTAGCCTAAATTTTAACGCCCTGAGACCCCATGGCTCAGGAGGAGAACCTTCACCTGCCCATGCCAAAGGTTGCTGTCATGTCCATTCATACTTGCTCGGCTACTAACCGTTGGCCAACCCAAGGCTAACCCAACACCAAGGGCACAGCAGGACTGGCCCCTTGAAGGCACAGCGGGGCTGGAGGGGGAAGGCACTGCGGGAAGGGGACCAGCGGGAGAGGAGAAGTGCTTGCACAGGGCTTTCACCCACTTTTCATTTCTTTTGTGTTCTTAGATGGCACTAGATTAGCAGACTATTTACATAGCCCTTATGAAGTACATTTGATGTTCAGGGCAGACTCAGCATCTCTTATGTGGCTGTTCTGCCTCTAATGTCATTTTATAGTGTGCCTGCTTATAACAAGGGTAATAAAATAAATTTGGAAGGGGGAGGGAGGGTTTGAGGAACACATTATGCAGGAATCTGGCCCTCTCTGGAGCCAGCAGGAAGAGGAATCTCAGTAATGGACATGTCATAATCTTTCTGTGCCAGTTAATATACGCCCAGCGTTACACTGATGTTTTATTGCACTCCACACATTCAGCAGAAGACCATTTCTTTTAAGTGATTTTGATAAGCTGATTGATGCAGTCCCTGTTTTTCTCATATGTGTGTGTTTGTAAGAACCCGTCTGCCTGATGCCATGGGCTTCTATCTAATAAAGGACCTATAATGTACTTATTTTCCTCGACCATGACTTTCCTCCACTTTCCCCTGCAATTTACTACTTTAGAGAAATTTAATCTGCTGCTGAAATTCACTGTATTATTAATGGAGAGTCAGTGCACAGCCTCACTGTAATTAAACTACGCACCAAGAAAAAAAAAAAATCTCAACCCACCCAGTGTTCAAATAGCATCAAGGGTTTCACTGAAACTATTTGGAGCCAAGAAATGTAAAGCCAGGTGGAATAGCTTTCTCGGTTACTGAGCTGTTTGCTGGTTATTGCATAGCCGAGATGGTATGCAGATTTCCTACCTTCACAGCTTCCAGGGGATTAAATAAAACTCCCTCGTTGCAGGTGTCACACATGCAAATTCGGGGCTGAACGAGGGACAGGCTCCCTCCTTTTGCTTCAAGAAACATCTCAGCTCTTGCCACATAATAAGTTTTGGAAAACGCTGCCATAGGAGGCTACGGGGCCAGAAGAACAATATAAATGGGCAAACTGACACTGTAGGAATTTATCGGTGGCTCGGGTGGTCCTGATGCAACCCCTGCTGTAGGAATCTCAAGCTGCTGGCAGAGCAGACAAGGACACTCTGCTTCGTTGGGACCGGCACCTCCAGACACAGGACGTGTGCAGATGGCTGCACTGACCTCCAGAATCACTTTTCCAGGCTTGTTCTTAGCCCGAGGCCAGGAATAATACTCATTGCCTCTGGCCAGAGATGCTGAGGCTCAGGAGTTCCACCCACCATAACACCCAGGCACAACAGGCCCCTTTAGCAGGCAAAGGCAGACTGTCCTTTAGACTCCAACCTAAGGCATGGAAGGACTTCCCCTGTGTCTCTTAGACTCCAACCTAAGGGTAGATTTAGATTAGACATCAGAAAGAAATTCTTTGCTGTGAGGGTGGTGAGCCCCTGGGGCAGGTTGCCCCGAGAAGCTGTGGCTGCCCCATCCCTGGAGGTGTTCAAGGCCAGGTTGGACGGGGCTTGGAGCAACCTGGGCTGGTGGGAGGTGGCCCTGCCTGGGAACTAGGTGATCTTTAAGGCCCCTTCCAACCTAAACCGTTCTATGGTTCTCACACGTGGAAGGACTTCACCTATATCTTGGGTTCCTGTGGAGCACAGGGCAATACTGAGCTAAAGTGATGCCAAACTGCAGGAGAGCAGGGAACCTGAGAATTACTCGTCTAAGCTCGTTCAGATCTCAGCAAATTAAAGAACTGCAGTAAAGCTCTCTGGCCGGCTGGTCCGGTGCCTCGGGGCTGTAACACATGGAGACAGCTAATCTGTGTGACGGTGGGTTTGCCATCGGGCACATAGCGTCAGGTCACCAGTCACAGCCACGGGGAGCAGAAGAGGGTTCACTTTTGATCTTGACACATTAGATGCCGCTGGGATGAAAAAGACAGGATACGACACATTTTCACTGGGACTATGATGGGATTCAGAAGCCACGGTAGATCACCAGGCCACTATTTGAGGCCCTCTCACCTTACTTTAAAGCAGTCGGAAAAGACAGGGCTACCAATTTTTTTTTTTTTTTTTTTGGGGGGGGTGTGTGTGTCTCTTTCCATTTGTCAAACCTCCACAGCAGGATTAAACGATAAAAGAGAATATTTGGCACGAGACAGGCAGAGACAAGAGAGGTGGGGACGGCATTTCTTGGGAAGAATGGGAACGGCGTGGAATGCAGAAGGAAAACCACGCAATGTTATCTCTGCTCCTTTCATTGGGACTTTGCCCGGCGTAACACACCTGTGAAAACACCAGCTGGGCGGCTGGGAGCACGTATTTGCAATGAATACGCTGGTGGGAAGGGCCAACCAAGAACTATCAAAAGAAAGGAGGAGTGAAAGAACTGTTGGTCATTGCCAGAGCTCCAAAGGGCTGACGAACGTGCCGCAAAACACTTGAAATTCCCAGGAAAAAAAATAATTCCTCTTTTGCCTCATTTTATACAACCTGTCAAGCAATTTGCATGCAATGTAAACCAAAAGTTGGAAGGGGAAAAATACGGGTTTTTGAATAAAACTAGAATCAACCTATCAGCAAAAGAGCCACTGACACGTTATTTTTAGGAGCATGTACACACTCACGAACACTCAGAGCACCCCAAAACTAAGATAAAAACACGACACAAAGCTCAAGCATGCTTGGCAAGGACAAAATCTCCACCGATTTCCGCCGTTCAGTGCTAGTTTTTCCTCTGTTAAGTTTGCAAAATACATTATTTTTAAGCTACAAAAAGCTGCAATTACAAGCGGGTTTCTTAAGGGAGAGTAAGAGGCGCATCCCTAGCAGAAGGGTACCCCTCTCTTGGCAAGGCTCAGGGCTCTGCTGCGCGATGCGGACAGACAGGGGTTTTTCAGGGACATTGGACACCACAGTATTCTGCCATATTATTTTTTTTAATGGGTAGAGCAATGATTTTTTTTTTCCCCCCAAGTCTCCTGAAAGATAGCTGAACCATTTTGCTCCAGACTACAATAAATCCGTACACCCGATAAGAGCTGAAGTAGAGCCTGTACAAATGCAGCCCAAGATTTTACACTCAAAATACGGCTGTTAGACAGCCTTAATGAGAGCTTGTTCTTACCAGACCTGCCCACAACACACTGGTGAACGCAGAGCGCAAATACTAAGGACAAGACATTTAGCGGGTATTTTTTTTTTGAGCAGATCAGCTTGAAAATATGGATCTAGGCAATGGCAGGGGACACGCGGAGAGAAGCGACACAAGAAATAACTCCAAACCTGAAAGAGTCTTTGCATCCCTTCCAGAAAGATTTTCAATTCTCTACCTGGAAGTAGGTGAAAGCTGAACAGGGAAATATATATATATATATATATATATAAAAAAAATAAAAATCCTCACCTAAGGTTAAAAAGAGAAGGAAATTTCATGACTGGAAGCGGCTGCTTGACTTTGCGGTGCAGCTTCCTATTGGTATTTATGTGCCAGGCTCCAGTCCCTACGCTTCCTTCACTCATTGGGAAGACTTTGCACAGCATATTTGTGAAGGATGATTGACTACAGGGAGTCTTTGTTGTACTATCTGCTGTAATTATTTTAATTCAAACACATTCCCTTATAGGACTGACATCATAAACGCTGTTTTCTATAACAAATAGCTGTCAAGGCTGTCAAGCAGATCTGCTTACTGTTTTATATCATTACGATATTTAATTTCAACTCTGCGTTCTTTGTCAAATGTTCTCAAGATTTCCTTTCCCTGGTAGCAGATCAGACAGACGCCTTCGTTTTTTCTTTAGGGTGAGGTCAGAAAAAAAGAGAGAGGGAATTTGCAGTAAGAGGCTCGCGTCCCAGTGGGAACTCATGGCCAGTCTTAACTTTCCTATAGCGCGTTACTGTACATATGGGTGTTATTAACTGCCAAGCTGGTTGGGTTTTATGACATGCTCAGACTCAAACCTTCTTAGTAATAAGATCACAGAGAAGCCTTTCTATTATCAGGCTTTAAACAGGACCGGGAGCTGATAGAAACAGGCAGCACTTAATTCCCAGCTTCTTCCTGTATTTCTCATTTATCTGACTTCCAGCCTGCCTTGTTAAATGAAAAGCCGCCGTTCAAAAATAAACACTTCATAGTCCTCAAAGGAGAAAGACTGCGGCATGGTCCGGAGCCACTACCGTGCAACCGAATTACTGGAGCGTTTGGAGGTTTTGTGTTAGGACACAGCGTGTTTTGCTTCGAAAAAGGCAAGTTTCTGTCTGTTGCTCTCCTTACCTGCTCTGCCCTGACCTGCAACCTGGCCTGGCCAACGCCTGCGCTGTTTGAGCCGCTGCCGAGTTTGCTCCTGCGATTCAAGGAATTCCCCTCTGCTCACTGCTGACCTCTCAAACAACCTGATGAGAAGAGGTACCGAGAGCCCCAAATATCGTGTTTTTACCGTGGTTCTCTGAAATGCAAATCATTTTGAGAAAAACAAACCAAACAAAACAAAGCAGGGAGCTGCTCTGTTTCAGGAGAGATTTGGAACCGCGTGCCCTCTCCCACAGGTAGCTTTTGACACT
This sequence comes from Charadrius vociferus, assembly GCF_000708025.1. NCBI lineage: Eukaryota > Metazoa > Chordata > Aves > Charadriiformes > Charadriidae > Charadrius > Charadrius vociferus. The sequence goes on from NW_009646633.1 coordinate 498,720, forward strand.
GCCGAGCGTTGCCGATCCCTCTCCGTTTATTTGAAAGGGAAAGCACAGGGAGCATCTGCCCATCTGCAGGTGGACAGGAGACGCTGACTGGAAACGCAATGAGCGCAAAGCTAATCCGACCTCTCCGTCGCTGCAGACAGACACATTAAACCCATTTTCCGTGGGCTGGTATGTGACATCTGAGACTGGTGTTAGAACTTGCGTGTGCTGCCAAGTCATTTTCATGGGCTCCTGGAAAACACGCCTGACAGGAGTTTTCCAAAAGCCAACCGGGGATCTCGTTGCCCATTGGCACGTACAGGTCCCTACAGAGGGAGTCACAAATGTCCATCCGTCTGCTCCTACCTTTTCAGAGCAAGAGAAGAATAAAGCAGCAGAGAGTTCCTGGTGCGCAGGACCAGCCCAGAGGGAAGCACCGTGCCTGACGAGAGGGTGTTTCAGAGGGGGCTGAGCACAGCCCACCCTGCCCACAGCAGGCTGAGGACACACCAGAGACCTCAAGACTCTCCCAGCAGCTCTCAGCGCTTCTGGTTAAGGTCCCTACACGTCCAGAGGACTTCCAGTTCCCCAAGGCAGAAGCCACCTTCATGCTAAATATTCCTACCACGCCTGGTACAATGCAATCTCAGTTCTAGGCTATTGACAGAAATCACAATTAATGAGAAGCGAGAGGCAGCCATGGCGTCACCGCTCTTTCCCCGG
>NW_009646633.1:499434-501114 GCF_000708025.1 Charadrius vociferus
CAAACGCCAGCGCACACGCAGTCGTAAACACAGACCGACCCCCCGGCTCCCTCTGAAGGAATAAGCGTTAGCACGGCAAACGTTTCATTCGCTCAGCTACCGAGACGTGGGGCTGCAGCCTGTTAGGACCCCTGCACACGCTCTGCTGTTTGGAGCTTATCATTTAATTAAAAATATCACACAGGTTTGGGGGGACCAAGCCAACGATGTACACCAGCTGCTCTCCTTTCCTTCTCCTGTCTCTCTCCAGTCCTCCCTGCCTGTCATGTGCAGGTATATAATACTGTAACCTTGCTTTCCGGCACAAAAGTGCTATAAACCATCAATAAATTTTACTGACTTTCCAGTGACCTTCATGAGGACTGGAAGAGTCACATCTCGCACCAAAGATGGAGCTGTAAATATTTCATCTGTGCAGTAAACACAGTGCCGACAGCAGCAACTCACTCGCGTCCCGGGGACCGCTCTGCGAGCATCGCTGCTGTGCTCAGACGGAGATTTATCTGCCGCTTCAAGAAGAACCTGGGCACAAAGGCAGAGCAGCTCACAGAAAGCTATCTTACTCCCAGCAGTTTCATGTCACCGGTGGCGGCTGCTGCCTCATTACAGAGCAATTCCTCGGCTCCGTGAGAGAGGCAGGGAAGAGGAGTCAGGCTGGCAGGAAAGCAGAGATGCTAACTGCTCCTTCAGCGAGGCCCTGAGCCAGCAAAGCACCAAAACGCGTTGGAGTTTGACAACACGAGGTGTCCTCTGGCTGCTACGGAGTTTACGGCACCCGAGGCTTGTTCTCTCGCAGTCTGGGGTTAAGGTTTGGGGGGAGGGCTCTGAGACGATCATTAATTCGCATTTCCCCCAGCCATATAGACCTCTTACAAATTCAAGAGTAGTCATACCCAACCCGGTTTCTCACTGCTGTAGGTAAGCGCAAGCTGACCCGTTACCAACAGGAAAACAGGCTGTCCTTACCCTTCTTTGGAGGGTAACTGCATCTTGGACGTACAATACCCGCAGCCCACGCTACTGCCATCCATCACTCAAATGGGCTGCTCGCATGCTCCTACAGGTGTGGGTCACGGTGCTGCCCCACGGCACAGCTCAGTACTGCGTCCCCCCCCAGACACGCCACCAGCTCCTGCGCCTGGGCTCTGGGGATGCTGTGTGATATCGAATCCCTCTTCAGCATCTGCAACAGAGAAATGGGGCCCCACGGTCCCACCGCACTCTCTGAGATCTTGCTCCCGGTGGTTGACCCTCCGGGAGAAGGCGGCCAAGTTTCATTTAGCCCTGAGGATCACAGCAGCGATAGCCACCCACCTGCAGCGAAGAGCCATTCAAAAGGGACCCGCGTGTCTTACTAGGCATTTCCATTAAGGAAACGAAGAAACCTCTTTTCCGCTAAGCCCGAGGGCTGTGGAAAGTGAGGAGGAGGAGGAGGAGGAGGTCAGTGAGCCCATTACCAACCAACTTCCCCTGCAAGGGGGAGGAGCAGCTCACACGGGACACTACCCATTCTCTTGCACCTTACTCAGTGTTTAAATCTGTCCCATGAAATGGTCTGTTCTATCCAATTTTAAATACTTTATGCACCCAACGATGTGCTCCTTTAAGGCATTACTGCTTCTCGGGATCCCCAAAGGGCAAGTGATCTGGCAGCATGGTGCCTGGATCACAGCCCCCCCC
>NW_009646633.1:501442-512278 GCF_000708025.1 Charadrius vociferus
AAAAAGCCAAAGCCCCTCAACATTGTAATTTTCCCTCATCGCCATGTGCCCTTCCAGCCTCTGCCACACACATCCACCCCCTCGCCCGCAATCCAGGCTCAGCACGCCAGCATCAACCTGGGCGCGTTGTTATTCTGTAATATTTCTTAAGGCAAAAACCACATCTACAAGACAATCCCCAAGGATATATCCCTTTGTTTTCCAGCACGCGCTGCCAGGAGACATGCACGTGAAATGCCTGCTGCTATAATTGCGCCAAGAACAAGCAAGCCTCCGAGGGTTTAGCAGACAGCCTCCACGCCGGCTTCCCCGGCTCCATCACTCCTGCTGCTGGCAAGGGCTGGGACTACTGGGAAACCTGCCGGAGGGATGTGAGGGTAAGATGGGCTACTGGCCTGGCTCCCATCTCTCGGATCTGTCCTCAGATGTCCTTCTTTATCCTCCTGGCTGCATCTGGTCCTAAATCTTCAGCTTTCTCCCCAAGTAAAACGGCCCAACTTGCCCTGGCGTGGCCTGCTGCTTTGGATCATCCTCATATTTCCCCTGTGGAAAGATCCCAAATCTCCCTCCTGCTGAGTACCTCACTCCACCTCGTCTGGTAGCTTCAGAGGACGGGGACAGGCAAAAGCGTCATGCTACGGCATGAGGCAGCAGCCCGATTTGGGTCATTTGCCCACCTAGAGATCCCCATGAACGGACACACAAAGACACGGCGTTTCCACAAACACCGGCTGCTCCGTTTGTAAAGGGTGAGCTCGTGAGAGTAAAGGGTTAGTTTTGTCTGGCAAAGGCTCCCAACCACCACCCCCCTCCCGATTTATTTCTGCAATTGTAATTAAGGCCCTGACAAAGTGGTTTAGCTGCCTGAGTCTTTTGTTCAATTTATTGATTAGCTATTTCTCAGAAGTTCATTACCATCCAGAGGCTGGGAATTGGGAATTGGGTCTATGTGGTTTTTCAAGGCTTCATCTCTGCTTCAGATGATTAAATGCAGCCACAACACATCCATCCTGCATTGAACAGCTCTGCCCAAGGTCAAACATTCATGCAAAACAGGAGTGCATATCTGCATGTCTAAATATCATCTGCATGAATTTCCAAGAGGATGTTTTTAAAGCCTTCCCAGCAAGTAGGAAAAAAAAAAAAAAGTCTATTTATGGAGGTAAGGCAGGTCATATCTTAATGCTCTCAATACAATATCCTTTAATTATAAACTAATAGATTAAAAAATATCACAAGACCAACTCTCTCGAAGTCAGAATGGGGGAGGTGTGAAATTGCAATTGGCACAAATTGGCAGCTTCTGCTCAGGAGCAGAGGGCTGAACGACAGGGTGGACAATTCTGCAAGACAGAAACATGGAGGAAATACCGGATACCACCATCCATCTTATACTGGGGGAAACAAAGGACTGCGGTACGCATTGCTGTCCATCAGCAATCTTCATTAGGTTCAATATTTATCACAAGGACAACACACCGTGCCCCCCCCATCTCTTTTAAAGAAGCACAACCTCCTGTCTTTCCTTGAAAGATTTTCTAGGCAAATGAGATGCAGCAGGTTTCATCCAGATTTCCATAGAACATTTGTCATTAGCTAAAGCTTGAGAAGACAGGATTTAGCAGAAGCTGTGACATGGGTGAAAGTTTCAACAAAAGCTGAAGGGCACAGCACCAGAAGGAAGGAAATTCTTGATGGAAATACCCAATAACTCATCTTATTCAACATTTTTAAGGGTACTGATCACAGCATAAGAAAAACACCCACCAGGAAGGGGCAGAGGGGCACCAGGGCAGGTGCCAGCGCAGCAGAGAGCTGGAAGTGGCACAGGTCAAGGCAGGAGAGCTCAGGTCCAGGGTCAGAGCTGGCTGTGTGCCCAGGCAGCGTGCCCAGGTGGCCAAGAAGGCCACTAGGATCCTGACCTGTATCAGCAATAGTGTGGCCAGCAGGACTAGGACAGTGACTTTCCCCCTATGCTCGGCACTGGTGAGGCCCCACCTCAAATACTTTGTTCAGTTTTGGGCCCCTCACTGCAAGAAGGACATTGAGGAGCTGGAGTGTGTCCAGGGAAGGGCAATGGAGCCGTGAGGGGTCTGGAGCACACGTCTTGTGAGGAGCAGCTGAGGGACCTGGGGGTGTTCAGCCTGGAGAAAAGGAGGCTGAGAGGAGACCTTCTCGCTCTCTACAGCTCCCTGAAAGGAGGGGGTGCGAGGGGGGGTCGGTCTCTTCAACCAAGTAACAAGTGATAGAACAGGAGGAAATGGCCTCAAGTTTTGCACCAGGGGAGGTTTAGGATGGATATTAGGAAAAATTTCTTCACCGAAAGGGTTATCAAGCACTGGAAGAGGCTGCCCAGGGAAGTGGTGGAATCACCATCCCTGGAGGTATTTAAAAGAAGAGTAGACGTGGTGCTGAGGAACATGGTTTAGCGGTGGTTTTTGGCAGTGTCAGGTTAACAGTTGGACTCAAAGATCATAAAGGTCCTTTCCAATCTAAATTATTCTACGTTTCTAAGGCTTCTCAGCAGAAGAGAGGAGCTCCAATCCTGCCCCTCACTCCCTGCACCTCCCCAGCTCAAAACAGTGCTATACCCTTTCCTGAGCCTCCTATCTCCGAGGGACAGAGTCTCCCTCTCCTCCTGCCACTTGTCCTCCCCTCTCCCAGGGTCAAGACCAGACACAGACATGATGCACTGGGGGATAAACAAGAATTCCTGCTTTTAACTAGGAATTGCATCATTTGGAAGACCAATATGATGCCTGGAGGCAGCGGGCATAGCATTTCCCATAGAGGTAGGGACGTCTGGCGGCTCTCATCACTTGTGTCTAAGAAAGTCACATCAACCTTCAACTAGAAGAGGCACAGCCTACAAGGGTGCCTGGGGGGAGCAGAAAGGCCATCCTACAAGGGGAGATTGAAATACTTTAAAGTTACATAGCCAATTGAAGCGAAGGCCGAGGACAGAAAAACTGCTAATAAACATACTGAGGGTGCAAACCTTTGGGTGAGGAAGAGGAGCTGTGCAAACCAAAGTACAACACTGCATGCCATTAGATGGGCAGGATGATAAATACAGCTCCAGCACAGAAGGGACCTGAAATAATTACACAGATGGACTCTACGCAGCTCTCCTGTGCAGCTGCAGGAAAGCCCAGAAGCCTGTGCCATTTGGAAACATCAACAAGATTATTTTTTGAAACGTTAAGAAGTTGGGCATACATCTGGGACTTTTTGGATGGGCAGCATCATCCAGCTCTTCCACACCTGGCATGGGCTCCTTTTCCTTCGCATTAACAGGGGCAGGCTCCTGCTTTAGTGTTCCCTTAATATCTGATCTGCCTTTCACAGACTAGCTCTGCAACACAGTGAGAGGCACTGAAAAAACCCAATCCCATAATAAGCAGTGCGTTCTCAGCAGCCACGTCCATACAAACCAAGAGCATTCGCCCCTCCTGCAGCCAACGATATTCAATCATTTGCCCTAAGAGGGAAGGAAAAATAGTAAAACCCTTAAAAAAAGTCATAGGAATCGCCTGAGAAACAACTTCTCATCTCAGCACACTGCTCTTTGATACTGCGCTTTCCCTTTTCAATCTTCTCTTTAAAAAAAAAAGAAATAAAAAATTTTCAGCTCAAGGACAGGAGGTGAGTAGTTTACTCATTTCAGTTTCTTTTCAAAAAGGTGCATTGTTTTCTTTTCCAATATTTTTTTTTTTTTTTTCCAAAATAAGTACCTCGTATATTCAGACAAGACCATTTCCTGCTCCCCTTTGGAGTCCGCACCTGTGTGTGTAGTACTGCAATTATTTCCGCAGCGACACACTTGTGATCTCAGCCGCGCCGTGCGCTGGGTCGGGCGCCAGCTGGATCGCCACGAAACTACGCAGAATTTCACGTAAGGAAAAGGTCCTGGTTATTGGTCGTGAAAAAGAAGAAGAAAGGGGAGGTGATGCTTTTCCCCTCCACCTCTCGCATCCTCCCTTCCAAAGATTTTGTCTCCAATTTTCTCCCCTTGCCTTGGGGTCCCTTTCAAGGGATGTAATTGATATAGTCACTGAAAATAATGGAATTTATAGCCCAGACTCAACACTATAAATTTAGCTATTACGTTCCTGATGGGAAAATGAAGAACAAAATGAATTGAGACAGAATATTTGTCTTAATAATTGTCTCTTTTCTATGCTGTATGTGTTTAATAGATCTATGTGTGTATATATGTGAGAATATATACATACACATAACTATATTTAGCAAAAGAGGGGTTTTATTTGATTTTGGGGTTTTTTTTTTTTTGTTTTCTTCTTAAACGACCACATCAGCACAAACCCATGGCCAGGCAAGCAGGCATTAAGGAGCCATTTGTAACAGCGCAGCAAGGTGAATTTCCCGTACTGGAGCTGTTTGATGGGGGAAGAGCCAAACTTTGCACAATCCAGACACAGTAACAACCGATTGCTCCGCATTGCAAAAAGCGTGTGGCTTCTTCTTTGGCCTTTTGGCTGTTTTTCAGCCTAATTTCATTTTTAGCTGGGAAAGTAAGAGCTAAGCCAGCACTTCTCTGCTCAAAGCCATTGCCCTGAGACTCTGATAAGGTTTCCCGCTGCAACCTTCCCTCTTCTCCGCTCCTCCCGTCCCATCCCTGCTCTGACTTCTGCCGTTTCAGGTTGGGATAGCCCAACGTCGCCTCCATCCCGCTGCGAACGCACCACCAAAAAAAAGTAAAAAAAAAAAAAAAAAGTGCATGTCCAGGCTGTGATCATTTGTCATTTAGATAGAGTCTATGATATGAACCATGGCAAACACTGTAATGACTAATTTCAAACATTTATTACAACACTTGAGAGACTTGAAAGCTCTCCCTGCTCTTGATTTTAATAAATGCAGTCTTGAAGCAGCCGCTTATCAAAGTGACACAAATTGTGTGGTAAATAGATTATGGCACAGCTGAAATACTGGAAAATGAGATCAGAAATGCTACTATCTTCCATTTAAGGCTTTGTAAGATGCTCCGATCAAGCGGATTCCAGAAAAGTGGCACGGGCAGAGCTGGTAGAAGTGGGAAGAAGCCAAAATGCCAGGGGATCAACGCGGGGCCAGCCGGCTGCTTATCATCCGCTTATTTGCATATGAACAATTTCTTGCACATTAACGAGTTTGTACACCAAAGGGCTGGGGAAGAGATACCAACAGTCCTTGAAGTCATCATTTGAGTGCCAAACTGAGATATAAGACCGGCTTCATCTGGAAAGAAGTTATCACACCAGCAGCAAGATTTCCTCGTGCTGTTCTCCGCTCCTCAATCTCATTGTCTTCATAGAATAAATATAACTCTTATCAAAACTTACCAACAGTACTGAAAAGGGAAATATTTTGCCTTTCTGGCAAATTGCATGTAGATTTCAATTTGCAGATAAATGAAATGCTGAATTAGTATTTGTTTTCAGAAAGTTCTAAAAATTGAGACAAAAGCTTCATTTGGGGGATATGCTTTGACCAAGAGGATTGTTAAAAATTTGGAAAACAGTTGTTTTGTTTTTAAAAAGTATCCCCAAAGGGCATGGAGGAGGGAAGTATAAACAAGCCACATTTCTCAGCCAGCCACACAGGGACTCTGTAGGTCGGCTGGTAAAGCAACTTAAACAAAAGAGACAGGAAAATGAACTCAGAAATGCAAGAACCTTCTCACCAAAATAGTATTCATTTTTAGAACCAGCTGCTGCCAATTGTTTTTAAGGTACAAAGAGAGAAAAAAGAAAAAAGTATCGGGTATCTGGTATTAGGGGATTTCTCATTCAATATAGCAAACTCCATGGGTCAGGTTGTCTCTATATTTATAACTCTCTTTTCCTACTGAAGTGACGGGGCCAAATTTGCATGGGAAGGAAACGCACCCGGTTCTGGTGAAATGGGAAGCAGTAGAATTTGGGGGTTCAGCTCAACTCAAGACGAATGGCACAGTTATCTTCGAGGTGACCAACAGCAGCTGAGCATTGCACAGACACTCCGGGGGCGGCATATTCACCCGCCTCCCCGCTCCTTCGGGCTAAATGGTTTAAGTTCCATCGGGTGACTGGGCACCGAACTGGGAGAAAGAGCTGTCCGTAGAGACACTACTGGCCACGGCAGGTGCCTGAGCTCCAAATTTAGGTATCTGACTTGGGTGATTTAAATTTGACGGAGAGAATACCCCCCACCGTGCTAATTTTGGAGGATCTTTGCCTAAATCCCCTGGGCAATGCTTCATTGCCTCTTTATGGTCCATTCCTTTGAAAAGATGCTGCCTAAGAATAAGGCCGCAAGTTTTGAATATGCAAAGCAGGAATATTCCCCATCAGATATTCTTTTGCTTTATTCATATGATTGAAACTCTTGCTATGGTTCTTGCAAATCCAAGGAAATGTGTTTACAGTCTCATCAACTGAAAAGAATTGGATTCCCATGTTGCGGCTCAGGGGATTTTCTGGGGTTTCTATCAAACACAGCAACTCTGGCAGTAGAAGGCTACTTTAATAAACGCCCATATTGCAGCTTCATATTAGAATACACAATTAAAACCAGAAGAGGAAAAATATACACATGCTTTCAATCTCCCTTCAGGAGAAACTCCACAAATCTGGGAAGAGGGGGAAAACAGATTCCTCCCAACTGCCCTAAGTTCTCTTTTGTATTTCTTGTGCCCTTGATGCTGGGGAACTTTCATCCCCAGCCCTGAAAGACCTCTCTGGTTACGCACACCAAGGTACGGGAGATGCTGGCAGAGGAGAGGGGAGCTCTGCAGCAGCACTGCATCCTCCCCGCCATCACTGCATCCTCCCTGCAGCCCCGACCATCACCGGAGCAAAAAGGGGAGAGGAGCAACCTCTCCAGACCCTGTAGACGAGTGGTACAGGCACCCACCTGGGGGGATAAAGTCAGTGCACAAAGCAGGTGCTTGGAGCACACACATTCCTCATCCAGAGCATTCCCCCTCCTGCTGCAGTGCGGGCATGAGCAGGAAACACATTAGCGGCTTGGCAGGTCCCAGCCTGTGCAGGGCACAAGTCATCAGCTTTCCCCAGTACTGCGAGCAGTTGTCTTACAAAACGTAGGCAGTCGGTGGCATCCAGCACGGATGAGGTACGCGTGGCACAGGCCCAGGCAGCTGAGCCCATTTAACACGTTTCACCTTCTGGCAATGCTTCCCCTTCTCCACCGACTGGGGACAATGAGCTCTGGACTCGTTGCACTGAAGATATGCCAGAAGGATTCAGGCGTTGTTAAGCTGGATATGCACGAATGATTGCACACACCTTACCTACGTGAGACGGTTCAAAATGTGGCTAGTAGGTGGCTGAGTCACCATCCCTGGATGTGTTTAAGAGCCGTTTAGATGTGGTGTTGGGGGATACGGTGTAGGGGAGAACTTTGTAGAGTAGGGTAGATGGTTGGCCCCGATGATCCCAAGGGTATCTTCCAACCTAGACAATTCTATGATTCTATGATTCTAGTAGGGTTTGGGATGGGACAACCTGATTTTTCCTCTATGCATGATTCCTTTGCCCAACAAATCTACGTGTCTCATTCCCAATCAATGTCCCCAGGCAAGATAACACACGCTCAGGGAAAAATGAGCCCTGGAACTTAATAGGGACCAACTTGGCACTATAAACATCCTGCAAGGATGCTGAGTTTTGCTTCCAGTTGCCTCACAGCAGAGCAGTGGGAGTCCCACACGCTCCTCCCAGCCCAGCACTGGGGACTCTCATTCCCAGCTAAGAACCACCCTGGGCTTTCCAGTCCCTACGCGCATGATATGGGTCCCATGGCCTTACATAGGATTTTCATGCTCAGTCAGGGACTTTAGGCACCCTCCAAACACACCCCCGCCACACACCCACTGCTTCGGGAGCTTTCCTCTCTTTCTGCTTTATAGCCTGTAAACAGATCAGGCTTTTTGTTTTGTGACACAAACCCACGACTATTGCATGATAGAGGAGCTGCTCTCAGAACAAGTGTAACTCAGCCTAAAACGTAGTTTCAGCAACTTTCATCTATAAATCACGAGCTACCTTTAGGTGGCAGGTAACTGTCACCCCTTTGATGCGGGGGGGGACACGACACCGCAGCACGCAGAGATGCTCGAACCGCCACCTGGCAGGAAGGGCAGAGATGGAGCTCAGGTTTCCCAGCTCCCGGTGCGACCCGCTCCCGTTTGCTTTTCACTTTCACCATTCCCGAGCGATAAACAAGGGTGGCATTTCTGACAGGTATCTCAAGCTCTTGCTGGGTTCGCTTTTTCCACTGAAGAAGTCACTGGCAACAATTCACCTATCTCTAATTCAAACAAGGAGCTTGTTTGCTGCCCGCTACCTCTGTGCCCGTGCAGAGCTCCAGCCCAACGCTGCCCGCGACGGGGTGGGCTTCTGAGCACAGGCAGCGACCCTGGCAGAAGAGACGGCGTTGGGATAAGGAGAGAGATGCTCACACTGAGATGTAGCCATGGCAACATGCTTTTGCAGAGCAGGAGGCATATCTGCCAAGGCTCAGAGATTTGCCATTTGATCGCATGGATTTCCATGCTCTGGATGCGATCACATCACACAAAATCCAGGTCAGGCTTGATGCCTTGAATAATTCTTTACCCTCAGGGGCACAGAACCGATCTAGGAAGCTGCGTCTCGTGGAGGATACGGTAGGATTAAACAGATTATCTTTTTTGGCCAAAAATAAAGGTGAGCTGTGCAAATGAAAAGACACCCAGTTCTGCTTTTATTGCACGGGAGGTGTCGGGAAGTGGCAGAACCTCAGAGCTATGCGTGGAAATCTGCATTTCCCAGGGAGGAGATAAAGCAAAAGTCTCCAGAGCCAGGGTACGATCCTTCTAAGTAAAAATCCCATCCTGTCTTCCTCTTCCCCTTGTCACCATTTTCCAAAGACAGGAGTAACCACATTCCCAAACTCACAACCATCACAGCATCAGTCTCTAGCTTTTTGCCCAGGGCCGCCTCTGCACAACCCATCTGCGCTGGGCAGGCTGCCGGCAGGGATTTGTCAAACCACTGGTGCGGACCTTACCCCGGCCACCAGCAATCACGGAGGTGACGGCCCCAGCAGCCCAGTGCCCACCCGGCAGCCATCTCCCTGCTCTGGGGACACAACACCCCCACCCCGAACACACGGTCCCTCCCGCAGCCCTCTGCTAAACCAGGGGCCAGCACCAGGGACCACGAGGCGCCAGAGGAACAGCCTGCACCAGCACGTGTTGGGACGGCGAGGAGAACACGAAGCCCTAAGAGGCAAAGGCAAGGCGAAAGAGAGAGAAACCACAAATTCTTCAGGGCTTCAGGAGATTTGTGGCAAAGCCTGGGATGAAAATATTCTCTCTCGGGTTCTGCCGCTGAACCAGAGCTGCAGTCTGGCGAGGGCTGTGTTTGCTCAGATATGTGCCTGCGCAAATCATGAAAGCCGCGTCTGCAGCCCAGAAAGAACAGGCAACTCGAGAGCAACCAGCACAGAGCCAGCAAAGGATGTGCCAAGGCGTTTTGATTCGAGCGAGTCTGCGAGAACTGCTGGGAACTCCACACACCTCTCTGGGTCGGTGGAGAGAGGAGAGGGGAGGGGAAGAGCCGGAGCTCCGCGTGGCGTTGCTCAAACTTCTTTGCTCTGATGTAGTCTCCATCGCCTGATCCCAAGACAGGACAGCAATAGAAGAAACCACAGCTCCACAGAGTGGCTTTACACTGGCTGTGATCGCGTGTGCACTCAGCTCTCTATAGCGGGAAGGGAGGGTCTAAAGAAAAATATCAAACTCAGGTGGAAATAGGAAAAATATCAAACTCAGGTGGAAATAGGAAAAATATCAAACTCAGGTGGAAATAGGAGTCTCATCTGAGACAGAACTCAGCTGTGTGGGGAAAAAAGAAAAGAAGAAAAAAAAAAAGAAGAAAAAAAAAAAGAAGAACCAAAGGCTTATTTCACATTTTGAAGATATTTTCCTCCCTTTTATGCTAGAAAACCGGAAACCCCTAGAAATCTAGATGTTCTTCTCCTGGCATCTGTTAAAGAGTGTACCCTTCCCTCAGTACCTCCAGGGCTTTAACCTTTTGAAAACAACAAGTCCAAAGCCCTTGAAAGGAAAAGCCAGCAAGGCAGAGATCATCCTCCATTAGAGCAGGAACAGGGAGGGAGGGGGGATTTATCCCAAGGATACGAGTCTTTTGGAGAGGTTTAATTCACCCCCATGTCAGGTCCTTTCCTTCCTGCCCTCCCCACCCCCAGCTCCCTCTGAACCAGTCTTCCCGTCCCTTGCTTTTCACCTCTGTAGGTCTGAGCATGAGATAAACATGCCCTAATTATTTTCCTCTTGCACAGCTGAGCCCTGCAGCCCTTCATTTCCTTACCTGAATGCTCTCGCTTCAAGTGGGTTATATACGACAAAGCTTTTCGAGTATATTTTTTGTGCGGCAGAACTTGGGTGTCACACAAGCATCTCAAAACCCTCTTTTCCCCGGCACAGACTAATAAGGGACATGAATTACTCAGACTTCTTATGGTCCAGAGGGCCAAAAGACTAAAGGGAGGGAAGAAATAGGTTCACAGATCCTCTTGCCTTCAGACAAACAGCACGAGTACCTCCCTGGTTGACAGACATTCAAACTTGCCTTCAGTTTTGTGCTCAGTGCCGCAGAGGGAGGTGTAGAGCTTGGTTGCATTGCAACTGCCTTAACATAACCATAATATCCTCCATCTCTGCAGGCACCTCGGTTGGCAGCTTCTGCAAAGGGCAGGGAGCGGTGGGACCAGCCACCGCACCGTCTGTCCCGTGGGGTGACCCCAGGAGAGACTGGCTTTTCGTCC
>NW_009646633.1:515237-571172 GCF_000708025.1 Charadrius vociferus
GGTCTAAAGAAAAATATTAAACTCAGGTGGAAATAGGAGTCTCATCTGAGACAGAACTCAGCTGTGTTGGGAAAAAAGAAAAGAAGAAAAAAAAAAAAGAAGAAAAAAAAAAAGAAGAACCAAAGGCTTATTTCACATTTTGAAGATATTTTCCTCCCTTTTATGCTAGAAAACCGGAAACCCCTAGAAATCTAGATGTTCTTCTCCTGGCATCTGTTAAAGAGTGTACCCTTCCCTCAGTACCTCCAGGGCTTTAACCTTTTGAAAACAACAAGTCCAAAGCCCTTGAAAGGAAAAGCCAGCAAGGCAGAGATCATCCTCCATTAGAGCAGGAACAGGGAGGGAGGGGGGATTTATCCCAAGGATACGAGTCTTTTGGAGAGGTTTAATTCACCCCCATGTCAGGTCCTTTCCTTCCTGCCCTCCCCACCCCCAGCTCCCTCTGAACCAGTCTTCCCGTCCCTTGCTTTTCACCTCTGTAGGTCTGAGCATGAGATAAACATGCCCTAATTATTTTCCTCTTGCACAGCTGAGCCCTGCAGCCCTTCATTTCCTTACCTGAATGCTCTCGCTTCAAGTGGGTTATATACGACAAAGCTTTTCGAGTATATTTTTTGTGCGGCAGAACTTGGGTGTCACACAAGCATCTCAAAACCCTCTTTTCCCCGGCACAGACTAATAAGGGACATGAATTACTCAGACTTCTTATGGTCCAGAGGGCCAAAAGACTAAAGGGAGGGAAGAAATAGGTTCACAGATCCTCTTGCCTTCAGACAAACAGCACGAGTACCTCCCTGGTTGACAGACATTCAAACTTGCCTTCAGTTTTGTGCTCAGTGCCGCAGAGGGAGGTGTAGAGCTTGGTTGCATTGCAACTGCCTTAACATAACCATAATATCCTCCATCTCTGCAGGCACCTCGGTTGGCAGCTTCTGCAAAGGGCAGGGAGCGGTGGGACCAGCCACCGCACCGTCTGTCCCGTGGGGTGACCCCAGGAGAGACTGGCTTCTGCTCCGAGCCGAGGCAAACCAACAGGGAGCTGGGCAGTGCAAGGGAAACCGGTGCTTTTCCTGCATTCACTGCATCATTCCCAGCACACTTTTACGAGCGATGAGACCCGAAGTCTCCCATCGCGACTGCTGCCTCGTTGTACCAAGCGCAGACCGCCAGCACGAAGCTCCGCCAGGCAGACACCGACCGTCCCCGCTCTCGCACACAGGTACCCAGCGCAGCGCGTAGATAGGAAGAGGCACTGAAGGTCAGCAGACACCCAAACCTTGCTTTACGCAGGGAAAATACAGTAGGAAAAATCATCACCTAGAATACCCACCTGAATACATGTCTTCGAACCACTTCTATATCAGTACAGAGCACAAAAAGATGTATTGCTCAACACAAAGGAACCCTCCTTCAAAATTTCCAGACCCTCGGGAGCCCTCAATAGCAGGTAACCGTCTCGCCTGCTTGCCCCACGCAGGAACACACGACCCTTTCACAGTGATTCCCCAAGTCCTCCCTTTCCTTGCAAAGTCCTGCTTCAAGAGGACTACTTCACGAGGTCAAGAAAGACAACCCCAAAAAGCATGGAGGCCGCAAAGGTCCTCCGTTAATGATGCTAACGGTAGCGATATCACACCAGGGGTGTTACCAACAGATTCATTCTGTGACACGGACCAAGAGCTGTGCTGGCACGAGGGCTGTGGGGCGATGCAGCTCCCCTCTGTGGGAAGGGACCGATCAACAGAGATGGTGGAAGTCTACTGGCAGCTGGTCCTACAACCCAGCCAGATGTTCAGCTGCTCCCCATCCTGTAATGCAGCAGCGTGGAAACCTGTCCTCCCCCAGTCTGCTTCCAGAGCTCCCTTTCCGTGTCCTGTTTCTCCCAACTCCGTGCAGATTTTGCAATGTGGCTTGTAAGATCAAAAACGTTGGCTGGGCTTCGACCCAGCCCCCCTCTCTGCTTTGAACTTCTAATTATTTTGCTAATTCTGAGCCTAGCGCTAAGATGCTCTGAGCACACCTAAAACCTTCCCTACAAAAATCAAGCTGCAAAATGTCTCCCAGGATCTAATCCCCAGTGAGGAATACTCTAACCTTTCCCAGTAAGCAAGAGCAGAGCTTGTCTAGTCGTTTGCAATTAAGTTCCCGAGCTAATGAAGCTGCTTAAAAAAAAAAAAAAAAAAAAAGAAGAAAAAAGAAAAAACCTCAACAACCTCAGGTCAGTCTAATTAAGAAATGTTGTACCTTGCAGTCCCAGTGTATCTTGTGGCAAACAGCTGTGCATGCTTTCAGCTTTGACAGCAGAAAAGGTGTGATTATTTATTTATTACATGAATGCGGAGGAGCTTCAGGAGTACGAGACGCCTGTGCTGTAAGGGAGCTGGAAGTATACAGAAAAGAAATGACATTCAGCTGGAACCTGTAATTATAGGAGGGGACAGTGCCCATATAAAATGCAATTTTGTAATGAATACTTATGCATTAGCTTTTCTTTGAGATTAAAAGTACACAATCGAATCAGGGCCAAAGTGGAGCTTGCCCTCGAGGAACGACAGTTTGGAAGACAAATGCAATTATGGCACTGCCATTTGCAATGCTACACAAAGTCGCTGAGGAAACCTCATGAAAAAAAGTCGTAGAAAAATAAAAACTATTTGGAAACAATTTTGCTCCTGATTTGAGTCTCTCCCTTCCCTTAACAAGAGAAGGGATCTTCGCTGCTAGCTACAGGCTCATGTAAACAGGATCTTGCCAGCCAACATCTGCTCCCGACACGTTACCTATCTCAGATCAGCAAACAACCACCTTCCCTCTGCTTGTCTTTTGACTGAATAATGTTTATGCTGCAAGAACCAGATCTGATCTGCAAAAGCAAAATTTTAATTAAGTGCCTCGCCAGAAAAAAAAATAAAACAAAAAACAGCCCACATAATTTTAGGAACTGGTCCACTACACTGTCTTATTTCCTTACTTGCATTCTCCCATCCCTCTGCCCGTGTCTCTGCACTGCGTTACCCCACAGCCCTTCAGGACTCTGCCTGCTTGTACGGAGCGCTGCACGACGGCATCCCAAACTTCCCAAGCATCCATCAAGCTATTCGTGTGTGTCACTGGTGCCTGAAATGATGGCTCCCTGAGCTTGGTGCTCTTTACTCAACAAGCAAGGAATGACAAGGTGTTAAGCAACAGGAGTTGTATTTAAGCCTATCTTTCTTTTTTAGCCAATTAGATCAATTTTACAATCTGCAGAAGACACCAAGGTTAGAGGGTAGCTGCCAGCGCTGCTCGGGCACAGCTCATCTTGATCGGTTATTAAAATTCTGCTTGTTAGCTGGTGAGAAGAAACGCATCCAAAATGACCTCGCGCTGCCGAGAAACCCATCGAATCATCTTCACGGCTGAATAGAGCGTATGCACAAAGTCTCCCCACCCAAAAAAGAAACCCCCCAAACCCTCCAGAATCAAAAGCATCCCAGCAAAAGCTCCAAATCTTTTCTGGATTATGCTACAGATTATCCATGGCCATAGTTAATGGAGGGGCACTGTTGGGTTCACAGCTATGAGCAAAAACCCACAGATCCTCAGCAGGAGGCTCAGTTTGCAGCGAGCCATCCCTGCCTGGCTGAGCAAAGGCTTCATGGCAGCGCACGCAGTGCCCAGCTCAAATAAGCCTCTCCAAAACAGCTGTCACACACAAAAACCCTGTAACAACACACCACCAGTGCAGACTGTGCACATCGGACTTGTGCGATCGACTGGCACTAATGACAAACCACCGAGCTGCACTTGGACGGTGGGAAAAAGCCCCCTAGCACACCTCTGATCATCATAACCTTCAACCCTGAGCTATCCTACAGCCTTAGAGCTCAGCAAACCCCCTAAAATTACGGATCAGCGAGGATGCACAAAGGGGCTTGAGGGGGAGGGAGGGGAGGAATCGCAGGGAGAGGACAGACTCCCCAAACCAGCATATAGGGGTTGAGGGGTGGAGGGGAAAAAAATAGAATTTAGAGAGAAGTGAAGCAGCCAAATGTGGGAAAAAGGAGGGAAGAGTGTGTGGGGGGAAAGATCTCAAGAGCATCCACTTAAGCTTTGAATTGCCTGGCTTTGTCTCTGCTTCACACAATGGAAACGTACAGTAGCAACAGACAGATGCTGAGAGCTGGTTTGCTTCTCATCTGCAATTCCAAACACCCTGTCAGGAACAAATATTTGAAAAGACATCTATCCAACCATTAACGTATCTAGTGGGGCCATTTTTTTTTTTTTTTAAAAGAAAAATAATTCTGCATTCATCACAAAGATGATCACGCAGAGAGACGCCAACAGAACCACCAGAGGGATAAGCAAAGTTTCAGGTTTTTCTTTAGGGCTGAAGACAGCTCGCTATCGAGCTGAGAAGGTGCAGCTGCTTAAGTATTTGCAGTACAGGGAAATAGGGGAAAAAAAAAAATAAATCAGACAGCTGTATTTTTAACTGATCATGCGCTTGCTTCTGTTTCGTAAGATTTATTCCCTCATTAATCACTGCCCTCCCTTCATTCATGTTAAATATAAAAATGATTAGGAAAGATCCTCATCATGGTTAAAAAAATAATTAGCTGCTACATCATGTTGCACACATTCAGACAGAAAGGAGTGATTAAATTAGGAATATTAAAACCCCATTAATCTGTGCTCAACTTAAGCTCTGCTTGTTCATCTCACTGTGGCACTTATTATTTCTGACACTGAAAGATATTTGAATTACTAGCTGAAACAAGGTCACTATCAGAAAGATGTCAGGTCAGCAATTAGTCAAAGGTGGGAGAAGCTACCAGAACTGAGCTGTGCTTGACATGCCACAAATGTGTCAAGAAGTCTTCCCTTCCCAGCGTCACTCGGATGAGCAGGTCAGCGCCGGGACAGATCAGCCCCGCTGTTGCCTACCTGCCCGTACCAGGGCTGCCAAATCCTCCCCGCAACTTCTTAACACCTAAGGTTGCCCC
This sequence comes from Charadrius vociferus, assembly GCF_000708025.1. Lineage (NCBI taxonomy): Eukaryota > Metazoa > Chordata > Aves > Charadriiformes > Charadriidae > Charadrius > Charadrius vociferus. Next base: position 520,226 of record NW_009646633.1, read on the forward strand.
AAATCCCCGTGCCCCAGCCTTCGGGAGGAAAGGTTGTGGCAAAGGGTATGATTTGAAACCCACATCTGGAGCTGCGCATCTTCCCTGGGCTGGTCGGGGCTCAAGGAGGGCCAACGCCGACCTCCACCGCGGTGTTGGCTCGCAGGACAGCCCGGCGGTGGCCGCCGTCGGCACGAGGTCTGGCAGGGCACAGGCTGTAACGGGAAGGACAGTCAGTGCAAGGAGAACGGAGCTTTAAGTCTAAGCCAATAGCATTGATTTCAATATAATTAACTGGCTCGTTCACCACTTGCACTAATGCCTGTGGGCAGGAGCACTTATTGTTCACGTAACAAAGCACTCCGAGATGTTTTCTCCCTTTCAAGCAGCTAATAACCTCGCTTCTGTTTTGGCTCATGAAGCAAAAGCAGCGAGCCCGGCGTGAGAGAGAGGGTGACAGATGCAACAGAAAGACCCAGAAAAAATTTATTTCCTCTGGGGGAATGCGTGCGAGCACACAAGCGTTTGATGGCAATGAGAGAAGATAGCCACAGACCCGTGTGTATCAAACCATTTAAAGGATGGTTTGGAGGGAAGGCGACTGCCCAGAATTGGCATTCGCTGCGTTGTGTTCACCATTTGCCCGTCGTTAGTGCTGAGTCGGGAGCATTACGTGAGCAAGATCCCACAGGGGCAGTCGGCACTGGCCCCGAGGTGAAAGTCCCCAGTGCTTCCAGTTCCCCATTCAAAGAGCAGAGAACGGTGTTTGCCCAGTGCCGAGAACAGGGCAGTCCACATCTACTGCAGAACTGCAATAGCAATAATTGCAAATTTCACCTTCAAAGCCAAGAACAGAAAAAAAAAAAAAAAAAGTAATGATTTTTTTTTAATGCAACTACTGGCTAAACTTTTTGGAGAGCCCCAGCAATGTTGTGCAGCAGGAACCTTTCGACTACAAGGGGAGGTCTTTGTCATTGCTGCAGGCCCCGTTTCCACCATGCTGAGCAAAACCCTTTGAGATTTGTTGTTACTGGGAGCCAGGTGTTACCTGCTGCCACGCACAGATAAGGGAAGGTGCAAGCACAGGAGGACAAAAAGAAAGCTGACAAGTCAGTCACGTCTTACAGATGAGTTCCTAGGCTGCTTTTCCAGCCACAGGTGGACTCAGGTGCTTGGTGGTTGATACCTTTGATATATTTGCTACGCTCGCCCTCATTAAGGGAGGGGGAAAAAAAAAAAAAGCACACAAACAGAAATTTTCATCCACAGATCTCCCAAAGTCTTTCCTAAGCACAATATTCCAGTATACAAACTATTTACCGTATACTTCATTCGGCACTGACAAAACCACCTCTGAGCCTCTTTAAAAAGGAAACAGATAATAAACCAGCTAACAAGCCTGCGCTCTAATTGACAACACAGAAAGGAGGGAAAGATGCTGCATCTACTTGCGACGGCAGGAAGAACTTTAGGGAAGCAGTATATAATTAATCGAGTTGGGATTTCACAAAGATCCCCTGGTCTTATGAAAAATGCCATAAGACATTTAATGACCACAGGTGAGGAGAATCTTGGGTTTACATCTCATTTCAAACTGAGCATGCAGAATATAAAGCGACCCAACACCACCCCCAAACCCCACACAAATTATTCTTTCCACTTTTCTATTTGCCTTTGGACGGCCCCGCAGCACCCCCTCCACGAGCTGTGGGACCTCTTTTTGAATAGGATGGACAAAACTGTACTTTGGGACCACTCCAATAACTACCCAGGGGAAAAATTAGCTGAATATGAATCTCTCCACCATTCCGCTGCTACTTCTTTTTAGAAGAATGCAACTGGAATGGGGGGGGGAAGTCAAAGCAACAAAAACATCTTCGCTAAAACTTTTATTTACTACCAATACTTCAGGATGTGTTTTGCTTAGGCAACAGCCACAACACAGAAGCAATTCATCCTGACTTTACCCACAGTGGGTGGGATTTTCTGCTCGACCCAATTGCAGCTTATTGTTACCCTTGAAGGCACACCGAGGTTTGGCATTGACTTCACCAGGAAAAGAACTGAGCCAGCAAAGCCCTTTCGGAACCCCTCCCTGCTAATAACAGCGTAGACACCGTGGGGTGGCGGAGCATTTAACAGGCAAGACCTGCTACATCTTTTACTTCATTTGAAATGACTTTGAGGCTCACCTACGTGAAAAAGAAATCGTATGTGGCTATTACAGACCCACAGCAATCCTTAATCATCCATATCAGGGAGCTTAATTTAAGAAGTAAGGAAAACCAGGAGCAAACCCTGGGAAGTCCCGCTGAAATACAGTGGCTGGTAAGCTGGGTGGCCAGCAGAAGCAGAGAGTTGCTTGGTGACTGCACTTACCGTGCCAGCGTGTCCCTACCCTTTGGCCAGTGCAGTCTCGGTGACAGAGCCACAGCTACGTTTAAAAGCATATTTTCATCCTAAATGCTGTTTGGAGGTGAGGGAGCAGGACGGGGTAAATCCGTGGCTTCAGGTGTTCAATGAAGCTGGTTGAGGGGTCTGGAGCACACGTCTTGTGAGGAACGGCTGAGGGACCTGGGGGTGTTCAGCCTGGAGAAGAGGAGGCTGAGGGGAGACCTTCTCGCTCTCTACAGCTCCCTGAAAGGAGGGGGTGCGAGGGGGGGTCGGTCTCTTCAACCAAGTAACAAGTGATAGAACAGGAGGAAATGGCCTCAAGTTTTGCACCAGGGGAGGTTTAGGAACGATATTAGGAAAAACTTCTTCACCGAAAGGGTTATGAAGCACTGGAAGAGGCTGCCCAGGGAAGCGGTGGAATCACCATCTCTGGAGGTATTTAGAAGACAGGTAGACATGGTGCTGAGGGACATGGTTTAGTGGTGCCTTGGCAGTGTGGGGTTAATAGTTGGACTTGATGATGTTAAAGGTCCCTTCCAACCATAACGATTCTATGATTCATCTGGGACCTCTGTATCTGGTAATTTGGGTACTATGTTGTGTGCACATCCTTGCTGCTGTTGCATGATTAGTTAATTATTTTTTTTTAAATACAAATATAATATCCTAAATGCCAATAACTGGGAATACTAAGGACAGATCCAAATAATGGGAGTTATTTCAGCCACCGAGAAGTGAAACAAGCACTCCCCTGCCCCAAGTACTGTGGAATTAAGACCCTCATAAATCCTTGCCCAGCAAGCCCTGGAGAAATAAAAGAGGCTTTAAATATAATCTAGCCTACCACTTCATATAGCAAGGGGAGCAGCAGAACCGAGGGTGAGCAGAGATCAGCCGAGGAAAGGACAAACATGATTGCTGGAGTCAAACAGAGAAAATTGCAGGTAAATACCAGCTAGATGCGAGTCCAAAAACTTCCCCAGAGCCCCAGGTGGCTCTGTGGTTAACACCCAGCTCGCTGTGGCCGCGGCCACGTGCGGCGAGGGAAGGGGACTGCTGACACGTAGGTCAAGCGGAGCTGCAAAAGGCATCGCTAAATGCACGATAGCTCGTTAATCAGAGCCGTGCCATTGAGACTCCATCGCTGGATAAGCTTTTATACAGCTTTGACACTTAAAAATGGTGTTAGGAAATGCAGAGCTTGCCAGCTCTTTAGGACTTCAGCCAGCACAATGAATGGCATTTGTAGTACCTCTTCCAACTCGCTGGCACAACATTTTGCCACACGTTCACACGTGCGTCCCGCGGCAGAGACGCACAGGCAGAGACCTGGAGGAGAGGAGGCTCAAAAAGACAGATCTGGCAGGGAGGAAATTGGGCAGTGCTGGACTCATAAAAGGAAAAATGATTTAAAAAGGTAAATACACCAACAGCTGCATCAGTGTAACTCATCCTTTTGCTTCCCAGTCCAGGTCCATACCAACAGCGGTGGTTCCCGTTGCCTCTGGGCAGCATTTGCTGTCTCAGCGGCTCAGGGAGGGTATTTCAGGGCAGGGAAGGGCAATCCAAGAGCAGTTGCATCACAAGAACTTCACGTTGCCGGGGAAACAGCGTACTTGGTAATGGAACCATCATTCCGGGGTTATATTTTTTTTTTTCCTCCTCATTGGTTTTGTATCCCCATAGCGTCAGCTAACTTAATCAAGCCCCAGACAGCAGAGCACCAGCCACAGGATATAAAGCAACATGCAGCAAACCAGCAGAGCCCAGCACAGAGCAAGCGAGAAGGTTAGGGTGCACGCCAGCGCTAGAGGCGCCAGGCAGAGACGAGCAAGGTTTTGTCTTTAATACGTGGAGAACTGCCTAACACTGCTATCAAATAAATCCTCATTAAGCGATAAGTAAAACCAGTTTGTGTCTCCGATGACCAACAGACCAGCTCCCTACAACCAAGTAAATCCCATGCCCTCTTCTCCTGCCAATCCATCATCCCTGAAGGAAGTGAGAGACCCTTCAGGACCCTTCCCAACACCTCCCCGTTCCTGTTGCCCCATGCGAATAAAGGTACCGGCACGTTCGTGCTGCTCCAAATGCCCTTCTCGTGTTTAATCACAATACTATTAGCTGTTACGGTTGCACAGACCACATTAGAAGCAGAGAGCGAGTCTTGCAGCACTTGAGCGGAGGGAGCAAACAGCACCCGCCACCTCGGGCAGGATTTAATCGGACGCGCGGGGTGCTGCGCAGCGCAGAGAGGAACCTGCACACATCTCAGCATTGCAGCACGAGCTCACGCAGCTGCGACCTGGGGCAACACACGCGCACGCAAGAGAGAAAGAGAGAGACCACATTTATTTTCAGTTCCCTGAAGACAGCACCAAACCCAAGGAACTCAGCACTAAGTTTTGATAAAGCACAACCCAGTGCAGGATGTGCTCTGCTGGGAGTTAGCAGGGCTGGGAACTGCACAGTGCTGCATGAGCAGGGGAGGACCAGCAGCATCTTCATCTTAGCGAGCAGGGCTTGCTTAATTTAACTTGCTTAACCTAAAAAAAGTATAATTTCTCCATTTTTCCCTGCTTCCAATTCAATCCCTGTAAAGTTTGCCGTCCACTGGGCTGTAAGGAGCTCCTCACAGTGATGATACCCTACAGGGCAGAAACCAGCCTGCCCCTTGGAGATCTGAGTGCTTCAGACCCTCTTGGGCATGCTCGTGAGCAAGCAATGACCCTTGGATAAAAAAAAATAATAATCTGCTAAGACAAGAGAAGAGGTAAAAATCACCAGTGCTTTCTAGCATCTTCTTTGGTGGAGAACATCTCCCAGTTAATATGATGCACACCAAGAGGAAAGCTGATCCTTCTTGGGATCCCTTCAAAAGCCGACTGCAGACACGGTATGTGCTGCTGGCCCCCATTCCCAGCACAGGGACTGACTGGGGAGACCACTGCAATCAGAAACTTTCCATTTGAACAATTCTGAAATTGTCAGACTGGGGGTTGTCTAAACGGGAGTTATTTTTCAGGTGACTCAAGATTTGGGGGGGGATTTCCAGAGCGTTTCAGTTTAGGCTTCTCTAAGCAAACAAGAGACGGAAAGTTTGACAAGCTCATCTCGTCACTCCTGCACACGTAGGGAAACGAGCCATGCCTATAGCGGTCCTTGGCCCAATTCAGCCCCAAACTGCTTCCACCAGTCCCCCTCTCCCCCTCCGAGCACCCTGCAGGGAGGGAGCTGGATGCGACCCAGCGCAGCGGAGGGGATCGCAGGGCTGGATGTCTGCAAGCACTGGTACAGGGCTGCGTTGTCCACCAGCCCCCAGCTCTTTTCAGGTCACCAAATGGCTCCGGTTTCCTTGGAGGGAGGAAAAGGGGAGAGGGAGTGATGGAGGAGAAAGTTTTGAGCTTTCTCGTTGCCTTTCAGTTATGTAAAATAACTTCTCATGGCTAATTTCAGTGCAGTCAGCTCCTCCGGTGAAGTGGCTCAACCCGTGAGGAGCCACACCAGTGGGGTTATCACGGCCATTCCTCCAATTTTGGGGCAGCTCAGGAGCCTGCGATTACCCAAGCAACAAAGCTTTGGTGCTTCCATCCCGTGGGGCGCACCGCAAATCGCTCACTTGCAGGGCTCCCCCCCCCGCGGGGAAGGAGCCGCCTCGCAGGGGCGACCACATCCTGGTGGCGCGGAGCCCGGGCGCCAGCGGCATCGCTCAGAGCTGCAACAACAGGAAGGGAACGGGGGCACACGGCCAAGTCACTCCCCCGGTACCACGGGATGGAGCGAGGAGAGGATGGAGAGCGATAAAGCCTCTCCAAGGAAAAGCTGCCCCTTCTGCATCCTTTCAACTCTGGCACGGGGCGAGTAGCGCTAAGAGGCTCAGACCACTCCTCGGCAACTCCCGTCCTTCGTGGGATCAAACACGCAGAATTTGCACTGTGGACGTGGCTCAAGTCCTCTACCCGGGCTCCCACAGGTGTCCCGGCAAAGCCCAAAGAGTGCAAATCTGCCCTACCACGACAGCAAAGTAATTTCTCCTCCCTGATGTGTTTTATTACCCAACAGAAGGAAACCCATATTTTTTGGAAATTGAATTACACTTTCTTGAATATTAAGAGAAAAAGTTATTCCCTTCGCTAAGCAGCATTAATAACATCCCTTCTTTACAGCTCGCAGGGAGGGAACGATCTAAATTTTCCTCGTGGTGACTTTCAGTTCTGGAGTTGAGAGCCGGAGCGTTGATCTGCTGCTCACCGAGACAGCGAGCTGCCCGGGGCGGAGGGAGGGGGTGCAGCAAACCCCCCAGGGGGATGCACCCAGGGCACGGGGAAAGCCTCGGATTTTGAGAGGCCAGACTGGAGAATGTCTTTTAAACCAGCGGCACCAGGACACTTGTAGCCAAGGACTCTGGTCACAGGCTCAACTTTCAAAGAAACAAATAAACAAACAGGAAAAAAAACCCACCCCACCTTATCTTCCCACTGCGGTTTTGAGTTTTTAACAAGGGAAAAGGGTCTTTGTCTTTACTCGTCGCAAGAACTTTTACGAGGCAAACAGGGAGTGTAAAAAGGATGTTTCTTCCAGCAAGGGTCAACCCCCACCGCAAACATATATTTATTTGAATTAAGTATCCTAACCTGAATCATCTCACAGAATTTCAGCTTGATTTCAAAGATCTCACACCTCTGCCGCCTGGCAGAGGAGGCAACTCACCACGTCTTATCAAGGAAATTGGGCCTTCAGACAGAGGTCTTTATCTTTTTTTTTTTTCTTTTTTTCTTTTTTTTTTTTTTTCCTAAGGGACATCTTTCTTAAATCACGACTTTTATTAAACCCCAGCATGGTGTGGATCACAGCCATAATTCTTTTTCCCCCACCTTCCCACCACAAATCCATTCAAAGTGAGTGACATTTGCAAAGTGTATTTTCACGGCCCTCCGTAATCCCTTCAGAATATTAAGACTGCATTACTTTGTCTTTGGTTACATTAACTTCAATTTTCCTTATGAGTAAGTATTTGGCTAAAAATTAATATAGTGAAGTTGAAAAGAATCTTATGATAGGAAAAAGACTAATTTCATCTCTGGCTGCTCAGATACCAGAGTACACTGGGGTTAATGTAATTAACTTACAATTTTAGCCTAGGTTGTGTACATACACTGAATCTCCCTGCTGGAAACAAGATTAGATTTTATTACACTATATATCCTGGTTATCTTCACCATGCCTCCAATATTACTTCCCTCAATGACTTCAAGGCTCTCTGCTGCAATGAAAATGCAGAACCATCTGGTATTGAGCCCATGCAGTTTATTTAAGGATTTAATTAAATGCTCTAAATGGAGAGCTTCTTTGAATTAACATTTTAAATGTGACTTATTGCAGGTTTAATATTGTCTTAATGCCAACCTGGGAAACTCCATAGCCAAGTTGTTGACGTTTAAATTGAATTCATTTGGGTGGCTCCAGGGGGACTCATTAATTAATCTAAACAACTAATGGGGATTGGTTCTGACTTTTGATGAAGATTATTTACAGAGACAATTTGCAGTGAATAAAGAGTCACAGTAGGCAAATGTTTAATTGAATTTTGAAAAAAAAAAAGGACATCTCATTGTGTTCAATATCAAGGATGCATCTTGCGAGTAAGCTTTGAAATACCAAGAAAGGGACGATTGCTTGAAGCTTCCTAGCTGCACACTAATAACAAAGAGAATGGGTAATTACATTTGCCTGTGCAATTTGCAGCTCGTAAGAGGACAACAGGTCTGTCTGGCTTACAGTACACATAGAAAGACTCCAACAGGAAATATTCTGTATTATGAAGACCAAGTTGCCCCACTCACTTTTACTCACACACCAGAAAACGGCGTTTTTCAACCAATCAGCTGGAAGCAGAGAGAGCAAACTCCCCTCGCTTACATTTGCAAAAACCCAGAACAGCAGCAATGAGCTCAGCAGAGCTGCTTTAATTTACAACAACTTAACCTATAGCATCCAATCTCCTTTTACTCTTTGATTACATCAACTCTGGAATCAGTTATTTGTACCTCTGAGTGCACCGCGAGCCCTGCAAGCTCTAACATCTAGTTATGTGGTTAGTTTTCAGCAAGCCGCAGTAGCAAAACAGTACCTGCTTCCCCATGTACCTGCACTCATAAAAGCAAATCATCCTTTAGCATTTTTTCCACTGTTATTATCATTATCCCGTCTCATCTTGAAGTTTCCCGTAACGCCAGAAGTTGCCACCAGAGCAAGAAAACACAGTGTACTAAACGCTGCGCGCTTGTATTCCCAGGGAAACACAGCTCCTGCCCTGCAACCCCAGCTCCCGAGGGCACAAACACCTCTAAATACCTGTGATTTTGAGCATGAGTTCTTGAAGAGCAGTTGCGTCTTTCACACAAAACACGCGTCTTGCTGGCGAGCATCCCAACAAAGCCCAGCAGGGCGTTAGAACACGGGCTAAAGATTGGGGGTGTCTTGCCTGACGCACCCTCTCCTGCCCGATTTCTGCTCTTGCTCGTTATAGATTGTCCTTAACCTAAAGCCAAGCCGATTCTAGATTTAAAACACAGCATTGAAGGGCAGGAGAGGTGAAGGACAGAAGAAAAAAAGAAGGACATTGAGAAGAAAAAACAACATCAAATGCCACAAGTGCTGTACTTCTGTAGTGTGGCCATTAACCGTGCAGAGAAGTTTGATGGAGAAATCATCCAGTGTCTGAATCACTCACGTAATTGGGAAACACCTCAACTAGCAAAGATGCCCTGTGGAGACTGGAGCAGCACACACCTACGCTTCACAGCAAAGTGACTGCCTCTCCCTCGAAGGGGTTTGGGAGACTCGCATCTCTTGGTCTGCCTTAATCCAGACATGGAGGACCTCAGGTGTGGTCAGGTCTCTCACAGAGCCTCACTCACGCAGAACAGGCGGTGTCGCACAGCAGTCACCTAAAAGCCTTTAGCAGGCAGTGGCCGTCTATCGCTGCGGATTTTATCACCCACACAAGTCGATCCAAAGGTTTGACGTTTTGAACCTCACCGGGCTGCGTCCAGCTCTACCAACCAACTGCACACCAGTAAGTGCGCTCCTTTCTCCACCACTGGGGCACAACAGGAGTCCTGCTCCACGCTCGCATTGCCACCTGGTTAAACCACCTCTGAGGACCGTTCTCCAGGGGTGCAAGGAAGACAAAACCACTGTGAACACGCTTCCCCTCATGCCAAAGGCCGGGCTGAACCCAGGCTCGTGGTGTAAGTAGGGTTGGACAAGGCAAAGCCATCATCTTGTCCACGAGCCCAGCCAGAGCCCAAGGCTGAGCCCACGCTCTCCTCTGATCTCTCCATCTCAGATTTGCATTATATTTTCAATAATATCACAACCTGCCTTGTCTGAATTGAAGAGGTTCCAAACTTCTTTTCTTTCCAAGGCTGGACACATCCTGCATGCTAATTTAGGAGGCAATCGAGGGGGAGGGTACATTCAGAAAATGCATATAGCCATTAAGCCAGGGAGACTAAAGCATCCTGCCTCGATCAGCACTGCTGGATACTGTCTAGAGCATCGCCAGCTGCTCTCAGATACCTATAGTGGAGCTCTTTTATGCAAACACCTCCAGTAACAGCTTTTGTGGATTTGACAGACAGAGTGGTTAAAAATTAGGCATTCAGTGGGTATCCAGTGGAGAGACATTGTACAGCACATCTGAAGAGGGGAGTCACACTCGGAAACGAAATTCTGAATTGTCTGAAGGGGAAAGGCTGCTCAGGCAGGCGGGATGGATCCCGACGGCAGATCAAGCCGTGCTGTGAGAATCGCCCATATCGTCCCTCCCCGTCTTCCCAGGGATGCCAACTCCCATGAATGCAGATTCACAGACAGAAGACAGTCACATCCCAAAAGAAGCAACCGAGGCAGATAATCACTGCAAACGGGAGGATGGAGGGATTATGGTGTTTTCCCCATCAACTCTCAAAATTTCCTACAGAACCTGTTCTACATTGTTTTGTTTTTGTTTTTTTTTTTAATTATTATTATTTTTAATCACCAACTCACTCAGGGCTCTCCCAAGGTGGTGTAGCTGTTTGATGTATTTTATTTTCCCCAGGATTGCTCGCTCTCAGTGTGAAAAGTATCACTTATTTTGGGAAACCCGAAATCAAGTGGGCAAATGAAGGAATTATTCATGAGGACATCATCAGGGGGAAGGTTACCTCCTTCACCCTGATGGGAGGCTGATAGCTCAGCCATCATTTCATGCTCAAAATGAAGAGGCAAAAGTTTCTGTCCCCTTGAACCTGGATGAGACATTAGGGAGCTGAAATGATGGGGAAATACATAGCTGGTCCATCACCAGAGCAGCGAGGGGAGCTATGGCAACATTCAAGGCTCCTTCCAGCCCTATGCATTTAAGTCTTCGTAAAAATCAAGCACATGTTGCAATATCCATTAGGTTGGAGTATCCCCAAGGGTATAAAGCTGGTGCTTGCTTAGTCTGCAGGGCTCTGTCCTGCTTCAAATGCCTGCGCTCCCTTCCCAGAGCAGGCACCCTCCAATTTCACCCCTGGGATTTGAGGTTTCCCATGCTGAGGGGATGGAGAAGTGTGGCTTAAAGCAATTCTTGTCTTCTAAGCTTCTCTTAGATGTAATGCTATTTTTCTACTTGGAACAACCGACTCAGTCTGCATCTGCCCATGAAAATGGCGCACGTTACAAATAACCCTCTCAATAAAAGATGTTGAGTTTGACACGCACAGGACAGACACGAGAGCTTTAGTAAACAACTTCGCCTTCCAAGGCCTGTAAGAAAACAATCCTTTAGTAGCACTGACTCACATCAGCTCCTTCCATGCACAAAACCCACACTAACAGCCATTAAACCATCCTTTCTGGCTTGCAGCACTGACAAACCAGAGGGTTTGGCTCCATCTGTGACAGCAGGGTCAATGAATGGCAGAGAGGTCATCTACCCAGTGGAGACTGCTGGCTGTAAAGGGGTCACTGGAGTGAACGAAACATTATCTGAGCAAATATGGTTTGGGTTTTTTTGGTTGGCGTTTGTTTTGGGTCCCCCCCGCCCCCCCCCTTTTCTTTTTTTATTTTTTTAAACCAAAATCCTGGAGCTGCTGGGGCAGTCCTTACTTCCGTAATGATTTCTGATGTTCCCTGCATTTTCTTTTGAAACACCTTGCTGCTGTAGGGAATATCAGATGCTCTGGATATGCTGCTATTGCCTAGGGACAGCCTTCAGATATTTTGTTTGATTTTTCTACTTCATCTACCATCAAATGAAAATATCTTATCCACACTCCCATGGACTCCTGTGGGCTTTGGTACCACCCATTAAAAGCATCCGCTAAGGTGTAACCACACTGTCCCTCCCCAGGGCAGGAACCAAATAGCCAGGATGGAGAACTGGCAGCTTTGGGACTGCCATTTAAGTTATTGCAAAATACGAGTCTAAATAATATACATATATGTTTCATATTTTATAAGTATAAATATATCAAGAATACACACATATACACACACACACAAAAACTTCTGAAAAAAAACTAAAATCTCCTCCAGTAATGCTATGAAAAACCTTAGTATGCAGCCTGTTTTAATTGATGGTCAAACACAAATGCACGTGTAGAAACAAACTTTGACAGAACAGCTAAAGGGCCTTCTAGGGAAGCAGAGCTGATTAAAATCAGCCAACTAAATTTGGAAGCGAGGTGATAGCAACTGGCACATGAAGATGCATTTTCTTTCTATCCTCATTTACACTCCTCTGTTATAAATAAGGCTGTTCTGAGAAAAAAAATAAATTAAAGTTGTTATGTTGAAACATTGGATGGCAAAGCCATCACCTTTGTCACTGTTTGGATTAAGATGCATCTTTCCCCATCCTACATGCAAATGGAATGTAAACAGTAAAACCATAACATTTAAACAAATATTTGCAAGGGGGTTTTGTTTGTTTTTAAATACTTGTCCTGCTCCAGACAGAATCCACAGACCACACAGAGTGTAAAAACACATAAACCACCACTTCTTTGCTCCCTTACAAAAAAGGAGGAGGACCACGTGTATTGCCAAAGGAGATCTGGGCGAGTGCAGAGGAGCTTCAGGCGTACAGGCAAGATTTACGCTCTCAGATGCAAACATCGAACCAAGATGCCCTACATCCATTTCCATACCTCGCACCAAACAGCGACACAAAGAGCCTGTAACAGAGTATCATCCTGAACCTGAGCTTCAAGTAAAGCTGAGCCTGTGTGTCACATCTGGGACCGGTCTTTTTTCAGTGGTGCCCAGTGATAGGACGAGGGGTAATGGGCATAAACTTGAACATAGGAAGTTCCATCTTAACACGAGGAGGCACTTCTTTACTTTGAGGGCAGTGGAGCACTGGCACAGGCTGCCCAGAGAGGTGGTGGAGTCTCCCACTCTGGAGACATTCCAAACCCGCCTGGACGCCGTCCTGTGCCACTGCTGGAGGTGCCCCTGCTCTGGCGGGGGGGTTGGACTGGGTGATCTCCAGAGGTCCCTTCTAACCCTGACCTTTCTGTGATTCTGTGAACGGTGTCAAAACCATCGCCCCAGTCTGGCTACCTCTGACATAGTTCGCCTCAGCAACGATAACGACTAATTTTTGCCAACCAGGGTGCACATCTTTCTTTTGTAAAGCAAAAGACATCAACACAATCAGTGTTAAGCAGCATGATTTAGTTTTGGATTAAGCAAAGCTAAATGACTGACCTTCTGTCTGTCACCAAGATCTTGATTGTCTTTGGCATTAAATTCACAGGTAGAAGCTTCCATGTCCTGCAAAAAAAAGTACAAAATTACGTTATTCCTGAATTTTATACCCGTGTCTGTTCCAACAGTATTTACACTACACAGCAAGACAGCTTCAACGTTGTGTTCCGTGTTTGTGGTAGCTCAAGCGCAGGAGGGACCAGAAATTAAGAAAGAAAAGATTCCAGTTTCTCAGCACTGTCATGGACATACTGCAAAAGACAGCCAACCCATTCATGGGGGACAAAGTGGTTGGAACACACAGAAAAAGTCTTAAAAAAAAAAAAAAAAAGTAAAAAATAGTCTTTTCCAGTCTAAACTTTCTCTTAAAAAAAAAAAAAAAAAAGACTGAAAAATTTGAGCTATCTGCCACCTCATGTAGCAAGAAGTGGGACAATTTTCTACAAACTTTTAAAATCTGACTTTTCATCAAAACTTGAGCAGCTGACAACAGCTAAGGATGCTCTGCTTTTCTGCAGCCTCTATTCCCCCCCAAAAAACCTCCCCCCTTGCCCGATCCATTGCCCTTGTTGGTGCCAATATCTCTATTCTTGAGAGCTGCAAGAAAGAGCTGTTTTGCCCAAAGACCCCCAGTAGGTAGAGATGGACTCGAGAGCAGAACCTGGAGCTGCAGAAAAGCCACCCCATCCCTGCTACAAAAACCTTGAACCTTTGAGGAGAAACCAAAGGTGACAGCAGGAAAGCTCCAGAAAAGGCACGAGGAATTGAGTCTGCTACAGCAACAATATCTTTGTAAATTGTTCTCCCGGTGAAAAGCCGGTATGGTGCTAAAAACCACAGAGTTTTACATTGTTACCTAGAGCATGAAATAACGTCCCCGTTGAGGGCTGCAGGCTCGTAAAGCATAACGGAGAGTCATGAATGGGATTTCCAAAGGTACCCGAATGCTTTTCAATAAGGCTGAACTCCTAAATTATTGAGGCACTTTAGAAAAATCCCACTCCATAGAAGTAAATCCACAAAATATCGGTATCCTCATCACTCCTCATGGACTGTGTGGTTACAGAATAAACGCCCTAACAAAACATCAGCTGGTAAATTATTGTGTGATTGCTGATGCCCGAGGATAATGTCAGGAGGGCGGCCAGGCTCTCCTCGCTTAATTCTTCATTTTGCCTTTGAAAATACCAACAAGCTGCCCCAGAGTCAGCTTAGCTTCCTCAAAATTTCTGTAATGCTCATATTTGTTGGACTTATTCCTCGGGCAGAGGAAGGAAAGCTGCTAAAAGAACACGAGGCAGGATTTCAAAAATAACAAACCTGTCAAAAATACTGTTTCTACAGCGTGCACGTATTTTCCTTCACTGTGCATGTGGATGGACGCCTATTTTGTAGGTAGTCCGGACAGACCGCGGCAGGGGGCACCTCCACATATTCAGGGTTTGTGCAGAGGATTTCCCCTTGATCTCCTGGCAAATAGTTTAATATGATGGAAGTCCTCTCTTGGCTGTTTGTATTCAGAACATCGAACAGCGAGAGAATTACGACATGCCAAGTGAGACATTTTAAATACCAGATTAACACACAAGCAGCAAAAACTCCGAATTAGATGCCAGGGTGGCTCAGCGCTGCCTTGGCCAAAAGCTGGGAAATCCAGATCGAAAAGTCCCGTTTCACGCACACGAGAACTCGTAAAATCAGGTCTGTGCTTATGTCATTTAGTAAGTAAATCATCGCCCGCTCCCTTTTCAGCCTTCTGTGCTGAACCCAGGGCAGCGGGCTAAGGGAAAGGGAACACGCGAAGCGGAAAGTCGTCAGCATTTGTTTCTGGAGCAGACAACTGAAAGATGGGAAGGCAGAATGAGAGACGCAGCTCTGAGACACAAAGCATACCAAGACGAATGCCCATTACCCTCAATGTCCTACTACTTTCTTAGCAACACGCGTCACTTGGATTAATTTTCTGAAAGAAAACAGACTGTCTCAACATCAGCCTGATGGTCTCAGCAATTCGCTTTACAATTACTCACTAAACTACCTTGATTTAATTATTCAAGAAGAATCTCACTGCCACTGATAACTACTTAATTAAAAACACAACTTTAGAGCAATAAGAGAGTCACATTATATTGCATTTGAAATAGATTTCTCGCTGAAAACATGCGCAGTTCATTTTAACTGGCTTAATGCGCCAATATATTTAGAGTCCCAAGGATTTTAAGAATGACTCGAGCAACAGTGATCATCCAGGGGCTGCAAACAACACTCATAAGCTTGTTCTCGTTCGGAGCAATTCCAGTAAAATCAAATTAAGAGAAGCATCACTGCAACAGAGCGAATCAAGAGCGTAAGCAAACTTTATGCTCAGGAAAGTCAGAAGCTGAAATCAGGACAAGCTCTTACCCGGCTCCTGCCTGCTCTCCTCCTGCCCCTTCTGCTGCCGCCAGAGCTCTGCAGGTGAAGGTGGACCCCAACTAGGGCCGCCCTTCCCCTTCCCATCCAGGAGCCACCAGCAGAGGAGGATCCACCCTGGTCCCAGCTGGGGCAAATTCAGGTGATTTCACCCCTCTCACCCCCAGCCCTGACCTGCCTTTTCTCTCTGGTATCACTCTTTTACAAGCCAAAAATGGGAAATTTGTGCTCGTTCCGTACAAGCACGCTTGGCTCTGGCAACTCTTCAGTACAATTGTCAGGTCAAAGCGTTGCAAAGGCACGAAGAGCGTGTGTCCAGCCTGCATGAAGAGCAAGTGTCCAGCCTGTCCGCCTCCCATGCCTGAACCTCAGTCCTGAAAGTCCCCAGTGGGGTCTCCTGCGTCTGCCCCAGCCCGTGTGCGTGGGGGGGATCCCCAGCCCTTTCCTCCTTGTCCCCCGTGCCAACGTGGTGGGAGCAGCTCAGATCCTCCAGGTTGGAGACTTCTGGCTGAGGGCAACTGCCTGAAAGCGATTCCCATTTTTTCTGAATCTTAGCATCGAGTACGGGTATCATTTGATCCTCGCAAGAGTCAAGAGCAGCTTTTGATAACTTGGGTTTTTTTAACCTGTGACAGAAGGGGTTGTGAATTAATTGGCTCAATTGCCGCTGCGACAGAGATGGAGACAGCCGTTGGGGGGAAGAGCTGTTGCCTGGGGTGAGGCGGACTGGGGGCAGGCGGGGGGAACTGCAGACACCAGCGTGACTCACGCAGCGCTTTCCGAGAGCACCAGCTACATTCAGACTGTGCCAAGCGATGTAGGAAAGCCTCCCAAATTACTAGCACGCCACCATTTCCTATTTAGCTATTTAAAGCCTCTCTCCCTTCCCCTTACTTAAGAGGTACTGGCTCCTTTGGTTTTAATACATTTTCAGTACGGCTGAAACTATATACGTATTTATATATGAAAAAAATTAAATGACTGCCTTCTTGAATATTATCTTCTCGGTTTATTGTGTGCCCTCTCTCCCCTTCTCTTCCCGGAGAGACCAACCATCACATGAAAATGCTTTTCATCATCTGCAAAATTTGATGCCCAAAATAGCCCCACGGTTGCCCTAGCAACTAGCATTTATTCCCCCTCCCCCCAGCATCCCCCCCTTTGCATATTGCTGCATATTTCTATCATCTCTTTCCAGGCACAGTTCATAAACACGGCTGCATAATAAAGAATGTTATCACCAATGACTTACAGCCCAGCTGCTGCAAATAAGATATGAAGTGGCAGGGAAATACAATTTCATGCAGCTAGGACAACAGATTGATTGGGTGCCCTTCAAATTTGATGCCACTTCTTTAAGTCTGTCCAAATTAAAAAAAAAAAAAAAAAGAAAAAAGTTAGTTTCCCCACCTCCCCATCTTTCCATGGTAGCAACAGACAATAAAAGTGGGAGATAATTCACTAGGACACTCATTATGTCTGCAGCAACCTTGCCCTGAGAGACTGACAATTTAAAGAGATGTGCTGCTTTTCCCTGCCACCTCCTCTACTTTTTCCCCAGCTGCCCTTCTTCATCAAAAGTCTTATTCCTCCAGTTTGGTTGCCTGTTTAATTTAATTATCTTCCCTTTCAAATGATTATTTCTGTTCAGATTACTAGCCAGAAGGTTGTTATAGATAGAGACAAGCAAACCCCTTAATTTCATTACCACCATCTCCAAAATTCCATCCTTATTTCTATTTGGTTTTGGTAGAACAATATGAAACGCCTCCCTCCCCTACCATTTCTAGCAAAGAACACCCCAACAAGGACAAAGAGAGGTGTGCCTCTAAATTCCTCTTTACCCCCCTGTCATTTCTGATGGGTTGACTTTCAAGGATACAGATATCTGCTTTGGAGGGTGATCTGAACGTGCAGAGATCACCCTGTGATCTCATGGTACCGAAGTCCAACGAGGACCAGCCGCTACCAGGTGGACTGTGCTGATGCACACCGTGTGCTCCTGCAGAGAACATCTCTGGGTGAAAGCGGAGACAACCCCCGCACGTTGCTGCAGTCCAGGGCTTCTCTCCCATATTCACCTCTCCTTTCTGTCCCCTTCCTCCCCTCTCCACTGCTAGAAGGGAATTCTTCTTCTACACACTGGTGCGTTGCCCAGGGCAAGCTTGTGATGCCCATCTCTCTGAGACACTGTTCCTTCCTTCCTTCTTCTCGGGTGCAATCTGCCTTCCTTGTGGCATCCCACACGGGCTATTCCTTTGCAGGGAAAAGATGCACAGAACTGTGACGGCAAGGACGGGGGTCATTCTGTAACAGGGATCTTGGCACTGACCTCAGACACTGTGTCCACTGGGGGAAGAGCAAGACATGGGATGTGTAATGGGTGCACTGAGACCTCACCGATTGAAAATTTGCAGTGAAGCAAAACCTGATTTATTCCCATCAAACAAAGAGAAGAGAGAGACCGCTCGTACGTATTGTGCAGCCTCCGGCTGCAAATCATCTCCAGGATTAGTTAGCACTAATCAATCATAATCAACCAAATCAACCACAGAGGGAGGAAGCCACTCCTTTTAGAAGCTGTTCTCCTAGTGCTCAACAGCCACAACAAGCCCCAGATTCTCCCAGAGAGTCCTGAACTAACTCATACACGTCTGGAGACAACAGGAATCACAGAATGGTTTGGGTTGGAAGGGACCTTGAAGATCATCCGGTTCCACCCCCCCTGCCTTGGGCAGGGACACCTCCCACCAGCCCAGGTTGCTCCAAGCCCCGTCCAAACTGGCCTTGAACACCTCCAGGGATGGGGCAGCCACAGCTTCTCTGGGCAAAAAGAAGGTTGTCATCTCTTCAGCATCTCCAGTGAGCATTTCTCGTAGCCAGTGATTGCAACTGCCAAACTGTCCTGCAATCAGCTTTTCCTGCCCAAGAACCTGAAGATACGGGGATGGGTTAACTCCTTAATCTGATTATATCCAACATGTGACCTGCAAGATCTCACTGCCTCTCAGTTCCTCCTTTCCTATCCGTACATTGCAATAATGGATCTAAAACAAGGTTGCAGGTACAAACAGCTCAGATTTGTGCAATGAACTGGATCTGAATTCTGGCAGTTTGCAGTTATTGGTCCTAGGATGTTGTGATGCTTAAACGTGTAGGACATGCGCCAGCTCTTCAGATGGAAAACATGAAAGCAGTTCAGAATAGGATTATCACTATTGTTAAAATGAGAGATGAGGTTTTAAACCCAAAACTGCAGATCAGGAAAGTTAAAACCATTTTCCATCTTGAAATACATTCAAGCATTAAAGCAGCATTCTTGGGTCACACAGAAGAGTGTGTTTAGAAGTAGCAGTAGAAGATACCACAGCAAAGTTCATGGACTTTTGTTTCTTTTTTCCTTTTTTTTTTTTTTTGGTGGCACTGCTAGTAGGGAAAAAAGTAGAGATGAGGAAAAGCAAAAAAATTGTGTAATATGAGAAGGAAAGATTTTTACAAACTAATTTCTACCATCTCCTTTGAGGCATGAACAGTTCTTTAATCTAAGATAGGTCATTTCTGTGTCATTTTTCTGCCCTAAGTGGAGGCCAAGTTCAAGAGGACTGTGTTTCTTTTAATTTCCTTTGGATACAAGTACTTGGATACAGAATCCCATTTATCTTTCTTGACTCAAGTAAATAAATTAAAAAACTCCACAGTTGGTGTATGCTATAAATACCCCATAATATACAGGGTCCAACATCACTTTTTTTTTTCGCACCTAAAACCTGAAACCCTACTGACACCATAAAACATCGGCGTTCCCCATCCCATGATTGTTTCCCATAATCTAGGAGAACATTAAAGAGAGAAAAATTGTGCTGAAAAATGACATCTTATCTATTTCCTTCCTTCCTACCACCACTCCGTGTTTTTGTCATTGCAGGTCAGACACCTGCTCCCCACGTTATAGTCTGTGGAAGTGATAAATGCTCATAGGCAGTGATTAGGAGTGGCCGTATTCACTTGGTGTCAATCTGGAAACCGGCACGTTCGCTCAGTTGCCATTATATGTCCAGCCAAGGCCAAAAAGGGGGAAAAAAAAGGAAAAAAAAAAAAAAAAGGAACTGACAATTTTTCTCTCCCTCCTCATCGCCCCTGGAGGGGAGATGCTATATAAACCCCCCGTCGGAGAGCGGATGCGGCAACTATGAGCACTCTTACAAGCTCTTATGAGATAAGGAGGATAATTTACATGAGCTGGGATCTCCTGGATTTGACCATGACCTCCGCACAGCTATGGATATATTTAACGTGGCAAGACAAATGGGCAGCGAGCCAAATTGCAACATAACCTGGCAAAGCCCAATTTAATCATCGTTGCACCAGCAACGGGCAGCCCCCCTGATTGATTGACCTTTCCTGCTGCCAGGCTGTATCACGTCCTCATTTAGGCAGACCTTGGGCCACCCCAGCGGGGTTGAACAGGTCAAGGAAGAAAAGTCTCATTTGGCTTTTCCCTGCCCCATCACAGCAGCCTATGGCCGTATCCTGCTTCCAAAGGAGCGACATTCCCTCTAGAACAGGCACAGCTCTGATATTCTGCACTTTCTGGTCTTACCATAGACCTTCATCATTCCTTGTAGGACTCCTTTTGGTGACTGAATCTATCACTGGCCATTGAAACCTGTGCTACACCACCTGGGCTCTACCCTCCACATCCCCTCTAGTGCTTATGTCCAGCCTTAAAACGCAAAGTATTTTACAGGCACATCTGGAGGTACCTGGTGAGCCTCTCCCCAGGCAGGGGAGCCCTGCAGTCCAGTCACTCTCCATAAAGCAGACACCATTTTTGGTTTACTGCTCTCCAGCACCTAGAGCACCTCTCCTATGAGGACAGGCTAAGAGAGTTGGGGGTGCTCAGCCTGGAGAAGAGAAGGCTCAGGGGAGACCTTACAGCCCCTTCCAGTACCTGAAAAGGGCTACAGGAGAGCTGGGGAGGGACTTTTTACAAGGGCATGTAGTGACAGGACAAGAGACAATGGCTTCAAACTGGAAGAAGATAGACTTAGATTAGATATGAGGAAGAAATTTTTCACTGTGAGGGTGGTGAGCCCCTGGGGCAGGTTGCCCCGAGAAGCTGTGGCTGCCCCCTCCCTGGAGGTGGTCAAGGCCAGGGTGGACGGGGCTTGGAGCACCCTGGGCTGGGGGGAGGTGTCCCTGCCCAGGGCAGGGGGTGGAACTGGATGATCTTCAAGGTCCCTTCCAACCTAAACCATTGTGTGATTCTATGATCTTCCCCTACACCTCATGCAGTGGTCTCAAGCAAATATTAAAGCATTCAGACTTTCTTAATTAAATTACATCAGGACAGCGGTAGGGTCACAGAAAGGCTCAGAGCTAGGACAGGAACCAGAGTCCCACATGCAGCTGTAACCCCCGTGTGATGCCGCCCGTTCTGGCGATGCTCTGCATCAACGCCACCTCACCCTGCAAAGCCTGGTAGCAACACCATGCTTCCAGAAAACACAGCTCTGGGGATGATGACAATGAGGGACAGCCAAAGTCAGTGGGGAGTGGTTACTGACACAGAGTGCTCTTATGCTATTTGTGTTATTTCCAGCCACACTATTGCAAGTGAAAAAGCTGTTATACAGCAGCTGTAGGATCTGCAATGTTGTGGGCCATGGAGGAAACCAAAATGAAAAGCCACAGACCTGCCCAAGTGAGTGTGATCAGAGGCAAGTTGTGTCAGACCCTCCATTTGTAAAGGCACACTTATGAGCAGAAATGAAATAAGAGCAGATTTAGCAATCCCATTCCAGGGGTTGGGTCCCCAGCACAGATGGGATGCAGACATTAGCTAAAAGGGCCATCATTTACCGTGAAAAGGCCACAGCATGCCACTCTGCAACCAAAAATTACTCTTTAAGGAGAAACAACGTGCACACTTAGTTCAAATTTAAGGCAATGCAAATACGAAAAACAACTCATGGGAAAGAAAGCGCAGAAGATGCTTCATAAGCTACAGTTAAAACCCTTTTGACTTTCAGAGGTAATGTTCCCACTTTTATAACACAACAATGGTCCAAAATATCCTGCATTTCCCATGACGAATGGCTAACCTTGCCCATTTTCCAAGGGTTTGCTTGTCCTGCAACTGGATGGACGATAAACACAAAAGTGTGCATCACAGACCTTGTCCAAAGCATGGGGCTTCCTAGACTTTGCCATCTGGTTGAAGGACATATTGTTTGTTCATTGGGCAAGTAATATTTGTTATTTTGCTACAACACTCACTTTCCTTGCAACAGCCTGCTCACACAACACTTTTAGGTAGGTGGGGAAAACTTACAGACTTGCGCTGCCATCAAGAAATGGCACCTTTATGCAGAGGCACACTTTCTGGAGAGCTTGAACAAGGCCTGCGTTAATGATACCACGCACAGTGGGACAGAGAAATAAAAGCAGCTTACCACAATACAAATTAAGTGTTTTAATTAATTCTCAGTGGAAACAGCTGGAAACAAAAGCCGTGCCCAGGTGGGAGATATGAGGAAGGGTAGAAAACCACTATGGAGATGAGGCTTCAACACTGCAAGATTCGGGAACGCAGGAGCACTGATGGCTACCCCTGTTCATGACCATCCTTCTGCCCTCCAAGCCAGAGATGGATACTGGCATCTCTGCATGGTTTTGCTTTGGAAAATAGGCAAGCAGGGTGCAGCGTCGCATCCCTGAGCGCAAGGTGAGTGGAGCCTCCCCTAAGCCAACAGCCCTTTAGTGCATCCTTTTTGCCTTTGAACCAATGAAGTGGGAGAGAAGCCCTTCACGCAGCATCTGCCCATTCCCCAGGTCACTCCCTCACTTCTTGGGTGGGGAGGACACATCCCAGGAACTGGCTTTCCAGTTGTCAATTATGCTGTGGCTCCACAGTGCAATTGTTCATAAATATTTATACACACACGTACACACATGCCCTTTGTTCTGCTTTTGTGTGACGGAGAGGGGAATTTTGGCTCTGCTCCCTCTCCCTCACCTGGATTTGCTCCGCCATTTCTGCTGGATACATGGGATTTGATTGAATTAACTTAATTGGCAAATGTATTGTTCAGACAGCTGTGACAGAAATGACTTCGTGCATTAGTCACAAGGTTAAGCAGCTCATGGCAGCTCCCAACACCTCTTTTGCTGCCAGACACCTCTGTACTGACTCTGAATCGTGGTGTTTCAAAGCAAGTTTAGAGGGCAGATCTGCTGTGTTGTACATCACATCTGGGTGCGGAGAGGCAGCATGGTCAGAAATGCCCACATCTCTGGCTACTTGCCATGCTCCCAGGCATTTGCTGTGTCAGGTGCATTGGAAATTCTATCTAGGCGGCATTTTTCTTCAAAAGAGGGCAACTCTGTGTCTAGAAAGTAGCCCTGCCATGCAAGCCAACTTTTCTGCTTTGTCTTTATCTCACGTGCTATGGTTGAACTCGGCTGGTCTTGCAGATCTCAAAGCCTTGCAGGAAGGCTGTGCATGCCCATGCCCTACTCTAGCGATGCTCTGCAGTGCTGGTACCCTCACAGCCTGAGTTCCTCCCATCTAACTTAGTATTAGTGGGACCACGGTCACCCAGGGATCTCTCCACAGAAAACAGAGTAAGAAACATCTCCAGGTCTCCAGAGAAGACGGCTTATCCTTGGGCAGACCTTCCTCTCTCCCCTCTGACTCTCCAGTAGCTGAGCTGATGAGGCTTATAGCTTCAGTGCCTCAGCAAAGTGCCTAAAATGGACTAGTTGTCAGCAGTCCTTCCCCTTCTCCCTTCAACTGTTGCCTGTTACTCATTGCATGTTGCACAAACCACATAATTTTACAGCTTGGAACCCCCCTAGATGCATGTGATCTTCCATGACAGTGTCAGTATTTTGCCCTCCATTGGATTTATGCAACTAGAAGGAAAGTCAAGACGAGGTATGTCAGCAACACAGGGAAGCAGAAGGGGAACCTGATGGCCAGGGATGCTGTGGGACAGGCCAGGACATACAATGGAAGAAACATTTTTCACTCTCCTTCTCATGGGCTGCACCACTCGAGATGGAGCCAGGCCCTGCAGTCCGACATTGCTCTATATGCACAAAAGCCATCGCTATACCAGTGGGAAACAGGCTGTCACACCTTATGTCACTGCCAGCCGCAATGGCTGCCCTACAGAGGCTGAAGGACACTTTCAGCACATGGGTAAGGCAAGCAAGCCTTTGAGATGTAACTGCTGCCCGTACCACAGCTTGCGAGCAAAGTGTCTCCTCCGCTCACAGCCTCCAGGGCTTTCAGCCTTCGCTCCGCTCCAACACTCCCTCCAGTCGCTGGCAGCAGACGTGGCCAACAGCTGCTGATGTCAAACCGGGTGTCTCCAGCTGTGACCTGGGCAGGCTCACGTCCCCGCACAAACCTGACCCAGACTCAGTGACTGAAGCTCCACAGACTCGCAGTGACTTTGTGGGTGCAAAGAAAGACAGGAGCATTAATCCTGATGCCGCCTGACAAGCAGCTCTGTGCCAGCCATCACCTTCACTGGATGCTGCCAGCACCCGGACGAGACCGAATTGCCCTCTCATGCATAGAGGAGGTCACCTTTAGATGCCTGGCAAGGCAAGTTCTGGGAGAAGCTTGCATTTACCACTGCTTTGCACCCTGAGCATCCTCTGGACAGGCAGCAGTCCCTCACGTGGGCTGGCAGGACAGCCCTTCCCCAGCACCACGGGCACTTGAAAAACACGGTGAAAGCTTATTCCCTACATATACAGGCATAGAGAGAAGGGGAAATTTTCATAACCATTTTGATTTCCACTAACTGAAGCCAGTGTAAATCTCTGTTTTTTATGAATCTCACTTACATTTCGTGCCTGACTTGTGCATAAAACTTCCCCAGATTTACACAAGCTAACTCCATAAGTCATCCCCTTCCCAATCGGGCCCTATATCTTGATGACCTTTTAGAAACCAATGACTGCTTTCCTGTTGTTATCCATAATTGGAAAAGCACTGGAGATAAGAAAATTTATAGCAACGAGTGATCTACCTGCAAGAGACAATAAAGAACGCTGGGCGGTGAAAGAAGAGGGAAGAAAAATCCCACACAGGGAGATGCGCAGGCGCACGGGCAC
Organism: Charadrius vociferus; assembly: GCF_000708025.1. Classification (NCBI taxonomy): domain Eukaryota; kingdom Metazoa; phylum Chordata; class Aves; order Charadriiformes; family Charadriidae; genus Charadrius; species Charadrius vociferus. Next base: position 544,889 of record NW_009646633.1, read on the forward strand.
ACGCAGCCATACATGCAGCTCAAGCTGAACTTTCCCTGTCTTTACCCAATCTCCCTCAACTCTCCTCTCTTGAGCCTTTGCGTCCTCTGACTGTGCAGCCTCCACTCTGCGGGACAGATGCACCCCTGTCAAGCATCTGTTCTGATTTCAGTCTTCTTGGAATTTACCTGCAAATCTCTTGGTTTCACATGAACGAAGCATCATATGGGAGCCCACCTTCACTCCCAAAGTGAATAATCCCGTCACACAACACAGCCCCCTCGGAAAGCAAAGCAGGACCGCAATGTACATACTGCCGTAGGCGTAACGCGCAGGGAGACGGGCAGGGTAGACCTCGGTGCTCGTCACACACCACACGCGCACATCGCTTTGGGCTTAATCACAAAGGCACATTAATCACCTCACCATCATTCACAGTGATCTCTGCCAGCGGGAATGATTCCACACGACAGGATCACTGAACTGCTCCCGAACATCAAAAGACCCATTCCCAGACTGAATCTTATTTTATTTTGAAACAAAGGCAGACGGTCACGTGCTGCCACATCCCTTCTCTGGGACTGAACCAACAGACTGGGATGGAGCGCTACAATTTGTAAGAAATGGGAGTTGTCTGTGAGACAGCAGTCTTGGGTTGTACCCAAGAAATCCAGGACATGCCAAGACTCAAGAAGGGAAATGGTTCCAGTCATACCTACTTTCACGTCAGAGTAACCCAGGTAACATTCTTGGCTATAGGAACCAAGGAGGTGCTGAAAGGAAAAAAAAAGGAGCATTTCCCAATTCAAGGGTAAGAAAACACACCAGCAGTATCGATAAGGCAAAGTGTGGAGGGGATGCCTAAGGTTTGCGATGCAGAGGGATGAAAATCTACATGCAAACAATTTGCCCAAGCTTACAACAAAGGTTGCTTTCAACCTTCCTGCAAAAGGGTGAAAAGCAGCCAGGATTTGGGAGAACTGCAGGGGACAACAGCAGGGACTCCTTAATTGGCTGTAGCTCACGTGCAAGTAGCCGTCAGGGAATTGCCAAACCCTTCCAGGTCTCCACATCTTCTACTGAAAAGTGGCAATAAAGGGGCAGCGCCCACTTCTTATTGCTAAAGCATTTTCAGACGGTTGGACGAGAGTTGCTAACGCGGTAAAAGAAGTGGCTTGCAAAACTGCTGCTCTCGCTCGAGACCGATGGATGTAAGCACACCTGCACCCACTCCCATCGCTGTCCAAGCATTTTTACGCACCTCCGAAGCCTGCCCTGGCTTAAAAAGGATCCCCGCCACGGGTCTGCACCTCGGCTCCGCTTCCTTATTTGCAAGCAGAACGATTACACAGAACTATCTGTAATAATTAACTCCCAAGAGAGAAGTTAAAGTAAAACCAGTAAGAGCAAGCTGCTCAGAACCAGAAAAAAAAAACCAAAACCACAAAAAAACAGATGACAAATTCCTGGCAGGGGCTGGGATGAGGAAAGGGAAACAGAAAGGAGCGGTTGTGACTGAGGAAACCCCGGCAGCTCACCCCTACCAGCACTCAGCCCTCACGTATAAAGATCTCCGCAGCTTCAGCGGAGGTCGCTGGGTTTTGTGTGCAGTGGAAGGCTGCTCCAGAGGTCCCCAGTTTGAAGCTTTTGAACTGGCTCCTGGTAAGCTCTGCCCCAGGCTTTTTTGGGGAGAAATGTGGTGGTGGCATCTCAGCTGAGGGCTGAACGCCTACCTTGCCGGGGTCTCCTCTGGTTCTGCTGAATTCCGCCTGTGCTGAGGACATCTCCCTCAGACATCTGTATTTTCAGATTATTCATTATGAATTGATTAGTTCATCCCACAGTCACCCCGATCATATTCTTCCTATGTACTAACATCTCAATGAATGAGCAGTCAAGTAGAAAATGAATGCATTAGTGCCTGATTGTATTACTAAGCTCTTGTATATGCTAACGAATGCGGCAGCGTTTAATTCAGCCAAATAACAAACAGGTAGTTACAGAGTTAAACTGCACAAGTACCCAAACAAGAGTAAAACATCAAAAAAACTCTTAATATCTTTCGGGTTTAGCATTCAAATTAGCTTTGGACATGAGTGTTTGTTTGAGGAGAGTTCTTTTGTCTGGGTATGGAGACGTTTTCCTACTCGTATTTTCACAATTATGACACTGAACTAGCCACTTTAATCCCTGCCAGGGTAGAATTGATTACAAACCGCCTAGTTAATTAAAACAACAACTTGCATTCAGACTTGTTTTGTAGCAGAAACTAAGCTCAGAAAATTATTTTTTGTAATTCCATTGGGATTGCTATTTGCAATTCAGTATGCAAGATAAAGTTCTCTGCTGGGAACAGAGAAATGCAACTTTTTTTTTTAAATCATACACTGTATGAGATAATTTCCTATTTCCATCCACAAGCAACTACAACTGTATATATGAAAAAGAAAAGCTCAGAGAAAGCACACTAATCTCAAAAGAAACGGGAACATTTTCTAAGCAGGTTGGCCAGTCAGGAACTTCGTTCTCGTTACATTGACTTACTGCCTCATATGGAGAATAGCAACTCTCTGGATCACAATGTATCTGTCAAAACTTTATGAGCAATAGATGAAAAAGTCTGGAAAATTTCCACACAGACCAAGCCTCAGGTTTGACTCCCTTGGTTACATCAGCCCAGTACTTCTGCAGACCCTAAAGCCACGTAGTCCGAGCGCACCCACCGCTATTGCATTCAGTTGGCAGCGAGCGTGCAGACTCACTCGTGGCTCCTCAAATTTACAGGGATATTTATTCAGTGAGCTTTTCATAAGGATTCAAACAGGCTCAGGTGGTGCAGGCAACCAACATCCTAACAGGTCCATGTTATACCTCGTATGACCTTGTTACCATTAAAATGTAACAGGGGCAGTATTAAAAAAAAATAAAAAATTGCTCTTCCTTTTTAAACAGCAAGAAAAGACTCAGCTACAACACCAAAGGCACTGTGAGAGCTGCTAGTACAAGGCCTGGGCAGCACTCCCACCACAAAAACGTGGGCACTGACTTGTCTGGAGCCCATCAAGGTGACAATTCAGAAAAGCAATGGCCATGTCCTACATGACCTGAAAGCAGCGTGACTCAGCTGGGAGGTTGGATTTCTTGGGCAGCCTTGCTGGCTTCTTGGCTTGCTAAAAAATCCCTAAGAAATCCCTCCTGGATTTTACCCCTCTTGACATTTTTCCTAAAAGGGAAAGCGATATGCAGCACCTGGGCAGGGTCAGCTGCCCCAATTCGGTGCTTTCGGATCACTGCACCGCAGAGCCCCAGATGTCTGCAAATCCACACCTGCCTGTGATGCTGCATGGTGGTGCCGTGAACCTCAGCCGGGCCGGCAAACAGCCCCGCAGAACCCATCCCCTCGTGCGTCCTCATCCCTCTGTGCTCCAAGTATGGCACGAGCCCCACACACATGACATTGCTCCATTACTGACCCAACGTCAAATCCCTTTTGAAAGCAAAAGCCTCTAACAGGGAATTTGGCTAACTTTAACTCAAAGATGGGAAGTTATCCCAGAGGTCAGCTGAGGAAGACTCTAATCTCCCATCTCTGCTAAGCCTCTGATGGACTGGACTTGCCTTGGCTGTGTGAAGATGGCCAGACCCTACAGCCAAAGATGTGTCCTCTCATGAACAGTAGGACATTGTGGAACAGAGACCTCAAATCCTCTAAGCAGAGTCTAACTTAGAGCCTGCAAGAGGTCCCTATAACAACCTGAGCGGAGAAGACTGACTCATCCCCTTGTTTTCCCCAAGTACAGACTGTATCTGTTTGGCAATAGACCAAGGAAAATGACAGTATAAACTGCCAGATCCCAGCATATCTCTTCTTTCGCTGCCTCTGTTGTTCAGTTCCAAGAGACAGAGCTGGCTTTGTTGCTGTCCCACAGAGCAAGCCACATTCTCAGGTCTAAATTTGGCTCCCCTATCTTCTTAATAAGCAAAGTGACAGAGGAATTGGTTTTGTACAACATTATGAAAACCCTCTCCGAGAGTCAGCCAGGCCTCTGCACCTTTTTTGGGGTCTCCTCGATCAGTAGATGGATAAACAGACTTTGCATCAGGCTGCTGTGGAGCGCAGTTAAGGATGGCCAAGGTTTCACCGGAGGTTCCCCACCACCAGCGCGTGGGAGTCCCGCTGGCTGCACCCAGCTTGAAGGGAAGGTTTAGCACTTGAAGTACTTCACCGGTGAGAGAGTCCTGACAGAGGCACGAGAGACAAAAGACTGCCAGAAATGCTGTATTCATCAGCCTTTCTGTATTCACGGCAGAGATGTGCAGGTTTGAAAAAATATATAGTAATAGTCTGACTTAAGTGCAGATGAAAGCTGCCGGGCTGCGACTCCCAGGAGAGCTCTGCGGGAACAGCAAGAGCGGCCGCGATGCAGACTCCCCCGAGGATCTCCAGAACTAAAACTGGAAGAATTGCTACAGGAAAGGACTCCAGAGCTGCTGCCTCCTCGGTGCCTGGGGCAGAACCAGTCCTGAACACGGGGTGTTAGCGTGGGCCAGCAGAAGGGTCAGCGGCTCACCCCCGTTCTCTGCAGCTCCTGTTACCCCTGGTGTAAGGCCGGCAGAAATCTCGGGTTTGCAATTCGGGCACGTTTCCACTAAGAACCGCAGTGAGACCATTCAGTCTTTTTATACAGCCCACCAAAGAGCCATTTAGTGATAATGACCAAACTTGGTTTCATCTTGAAAACCTTTAATAGACTCCTGTATATTATTGAGGCTTTAATGGGGATAGTAGAAAAACAGAAAAAGTAACACACAGTATGAAGAAGCTGGGTTTTGTATTCTGTATTCAGAATAAACCACTATTTTGAATTTTTCCTAAATATTTTCTGTACTGCCCCACTCACTCATAGAAGTTTATATTTATTATTTCAGACCTTCCACCACATCTTTTCTCTTTTCTTTTTTTTTTTTTCTGCACCAATAGAAGAAAAAGAATGTAAGAAAAGGGAAAAATAAGTGGTGACGGCCCTATTATAGCCATTCTCCCAGGACTGACTGCTCCCCACCAGTCTGCCCTCTTGCTCTTTCTCTTTCTCTTACACGGGCAAAGAGCTTGAGGAGGCAGCACGCACGAGCCCCGGGCAGAGAGCAGGACGTAGTTCATGAGCCGTGTGACAAGTAAGTGACGGCATTTGATGGGAGATGATTAGAGGAATAGTCCGGTCTTTTCAAAGTAAGAATTAGAAGCTGAACATGTATGACCAGAAGCGGGTCAGCAAACCAGTTCATTTGCCTTCCCTTGAGAGATGCCATTCTCCCTTTCTGATCAAGGAGGGCAACCAGATGGGGGATCTCCAGGCCTCTATGGGCTCTAACAGCCCCAAGCAAAGGAGAGGATGGGGCCCTCCGAGTGACCCTCAGCGTGAGCAGACAAGGACAGCAGCAATGCTTGAGCCATCTTAGAGCTATTTTGCTTGCACAGAGACCAACAATGGTACCTACTACCTGGTAACCCTATAGTCCCAAGACTCGTCCTGTACAAACAGGATAAGCCTCTCCATAGAAAGTATGTTCTTGACATTAGATAGGTGTTCCTGAGCCAGAGGAACAAACTCCCTCGAGAATAGCGATAAGACCTCTCCAACTGCCGGGAACAGCTAGGTTATCAAATGTTTATGGTAATCAAAAGAGAAGGTGATTAAATTCAACCCCAATGGGTTAGCATGAATATCAGGCAACATGGGCGCAAGTACTCGTGATTATGAGCTCCTGGATTAATAAAACCAATTACATATAAGCAGAGGCATCAGTAGCAAATGAAACTAGGACCTCTGTTCCCAAACATACTCTATCAGTTGAGTGAATTTGATCTAAACACTGGAAGAAGCAGGTATCAAAGCAGGACTGCCTTAGACAGAAAAACAAATTTGACAAACACATGGTTTGCTCAACATGTGCAGCTGAGTCGATCCCTAGTTTCACCGCAAACCTCCCACAGAAAGGAGAAGCTATGAGGTTTTTACTCTTGCAAGTTTAATGCTAAGTTTGGGAGGCAAACTGCCTCGGAGGAAACCCTTATAGTGATTAGACGTTTGATATAACATGAAGTAGCAGTGAGATGAACTGTTTATAACATAAGGAAAACCTCGTCTTGCTTCACTAGGGAACTAGGTACACGAGCAAGATACCTTGTAAAATCTACAGGAATTGTCTAAGCAGTTCAGAAAAGGAACAAAGAGGTGGTCAAAGTCACCAGACTAACAGGCCTGCAGACAGACGCTTTGTATTAATAGATTTAAAAAAAAAAAAAAGGGACGGTATGGCCTGAGAAACAAAAGACTCCCCAACACTATTTGGTTTAACCTGTAAAAAGCATCTCTGCAAGTGTTCAGACACTCACGTGTCCAGCCCTGAAGGTGTTATTAGGAGCAACAGACTCCACAATAAAGCTCTCTGACCCACTGTCTAAGATTTCTAGTCTTGACGTGTTCAGTTGTACCCAGGACAAGTGCTCCTGATGACCCATCATATGGATCCAAAAAACATTCCTGTCTTGTCTTTGCATTGCTCAAAGTAGGAAGGCCACAAACATTACTCAAGAAAAGCAGCTGTATATTGTTCAAAACAAGTAAACGGCTTTAACTGATTTAATTTTTTGTTATCACTCATGTTTAGTCTCCAGAACTACTTTTCACAACCCATAGAAGCTCATAAGCTTGGAAGAAGTATCACAAAGCTGAGGAGAAATAGGATGGGAAATGCCTGCTCTGGATTTTGTACCAGCACTTTTGGAGTAGAATAGTTTGCTCAGGCAGGAGCTGGAAAGAAGTAGAGAGTCAAAGGAGGAAGGTGATCTACTAACTTGTCCAACAAGATGAACTCATTGCAAGAAAGAGTTGGGACCTACTGTTATGGGCAGCAACCAGGGTTAACTTCACAAAAACCACAGGTGGACCACTAATACATATACCCATCTCATACACCTTCTAGGGAGGTGCTCCTAATCATGACACTACCAAGCAAGACCATGTGATTCCATGAAACGCACAGCCAGCACACTCTCCATCAGTGAACTGAAGCTGAAGCCCTTTTGTGGGAAGATGAGAAGATCACAGAATGGTCATGGTTGGAAGGGACCTCTGGAGGTCATCTAGTCCAACCCCCTGCCAGAGCAGGGGCACCTACAGCAGGTGATCTCAGGTCCATTGAAGGCAGCACAAAGTCCCCATGAGGATGGCTATGACAACAGCAAAGGGAGGAGCCCAAAAAGTGATGGACACTTATGCCATATGTGTGGCAGCGGGGGAATTTTGCTGCTGCTGTTATCTGTGCCAAAATCAGGATCTGAGACAGTTCTGGTGCCTTCAAACTCCTTGCCTCCCAGTGCTTCCAACACACACAGCCAAACCACCCAGTTGGCCGGGGAGGAAACACGGAGGAACCTGCCTGACATCCAGGCAGGGCCATGCTCCCAGCTCACACAGGAGCCATTTTCCAGCTTCCCAGCCCTCCAGCATCCGCCTGAGCCGACTGGCAGCCTTCAAAGTACAGTGCTTTCTGCTCCTCCCTGTACAAGGGCACAGCCAAGACATCCTGCAAAGAACGCAGGGTGGGAGCCGGGAAGAAGGAGCCAACAGTCTTGGGGTGGGGGAATGGAGGACGCAGGGTCTTGGGGGGCTTTTTTGCATTTGGGTGGGTTTTGTTGGTTTTTTTTTTTTTTTATTCTGGAGGAGCTGCAGTGTCATCTTTTTTTATTTTCTGACATTGCAGGCTGCTGGCAGGATGACTTGGTTGCCAGGGAAACTGCTGGGAAGGTGCACAGGGCTGCTGCCCGCACCCGGGCACCACAAACGCCTGCCATCAGCACGGCTGCCCGCCACCGCCGGCCTCACCCACGGCGGCACCGTGCCAGCCCACGGCAGACAGGGGCAGAACCAGCGGCAAAACCAAGCATCTGTTCCCACAGCACCCGGGGTAGGGGCTAATCCAAGGCTCCCGAGCCACGCAGAGCGCCCCGTGCAAGGACCACGATGTGCAGTCGTCCCTCGGCCCCCCAGCAAGGACGGGTTAGCGCAGCGCCTAATGGAGGCTCTAGTTTTGTTTTTTTTTTTTATTTTATTTTTAAATCACTGCCATTAGGAGAATTGTTATGGTTGGCAATTTGCAATAATCAATTTGAAATCACAGGTTGATTAGTTAATGCACTTTCTGCTGCTCTCTCCTCCTAATTTGATTGGGGGTGGGGTGGGGTGGATTTTCTGTTTGGTGACTGTATCACAGCTCTCGCAGTACGTGCGTGCGGCAAACGCAGCCCTGCTCCTTGCTGTCCCCGTGGGGCTGTGCCAGGCTGCAGCGGCACCGGGTGCCCTGCGGGACATCCCAGGCAGGTACAGGCTGGGTGTCCCCTGTCCTTCCCTGCACACCCCAGCGCTTTCTGCCCCTCCAGCTTTGTGCGGAGGGCTGCGGGCAGGCGAGAGGTCGAGTGGGCTGTGGAGCATGAAGGGAAGCTGAGCATCAGCTTCGGAAATACCCGTAATAAACAGTAAGATCGGAAATAAACTCTGGGCAGGCACTGATCTTCACACTTGCGCGTAATATATGACTATCCTGAAGGTTCTCACTTCAGTGCCTACAAGTTATTCCCAGCAGCCACCGACAGCAGATAGAGCAATGAAGCTGGAGGAGCACTTACAGGAAGGAAAAGAAGGAAATATGTTTTTCTCTCTCTCTTTCATGATATATTCAGGCTCCAAGTATGTCTTTATAATCCATGTTTTTCCATGAAACATACCCGACCTGCTAAAGTAATGCAGGAATGACCAATTGGCTCTCTGTTAGAAGAGCGATCGCTCAGTCCAGGAAGGCCATTAGTGCAGACACCGGTGTGTTCGTGCTAACGTACATCTCCTTGCCCATGGCCTTGCTGGTATTCCACCCCGAGCTCTGCCGGAGCTCGGCTCCACGGCACAGGTCCTTCCGCAAGCCCCAAGTCCCCACAGGATGATGCTAATGCTGAATACCTAACAGCCAACACCCAGCCTCAGGGAAGGGCACATGTGGAACTGCAAATCACCCAACAGCTGTGACTCCAAGATAGAAGGCAGATCCCAGAGCTGGGGGAAAATCTGGAAGCACTACAGCTCACAAGGACTTGGGCAGTTGCAATCTCCCAGCTTCAGGAAAAGCTGCAATAACCTCTTCACAAGCGCCTTTCCACCTTAAAAATGACACCATCCTGACACAACATATCTATCCCACTCCCTCCAAAACAAATCACCTCTGAAAAAAAAGAGCTATTCTGGTTAAAGAAGAAAGAAATGAAGTGCAAACCAACTTCCGTCGGACTTGCACACCCCAAATTGGAGAGGGGGGAGCCCAGAATGTGCAGCGGAAACCGCCGGTGCTATTAACGTGCAATAGATGCTGAGCTGCTTCTGTGGTTGGCAGGGTTACGCACCCCAAATCAGACTGATGAACAGAGTGGCTAGCAGAGAACCAGGGGGGAATATTTCCATCCGTTACCCTTTACTATACCACCGCCGAGGTGACTCAGGCATTGCCAAGACCCCAAATCCCTCCTCTCGGTAGCAAACACTGTAACTTCTGAGAAGTCAGCTGGGACCAACCTGCTAGCTGCTATTTTCTCTCCCCATCGCTCCTGTAGCTCTTCATTTCTGCTCCTTCCTTTCCCTTCCTGCTCACACTATTCCCATACTAGGCAGCTTCCTCCACCCACCTCTCCCCATCCCCAAATCTCTGCATTTAACGCTCTGTTCCCACCTCCTCGGTTATTCTCAGCACCGCATACCAAAGATACGCCAGGCAGAAAGGCTGTGACGCTCCCCGCTGCTGCCCTAAGTCAGCAAGCTTATATATTATTAAAGGGGGAGGAAAAAACCCATTAAATCCATCTTTTAAAATACTTTATACATCCTGCCTGCTTGCGGAGCATCCTTGGGAGAAATCTGGATTGTTGCGATTGACATTACCTGGTGCAGCAATTAGAAGCTGTATTTACAGCCCTGCTACCATTTTAATGCTGTTTTGCATCTGTTGTACTTTCACTTAGAGAGTAAATGTAGTGGGGAACATCTGTTTTCTACTGCTAGCTCATGCGACATTCCCCGGCCAGCGATTTCCCCTCCGTTAACAGTGGGCTGTAATTATTTCAATTACCATCGCAGGGACATCTCCCTGCAGCAACAGGTACTAGTCCTGCCCCAGCTTTTTGAGCAGATTGGAGGATGAGGAGACCTCACTGGTAGGTCAGCTTAACTCACCCTTACAGCCCCTCTCCCACCAGGGCTCCGCGCTTGCTTTCTCTCCAAACCCCAACCGTCGGTCCATTACTTGATGAGGTCGGTCATGAAGGTAAAGCAGAGACATTTAATTCCTTCATCACCTCTATCTTTAACACTGATAACAGGCCCCAGGATGCCCAGAGCCCCGGGCTGGAGGATCATGACTGGGGGAGTGATAAGGTCCCAGCTGACTTTGAACTTGTACAGGAGTTGCAACTGAATGCATGAGGCCCAATGAGATTCATCCCAGGTTACTGAGAGAGTTGGCAGATATTATTGTGAGACCTCTCACAGTTATTTATCGAGAGTCTTGGGAACCTGGAGAGGTCCCAGTCAACTGGAAGTCAGCAAATGTTGTTCTAATTTTCAAGAAGGGCAAGAACACCCGCCCTTGCAGTTATATGCCTGTCAGTCTCACTTTGGTACCTGGTGAAATTACGGAGAAGATTATTCTAGGAGTTATTGAAAAACACTTGAAAGACAATGCAGTCATCGTGCAAAGCCAACATCTCCTCATGAAGGGACAGTCATGCCTGACACTGCCTTAATATCTTTTCATAACAAGATTACCCACCTAGTGGACAAACATAAAGCAGTAAAGTAGGGTTTTTTGGACTTTAGCAAAGCTTTCAATGCTGTCTCCCCAGTAATCTTCTGAACAAAGTGTCCAGCACACAGCTAGACTTGGACACAATACAATTGGCTGAAGGGTCAGGCTCAAAGAGGAATAGTAAATGGGGTAACATCTGGCTGGTGGACAGTCAATAGTGGTGTTCTCCAAAGCTCAATTTTGGTCCCCACGGTCTTCAGTGTTTTTATCAATAACCTGGTCCCAGGAGCTGAACGCACACTAAGTAAGCTTGCCAACGATACTAAATTAGGAGGAGCAGTTGATTCCCTCGAGGACAGAGAGGCCTTACAGAGAGATCTTGACAGATTAGAGCTCTAGGCAATCACCAGCTGTATGAAATTTAACAAGAGCAAGTGCCAGATTCTGCACCTGGGACTGCGTTACCCTGGATGTACATGCAGTTTGAGCGACGAGAGGTTGGAGTGCAGCCCTGCAGAAAGGGACCTGGGCTTTTTGGTTGATGAGCAGCTCAATATGGGTCAAAAGGACCAACCATACCCTGGGGTACATTAAGCACAGTATAGTTAGGTAGTGGAAAGAAGTGATTGTCCCACTATACTCAGCATTGGTGTGGCCACACCTCAAGTACTATGTGCAATTTTGGGCTCCAGAATATAAGTAGGATATAAAAATATTTGAATGTATCCAAAGGATGGCAACAAAGATGGTGAAAGGACTAGAGGGCATGACTTACGAGGAACTGCTGAGGATACTCGGCTTGTTCAACTTAAAGAGGAGGCTGTGGGGTGACCTCATTGCTGTCTACAACTTCCTCATGAGGGGGAGCGGGGAGGGAGATGCTGATCTTTCTCTCTGGTGTCTACTGATAGGACACAAAGGAAGGGCTTCAAGCTGTGTCAGGGGAAGTTCATATTGGTTATGATGAAAGAGTTCTTCACTGAGAGTGGGTCAAGCAGTGGAACAAGCTCCCCAGGCAAGCGGCCATGGCCCCAAGTTGATCAGCGTTCAAGCAGAATTTGTACGGTGCTCCCAGATGTATGGTTTAACTTTAACTCCTGGTTCCGCAAGGGGCAACCTAAGACTCGCTGATCCTTGTAGGTCCCTTCTAACTCAGGATACCCCACCATTCCCTTCTCCCACCTAGCTTAGAAGCGCGTTGGCAATTCTTCGACAGTATGTGACTTCCCCAATGAAGCAGTGTCACATGCTGCTATTGCATTGGACTACAGGAGGGCTTTTGAAACAGCAAATCACCGTGGAATTAGTTATTCCTGGACACGCATCTATATCTCTATAGATTTTTTTTTTTTTTAAATTGGTTTGTCCACTCTGACCTTACACCCAAGCCAACGCGCTACCAACATCTCAGAAACGTTCAGCATTTGCCACAAGAGGGCTCCCACCAGTAGAGCGGTAGGCACCAGCCCCCTCCCACCCCCTGCTCCTGCCAATTGTCTCAAGAGCAGAGGTTTTGCCGACAACAAACATGTTTCTGAACTGCCATACCCCAATGTGTCCATGGTTTGGATCTAAATCCGTGACCTCATTTTACTCTCTCATCCTGGGTGCCCTTCCAGCCCCGGAATATGGCTCCTGAAGACTATGTAAAATAGGGAAATGTCATTCACAGAGCTGCGATGGCTTTCACAAAGGAAACAAGCTATTGCCAAAACTATTTCACAAGAGGAAAACTGCAGCACAGGAGGGAAGTGGCTAACCCCTGTCTGACCAAGCTCATATGATGAGTTTCCAGCAGATTCAGAGGTGAAACCAAGGTCTCCCATCCCTGTCCGGTGCCCAGAGCCCAGCTCCACAGCCAACGCTTTCCGAGGAGCTGAGCTGGAGGCTAACGCTATGCCCTTTGTCTTCTCATCCTCTTTTCTGCAGTTCCTGGAAGAGAATCCTTCAGCCTATCCCAGGGACTTGTCTGGATTAGAAAAACAGCATGAATGCAGCCAAAAAGCATTTGAAGTCACTGCACAGGTATGAACACAGTCCTCATCCTTCTGGTTTCAGCTATTTCAGGCGGTACTGAATCAAGCTGAACTGGAGCAAAAGCATCTGCTTGCCCAGAGTAATTAGAGTCCCGTAGTCATACGAGGACCGACTTTCTCAAAGCAGAGCTCAGACAGCGTGCCAGCGAGACAGAGCGGAAGAGCCCAGGCAGTATCTGGGACAGGGGAGAGCAGAGGTGGCGGCAGTCTGAGGTTGCACTCCCAGCAGGGAGGTGGAATCACAGACCAGAAAGGTTATCACAGATCTTAAAGGTCAGGCTTAGGCTGCATTTGCAAACATAGATGCTTTTCCAACACCCGCCCCAGCTAGCAACGGGTCTTCAACGGGGGGGTTGGACTAGATGATCTCCAGAGGTCCCTTCCAACCCTAACCATTCTGTGATTCTGTGCGATTCTGTGATTCTCCAGACGAGGCATCCCTCACCACCGTGACAGCCCGGCTCTGAACTGCCTTTGTCAATCCTGCGACACCACACGGCACATCGACTGGGGATATCTGGCTGCCAAGGGCTCTGCTCTGTGCTCAACTCAAGCATCAAAGCAGATGTGAAGAGCCCTCCCTGCAGCTCCAGGGCTTGCTTTCCACATCGCCCAGGGGGTCTGCAGCCAGAACCTTTCCCCGATGTTGATTCACTACCCTGGTCCATCTTTCCCAGTCACACCAAGCTGCTCCAGGCTGGTGCTGCCTCCCCATCTCTGCACATCAGCGCTGAGCACAACGGCTTTCGGATCACGGGGCTCTCGAGGCAGTACTACGCCACAAATAACCGTTAGTAAACAGCAGCAGCTTGAAAATGCACCCGGAAAACCATTCGGCTCTGTAGTACATTTAAGGAGGAGAGCTAGGGTTATGCAGGTGTTTTTTTTTTTTGTTTTTTTTTTACCATAAAGCCAACAGAAGGCTCTTAGTTTATTTAGGTCAATTAACTTGAGCTTTCAAATTAAGTTCTCATCTCATTTTACAGACAAGCTGTAAGCAAAGCATAAAAAAAAGGGTCAGCTGAGGAGAGCACAGCCCAGGATTTCTAGACTGTTAAGTAATTTAAACCCAAAGGGTAGAAACAAAATTGAGATCAGAGAAGAGCGCACAGACCACCTAACAACATCTGCTGCTTCACACACTCGGGTTTTTTTTCCTTTGCTCTGTGCACCAAACTTCCAAGCCAGAAAAAAAGGTAGAAAAAAAAAGAGCCGTTATAAAGAGCTGCACAGAGGAAGCCATTTGTGGTACACAACAACATATTTTATTGGTCTCACACACCCGGGAATGACGCTCCGTATTCTTGAGTGCCATCTACTGGCATTTTTATCTCTTTGCTACCTATTAAAGCCAACCCCAGTGTTAAAAGAGCAGCCAGGTTGCAGTCAAGCACTTGAAAAATGCCAGAATGCGGACTGCACAGATAACCCAAGCCCAGTCCCCTTGCATAGATGCATCGCGACACACGTTGTAATAATATGATCACGGACTACTACTTCTGCAGGAAAAAGCCCCCTTTCATGCACCAGATGGATAGTGCTCTCTTAATGAGCAGCTATTCAATATTTTTCTTTATCCTCATCATTCAGTACGTAGCCCCATGTCCTGCGTATGGCATGCTATTGAAGTCCTGGTCTAAATAATGAGCTATTAATTTTCTCCTGGGCTTTCACAGCATTTATTATCATAGTATCTGAGTGGTTTGCAAACATTAATTTGCCTTACAGCAGCTCTGCGAGGAAGGGTGGAATTATTCTTGTCCAGATGGGGAACTGAGGCACAGCCAAATTAAAATCAGAAGGGTACCGTGTGGTTGGGTGCTCGATTTGAGATGCAAAAAGGCCCCATTTCTCAGAGCTTTGCAAGTCAAAGCTTTCAGTGTTTAGGGCACTGTTCCGGCAGCCTCCACATTCAGCCACGTGCCCACAGCTTTCCCAGTTCTGACCAGTCCCATCTGCCATAGCAACTGGGAGCCCAGCAGCACTGGAGTTCACTTGAGATGAAGTTTCTCCGTATCTCATCTAGTGAGTCTGCTGCAGTCACCCAGGCTGCCTTACTACCTACAGAGAGACAAAGGCCCCCAGGAGCGATGCTTCCCTCGCAGATGGTCATCTCTCACCACAGACTGCAGAGATAACCTAAACGACCGTTTCAGTTTGGGGCGGTGAAAATGACATACTATGGATCATCCCAAAGACCATCTCTTGCTCATAACATGACCCACCTCAAAACACTTCCGCACCCATCTCTGGCAAGCTGAAGTCTTGTAGTAGAAGACCAGAAGCCATAGCAAAAACGTGCCGAAGGAGAAGAGAGCAAGAGCATCACGGACAGACTGGGGTCCTGTCACCAACGAATAGCACTCCCTGTTGATTCAGAGGAGCCCATAAACACAGCATCATGGAAGACCGCAAAGTCCCTATCTGTATTCCCTCCCCAAATGGGATAGGGGAAAAAAAAAGCCCTCCCACCCCCAAACCCATTGGGCAGCACAACCCAGCCCACGTGAGCAGTTACACCAACCCTAGCCCAAGAGAGTTGTGCCAGGACGTGCACCAGTGCCGTCCATCTGTCACAGCAGCTCCGTCTGAAGCTTCAGATGGAAAAGAGATCCAAGACACATCCAGCAAGTCACAGATGAGCAGAAGGGAAAGGGTAAATGCCTTCTTGACACCTACTGCTCCCCACGCAGTCCTGACACCAGGGTGTAGTCTTCACAGCCACCCAGGAAAGGAAGACCTCACAGTCAACAGCTGCCCATCAGTGCGGAGCTCAGAGTGAGCTGCTTCACAGCACCAGAGCCTTCTTGGTAGAAGTAGGGCTTCAGTTCCCCTCCTCCAGGGCTGGTGCATCACATCAGCCCAGTGCTCTGCAAAGCCAGCCATTCATTCTGCCCTGACGGGAGGCTTTTCCAGCCCCGATGACTATTTTCATTTTGCTCTGCACACCCAGCAGAACTGCAAGACCGTTTGGGGTTTTGCACAAGAAACAGCAGAAATCATTATTTTGTGTTGTATTCAGAGAAGGAAGCCCTACCCATTTGCATCATGACAATATTATATTTCCTTATTACTTCCCACCCTTTCCCATACCTTAACTCCTCTTAAGATCTTATTGGCATTTTTGATCAGACCCGTACACCGAGGAGATACCTTCAGGGAACCGGCTGTAACAGTGCCCAGGTCTTCTTCCTGGGCTGAATCAATTAATTTACACCTCCGGGAATAAAATGAATTTTTTCCTGCGATGTGTACAATTACTCCCAGTTTTCACTGGTAAGAGAGGGGGAGAATGAGGCTTTGAAATGCAAAGTCATATGTGCAAATCATCATCTCCAGCAGCGAAAGCTTCCCCCGCACGCGGTGATCCCAGGTGAAGCAGCATCTTACCTGTGCGGGAAGGATCGCCGTCTCTTCTGCGCCAACCTGTCCCCACCGAGCCATCCAGGCTCATCCTCGCCCCGCGTCCCTGGCGATCAGCGCTGGCCCTGCCAGAGGACATGCACAGGATGCTTCAATAAGAGACCAAAAAAAAAAAAAAAACAAAACCCTGCGCCTTCCCAAAAGGCGGCTGCATCCCATAACCCCAGTTGCACCGGTCACGCTCCCCTCACGCGGCTCTCTCCGATGAGCCCCCGTTAGCCCCACCGCCCAGCCCGTTTCTTTTTTTAAACTTCCACCTCGCAGCTTGAGCCTGCAAAGCTCTTAACCACATCCCCAACGCGAAGTACAGCAGTAGTAAAACCCAACACATGGACTGTCTGCGGGTTTGGAGTCTAATCTGCTGATTTGAGATTCTTCAGCCCAACTTCCTCCTGTTTTGTTACATTTAGACTTGTTTTCTGGGTTGGGTTTGTTTGTTTGTTGTTTTTTTTTTTTTCTTTTTTTTTTTCCTCCCCTTTCTTGGGTGTTTAAACATGGACAAAAATCTGTCCCTCGCTGGCAGCTGGGAATATGTCTTTTCTCACATAACACTGGAAATATCATCTCTCATTAGGAGAGAAGAGGAGGAAAAGCCTGGGGTGGTCTATTAACTTCTTCCAGGTAGCATCGAGTGCTGGATCTACCCCTAACAAGCTCCTTGTAGGTGCTTGAGATGAAATGCTATGCTTGTCTAGGCCAGCAATCAGGTCTTGCCTTGCACGAGAGCTGAATGACTTTGTAGGTGCTTGAGATGAAATGCTTGTCCAGGCCAGCAATCAAGTCTTGCCTTGCACGAGAGCTGAATGACCTCCTCTCCTTAGAGCCCATGCATGCAGAAGGCAACAGTGTTTTTAGAAATGGCCAGATTAGTTAAGAGTATTACACAACAGGCTTAATAATCTTCAAATGCGAATGCTGCTGATTAACCACACGTACTGTCCCTTTTTTTTTTTATCCTCCTCTTACTCTTTCATAGAATCACAGAAGGGTTTAGGTGGTATGGGACCTTCAAGATCATCCAGGCCCCCCCCCTGCCCTGGACAGGGACACCTCCCACCAGCCCACGTTGCTCCAAGCCCCGTCCACCCTGGCCTTGGACACCTCCAGGGATGGGGCAGCCACAGCTTCTCGGGGCAACCTGCCCCAGGGGCTCACCACCCTCACAGCAAAGAATTTCTTCCTCATATCTAATCTAAGCGTATCTTCTTCCAGTTTGAAGCCATTCCCCCTCGTCCTATCACTACATGCCCTTGTAAAAAGTCCTTCCCCAGCTGTCCTGTAGCCCCCTCAGGCTCTAAGGTCTCCCCGGAGCCTTCTCTTCTCCAGCCTGAACACCCCCAACTCTCTCAGCCTGTTCCTCTCATTCCCTCATCCCTTTGCTCTCTGTCGTTTCTATCTCACACCACTTTCCCCATTTTCCTTACCCTTTTCCCCGGCAGAGTCATGGAGGGTTTTGAAGGGTCCTTCCTAATTTCCACCTGTGCTTCCCATCCCTCCCACCGGAATGGCTCATCTCCCCACGCTGTCCCTTCTCAGGTAAGGCTGACACCCTCCTCCCGTGCTTCCCTGGGCACGGGAAGCTTTTACCACCACAAGCAGCCGGCTGAAGCACGTCTGCCGAGCAGCAGGGAGGAGGTGCCAAAGGCAACTGCCATTGAAAAACATTAACACAAAACTCCACCTGGTTTGGGTTTTTTTGGGTTGGTGGTTTTTTTTTTTTTGTATCCTGATTCTGGACACTCACAGCAGTTTAACCAAATTTTATCACTAGGTTTGGGCAGTGACAAATAGACCTCAGGCAAGCACGTCCTGCAAAAGCATTGACCGGAGAGCTCGGATAACTCTGGCTGACAGACTTGGGGTTTTCTGATACAGTCAAAACTGAGAAAATACCCAGGAGCTTCCCTTCCTCTCCTTCAAGGCTCCAAGAAACTTTTCAGGATTTTTCAGGATTCCCATGATTCGGCACAGAAGACCTTCTCTGCACCAAGGGAGCTGCTGACACCATCCTGCCCAGGAGCTGCAAAGGTGCTGGGAGGTGAGAGCAGTACCCACCGCTGCAGGCTGCAGCACCCTGTGCCTCAGTTTCCCTGTCTCAAGACATACGAACCATTGCAGCCACCCCTTCAAAGGGTCTGCAACATCTCTGGGTGCAGAGCATCCTTCTCCACACCAGGCTCCAACCTTGGGTGGAACAACTGTAAAATCAAGTTCTCCTCTTCGGACAAACTCCCTGCACAACGCCTAGGTTGAACTCTGTAGAAAATAGTTAATTAATCTCTCTTGCTGCGGCCTAATTCTCTTTTCAACATGTGGCTGTCACTTCCCTGTCATCACAGCTGATTTACAATGGGGTTTAATTAAATCCTCCGTACATTATTCAGCATTCTCTGAAGACAACACCAAAGCAGCCAAGGGTATTTAAAATGTCACCTGCTGAGATGTATCATCTCCTCCTAAATAAATATGACAGTGATCAAACTTTGGCTAATTACAGTGACTTCGTTATTTGTTTGTATGTTTTAATATTTAATTGCTTTCGTGTTCATCCAATTACAAAGCAACAGCAAATAGAAATTAACTTTTTATCAGCGTGTTCCCAGCCCAGCTAATCAGCACTTCAAAGGCCAGACACAATAGGAGGCCATCCAACCTGAGAGAGCTTTACAATATATTCTCTGCTGAATGGACCGTTCTATTAAATTAAGGGAGAATTGTGTTTGTCAGTGTATTCCCAGCTCCCACCCACATTCCCTTTATGTGGCCGTTTATGGGCCTTGTTGTAGCATCCTTGCAGCAGGATAGTAAATTGTTGGTATTGCTCCTGCCCTCCTTCGGCAGTGCTGCTACCGGCTCTGCGACTGCCCGAGGTAACGGCGCGATGCTCCGCATCAGCAAAAAATGCTGGGATATCACTTGGCTCGAGTAGCTCACAGCTCGCCGTTGGGCAGAGGGGAGCACTCGCACGTCTTCCTCCCTCGCACGTGGGGAGGGAGGGCAGCATCATGCCAAGTCTCCCGTGTGGAGTTGCCCGTTAGACGAAACGGGTGCAAAAGTTAAACCTGACTTTTTTTCCTCCCCCAAAAATCTGAGGTTTCCAGTGCTGTTAGCACCAGTGTGGCAGAAGCTGGAGTGCTCCCAAGCCACGGACCTGCAATAACTTTGTTTTTATCCTCGTCGAGGTGTGCCTGTTGCAGTTACTCAGCTTTGCAAGGGGAGCAGTTGCATGGATGCCCGTCCTGGCTGACCCTCTGGGAGATCCGCACCCGTTCCAGCAACCACCACAGGAAAACAGGAAGAAAAACTTGAGGATACATAACTGACAGAAACAGGATTGTTTCTGCCAGTGCAGCAATCTTGCCAGTGACGAGCAAACTATTTATATTGTCAGAAATCTGATGTAGAAAACAAAAGGTTAAGTGCAGCTGCTTTCTCTCCACAAACCTCCTGGCAGAAGTGGGAGCTCGCTGCAGACAAAGTGGTTTGGGTCAAAGAAAACAGATAAATAGCACATACGCCAAACATCAGAGGAGAAATACCACCAGACGCACATGCTTAAGTGACCCACATTAAAGAGAACTGATCTGCCTTATGCCTGTCCTGCATTTCACTGTCTTGCTCCATTATTATTACTCCGAAAAGCCAAACCCTTTAGTTGCCACAGTGAAAGGAAACAGTCTATATAACAGTGAAAATAAAGCACAACCTCCTTATTTCAAATATTCAAGCAAATAAACCTGTGCGTGCACAAACCCAGGCCAGGCAGCAGAGCTTTCCCTTAGAAGCATACACAAATTCTGATGGTACGCCCCAACCTTGCCTCGCTGCGTTTTGGAGCTCATAAGAAGTCTTTCTCTTTTTTCGTATGTACAAAGAGAATAAAGAGAAACACTTGTACAATTGAAGAGTAGACAAACTGAGAGGTTTCGTGCCACACACACCACTCTTCCTTCAGCAAACTGTTCTCAACTGCCCAAGCAGTTAGTGAAAACCTCAAAGAGCCAAGTACAACCACAGGTCCTTCACACAGATGCCGGGAGATACCACAGTAATTGTCACACCTCAGTTTTACCTATCTACCAAGATCTATTACAGCAAGAACATAGAACAACAAAAAAAGATAATATAGAAGACCTATTTGTCCAAACTACACTGCAGCATCCTGAGCTCATCTTTGTCCCTGGAGCATCAGGAGATCCATTTCCCAGAGAGGCACCATCTTTCTGAAAAGGCTGCTGCGACACAGCGTTATACAGAAATTTTCACAGCGTGAGGAAAAATTTATTCTGGGAAAAAGAGGAGATAAAAAGTACTTATCAGATAGATTTATTTTTTTCTTTAAAAAACACACAAAACTTCTGCTTTTCCCCACTGAAAAACAAATTTATGTTTAATTTTAGGCTTATCTCATAAAATATTAAATGAAGAAATATGTTTGAAATACTTTGATTTTATTGAAATTAAATATTTAATTTGACCCAAAACATTTTTTTTAATTTTTTTTTTTTTTTGCTCTTTGAGACTGGTTTCAAAAAAAAAATCAAGAATTGCAGAATTTTTCATGCAAACAGAAGCTCAGATTTCTGCCTAGCTTCAGTAAGGATTCATTCACCGTACCAAGTTGCTACAGATTTTGTTTTCTTAATTTTTCTCCTCCAGAATTATATGGTTCATTAAAAAGATGCAGAAATACTGGGCTCGCACCAAGAATGAAGCCACAATAACTTTGATGGGGACCTTAGAAACAGCGGAGCGATCGGCACAGCGGTGGCGAGGCAGAGGTTTGGGAGGAAGAGAACTGAGAAGAAACACAGAAATATGCATATGAACAAAAACAGGTACTTCCCACTTTGATGAAAAACCAAAGCATTTTGAAGTCTATGCATAAAGACAGCAGCTGAGTTTACTGAAAGCAACATGAAAAGGGCAGCAAATAAAAAAGCCCCCAAAACTTCAAGTTAGAAAGACATGTTTGGCATCACAGAAAAGTCACTTTTCAAAAGCAAGGGGACAGGAGGAATTGGTCAAAGGCCTTAAAAATGTTTCATTCCAGACAAACTCCTGAGATACAGACCTTTCAAGAAGGAAACTAAAAAGAAGAAGAAAATGTCCTGGTTTTCTTGGCCAGGACCAACAATGCCCAAAGCCCTGCTCACATCCCACGGGAGTGATGGGGACAGAGGCTTCAAAGTGCTGCAGTGGCTCTGCTGATATCACTGTGGGGATTTCTTCTGGGGAAAAACACATCACTTCATTCCGAGCAAAATCCTGTTTTGAATCAGGATCTGAATATCCTTTGAATATCAAAAGGATATTCAATATCCTTTGACCTAAGAGGAAAAAAAAAATTTGGAGAAAGTCCTGAAGTCACGATGATATCACTTTCCAAAATGCAATTTATTTTCCTCCCTCAGCTTGGAGTGAATTCGTATCCTCAAGCTTAAGCTAATAGCATTTGTACAACTCCAGTCGAAACACAAAACCCCAGGCTCAGCCACCAAAACCAGCTTGGACCAAGTCAAAGGTTTCAGCTGGCACAGCCTGTTCTCTTCATAACTAGCTGGAATTTGGAATTGATTTACCATCCTCATCCAGGCCAAGAATGGTACTGATATTATTGTTATTACTCTATCTAAATTTTGAATGTTTTCCAGGGTGGCAAAGATATATCCCACTCAGTTTTACTGCTTTGTTTCTGCATTTTTCAGCTCTGTGATATATGGGGTGTCTGAGTCCAGGGCATACATCCAGACTTCCGAAGCCGTCATGTCATCAAAACTCAAGAAATAACTCCACACTGGGGACAGCATAAAAAAAAAATAAAAAAATCAGGCCTCCTCCCAGCTTCCCATTTCTCTGGTCCCAGGTTCTTATTACAGAGCTGTTACATTTTAAATTGGGTATTTCGTACGAAAGTCCCAGAGTGGGAAAATTATAGGAGAATCTGAACTTTCGTTCCCTAAGAATCAAGTTTCTAACCTTCATGGCTGCAGAGCAATATTTCAAAAGGCAACACTGAAGGCTGCAAATTCGAGGAAAAAGAAAAAAAAAGACATATGATAGTGAAAAAATTAACCCAATGGGAAACTCCACAAATAAAATGCCAATAGTAGTTTTGGTCAGCATCGCTGAAACGTTTAGCGTGGGTGCTCCTGCGAGATCCCGCCAGGATGCCGGGGATGAGCCTGGGGGCTCCGTAACTCTTGGCCGCGCAGCGGGAAGGCGCAAGCAGAGCAGCCCGGTGCAGGGTGGCATCGGACAAGTTGCTGTGGAGCAAAGCTGCCCCGTGGTGTCCTTCCATCTCACACAGTGGTGGAAACGTATAAACTAATTCTAACTTGCCACTCCACTGTCTTCATCCCCCCTTTAATCTTGTTCAGGTTTCTTAGTCAAGCCAACGGAGTACAGCATGGAAGATTGCTTTGTCCAGTTACAAAAGCCTCGGAAAGTTTTTCAGGTCCTTTCAGTCTTACACGTGTGTGCAACTTTTCTGCTAGATACATCTTCAGCTGCCCAGAAATCGCTGCTCCAGCCATTTATTGACCGCTTCAGAAAAGGGAGCCCCTGCTTCCCTCCACCTCTTGGCAGACCCTTAGCTGCCCAAGCCCCTCCGTGGGCAGATCTGTCATGTCTTCTAGGACAAGTCGAGCTTCTAGATGAAGACAACAGGGGTATGGTGAAACCCATGGAGATCCATGTTGTCAGCAAGACAAGGCACAAAGGTCGGATCCCGGGAGGTGGGAAGCAACCTCAGCAGCAACTGTGCACAAGCTAAAGCTCAAAGGAGATCCAAGAGCATTGGGCACCTCCAGGTAGCCACCAGCACCCTCCAGCATCAGGCCCTAATGGTTTTTCACAGCAAAGGTTTTTCAGAAGCAAAAACTCTCAGGAAAAAAAACCACCAAAACAAACAACACAATCCAAGACACGGAAAGGAACAGACTGACTTCCAACACACACAAAATATGAAAAGAAAAAATAAAAATCAAAGTGAGTGCTTTGCACACAAGCATTGCATTTGCAATTCTGATTCTCTAATAGGAAATGGCTCCCAACTGGGGGAGGGGCAGACAGGAAATATTACAGCAATGTTATTTTGTTACACTAATTACCAATAATGGCACATGCTAGGCTACCAACCACAGTCAATTCATTTTGAAAGCTATATAATAATGTTTAGGATAAGGAATTAATTTTTATAGCCACTGAAGCAGATTTACTTGTACTGTAATGCAGATTTATTACAAATTAAATTTTCTAACTCCAGAGGTTGACTTGGAGAAGCTTAGTGGGACTTAAGGAGAGACACCCCCTGCTGCAAGGAGAGAATTTCGGCAGCATCAAGGCTCACATCTTCAGGTCAAAGAGTGCCCAGACCATTATTAGCCCTTTAGCATGCACACGTTTGGATGTAGCCCACCTTCATGGGCAAATTCAGCCCAACCATGTGAACATAAGCACAACCCAAGTGGGTGACTTCCATTGAGTCAACTGATTGTGAAAGGTTGGGGTTTGGGGTTTTTATCATATGGTTTAAAAGGTAAAATTTCAGTACTTCCCCCCCCACCCAGTGTAAAGAGAACTCCATAAAAGATTCATAAAGTGAAAACTTTGAAGTACAGTCAGGAAGATGCACTGATTAATTTACAGAAACGTCTCTGGTGTCAATCATCAAATATGAAACAATTGAGATTGTCTCTTCCACTTCCATGAGAAAGTAGTGCTGCCGGGTGAGGACTGGCTTATACGGAGCCAAAAGCAGCATTGGGCCTGACCAGGAGACCTGAACAGGGAGAGTCCATCCTTTGCAGCACTTCAGACGCTGTCCAGAACAAAGATGGAACCTCATCATTTCTAATTAGGACTAATACTCAAGCTTGAGTCCAACTGAATTACTGCTTATTAAATGATTGGGTTAATTTTGGCTTCTTCATCCTCTCTTGCTCGTCAGCATCTGTAACTAGAGCCATCGCTACCTGGATGGGAAATCTCCAAGGCCTTTTCCTGCAGGTATACAAGCCAGGCTGAGCCTGAATGTTTTCCCCAAAACCTCAGACCCCAGAGGTCTGGTTGGCTGCACGTTGGTGGACAAGGACAGGAACTGAGGGGACAGCCGGGCTGAGGTCAGCCTCCTCTGGAGGGAGGGGACACTTTCTCCATCCAGGGAAGGAACACCCACTGCGTACCCAAGTGCTGTGGGACCCTCAGAACAAACAGGGAGTGGGTACAGCAGGTGGCGAAACCAGAGACTTCGCTTTTGGGATCCATCACTTTCAACCGCAGAGGGAATTTTTTGGTCTCTCGAGCTTCAGCAGAAGACTTTGGAGCCGACACAGGGAGCTTGGGCTGGGGTAAAGATAGTATATGCAGCCAGATACGGAGCCACACGCATCAATATGCGCCACACCAAGGGGCTCGTGATGAGATCCTGGGGTGGGACCTTCACCTTTAATGAAGCCCAATGGGAAACTTCCCTGATATACTTGCTGATCCTGAGAAATAATTCAGGAAAAAAAAAAATCCATGGGGTGGGCACCCACCAGGGCATTTTTCAGGGCGCCGGACAAGAACTAGGCTGTGTGCACATCCTCCTAATCTGCAGCTTGGAAAAAGGGGCCCCAGCCTCCCAATCCAACACTTGCCATCGCTATCCCCTTAAAAACACCACAAACACTTATTCAGCCTAAGTTTTGCAATAGCTTCAATGACAACTGGCAGCCCGGCGTAGCTGCCAAGGCGGGCAGGAGGGGCTCGCGATTGGTTTTAAACATCAGCTCTGCACCATCTGATCTATGTAGGCACCAAACAAAAAGCAACTCGAATTCCTTAAGATTAAGAGCAACCGAGCTGGAGTGGCTCCAAATCCTCTCCTGGCTCCAAGCAGCTCCTGGCCACGTCTCCGCCGGCATCACGGGCAGCCGCACACACACAACATTGCAAAGAGAAGTTGACCCATACTGTTTTCTGTTGGTTTTTACTGACACTTCTAGAGATCCTACGCCATTAAGTTCCATCCTGGGAGGGAGATGTGGAGGGAGGAGAGTCATTATCCCTAATGCCTGGTGAGGAGGAGGAGGAGGAGGAGGAGGGAGGAGGGAGGAGGGGTTTCCTATGCTAATTCTGCACAGGCTGATCTCCCACCGATGCTTTCCTGTGCTCCAGGATAAATGCGACTTTACTGATTCTTTCCCCACTGCAAATAAACAGACGGGGAGCCTGCACCATGCGGCTTGCGCTGCCCTATTCATCACAGCGTCCCAACTGTATGGAGCAGTGATTACAGCTAATTATTGGCAATTACCACCGCTGAGCTGGTAGGTGTGTTTCCCCAATAACTTCCAGCAGCTCCAAAGCTCTTTGAGGGCTTCTCCATGCAGAAAGGCTGAAGGAAATCACTCCCCTTTTGCCCAACAGCCAGAACCTCCTCCCAAAAGCTGTAGCCATCAGGCATCACAGTACAATCCCTAAAAACAACCAGGGAAAGTATCCCCAACTCTGTGAGCCCGTAGCATCAGCGACACGCTGGGTCTGCCCTCCCAGCACGGCTGGTTGATGGGGAAACATCTCCGCTTGGAACGTCTTTTCTTTTTCCCTTTTGCTCCTCAAAAAGCTGATCCTACGATCAAGCCCAAGTCCCCCCGCCCCTCCTCCATACACATAATTCAATTCATACGAAAGAAAAAAAAAAAAACCAACCCCACAACACCCCACACAACAGAAAAGCGCATGTACAGTCGGTGCTTTTCCCCGCATATAAAGTAACACGGCAGCGGGCTGAGGGATGGACCCTTTGAGAAATTCATATGCCAGCCTTCCCACTATAGTAATTTCATTCTGTCTTTGTAATTGTCTGATATTACATTGTTCCCTGCCGGAAGATTAATTAGCTAGTCTTACCCTCCAACATACCATCCCTCTGCAACCCTCAAGGAAGCTGGAGTGGTGCCAAGTCGTGCGGATTTGCTATTCTGCCTGGCAGCTGCTACTGTCGCTGCAAA
>NW_009646633.1:571512-590463 GCF_000708025.1 Charadrius vociferus
GCAGGAGGGAGCATCGCCAGCCATGTCGGCTGAGGGGAGGGGGGCAACCACCACCCTGACCGGGGCTGTGTGCCGCAGCCGCTCTTGGCAAGGAGCCCGGCGCCGCGGTGGATCTGCTCCTTTTGTTCCCCCTCCATCTTCTCTTCCCTTCCCTCCTCACACACACGCTCCGGGTGTCTCCATCTTATCTTCAACGCCGTGCGCCCAGGGAGATGGGATCCACACGGGTATGAGCACACGTACCCACGGCCTCCACCCCATTGAGAAATGAGTTGTGAGGGCACACTGATTTTCTTTCTCCTTGGGGTTTTTGTGGAGGGGAGCAGAGTTCAAAGATGGGGAGATAACCTTAAAAAAAAACCCCAAGGTACCCATCTAAACGCATGCCACAAAATGATGCTGACAAGCACATCGGCTTTCTTTCCCGACAGTCCTCAAGAAGTTGTATTCTCCCAAAAGCACCGTGGCAGTTAACGTTTGCCCGTTTATTTGCTGTTTTGCCCCAGCAGCAGTGCCCGGCCACCCTGGCTGGCTTTCTGGCCACTGTCCCCATCAGGGCTGCGGCACGGGGCAGCACAGAGGACTTCAGCAGAGAAGGCGCCACGAGTGCCAACAGGTTGTGTTTAAGGTAAAAGAAAAAAAAAAAAAAACAAACAACTAAAAGAAAAGGAGTTTAGGAGCTCTGCAATGCAGATTGTGCCAGCTACGAGTGGAGAAGGGTGTCCTGGACCCTTTACAGCCTGACACCGTTTAGCCCCAGTATCCAGCCTGCCTGTCCCTAGCACCGAGACCTGGTTGCTCTGCCCCCTTTCCCTCACCGAGCTAAAAAAATAGCTAATATGTGATATATTTTTTTTTTTATTATTCCCCACCCCCCCCAATTCAAGCAGCTGTTGCAGCAGATCACCATTCCTCAGGAGCGCACAGCAGCACAGGGACACGGGGCTGCTTTTGCCAGGCAGGGGAAGCCAGTTTGAAACCACCCATTACAGGGCTGTGGGAAACGATCCCATATTGTCACGGGGGCTAATTAAGCTCCTCCACTAAGACTGCGGATCTAGACTGCCTCAGCACCCGCCTTCGCCAGCAGCCCCCCTCCTCGGGTGCTACGGAAACGGGAATTAAGCGGTGATGAATGCAGTATTAATTAATTAAGAGAAGACGCACATGAAGGGGATGGAAGGCAGGGGGTCTTTGCGCTGTGGAAATTACCGAAGGAGTGGCCGCTGTAAATTTGTTTCTTATTGTTTTTGCTCACCAAAAGGCACCGGGAGGGACCCGCGTGCCCAGGTGGTGAGACCGACCTGCCGGCACCCGGTGCGGTGGCAGCCCCGGTGCCAGAACCACCCGTCCTCCATCACTGAGATGCACAGAGGAAGAGGATCTCTCTCTCGCAAAAAAAACAAACCAGACAACAAGGGACTGGAAGAGGTGCCCGCAGCTCTGCGCCGCCATCTTCTTCCATTGCAGAGGCCGAATACGAAATCAATTTTGCACACTCCGAAATGGCTGTTCCGGAAGGTTTTTTCACTCTGGAGAGGTTAACGGGGAAGCTCAAAGCAGCTGACGCCAGGGGGACGCGACTTTTTGGTTTGCATATTGAGATTGTTTACACAACATGATTAGCTAATATATTAAGCTTCTTAAAAAAAGACGGCAAAGCATGTTGTTTAGCTTTGATTTGCATTCCCCACCCTCAGTCTTCTTCACTGTACACCACCCAGAGAAGAGGAAGTACTTGGCCGTTGTTACAGACACCTGGGTCTTGAAGAAGGGAAACAAATGGTTAAAAATCCATAAATGACAGTGGTACCCACAGAATCACAGAACGGTCAGGGTTGGAATGGGGGGGAGGTGGTGTCACAGCCCAGGTTGGCCAGACCCTGACCGTGGGAAACCCGTTTTGCCAAACCTGGCTTGGCCCGTGGCAGCAGGGGCGCAGGGCACGGGTGACCTGTGAGCTGCAGAGCCCACGTGCAGTGGGACACGCTCAGCACCGCAGCTTCTCCTCACCGCATGTCTTCCCCGCTCCCACCGGTGGACTGCCATCTCCAGGGTTGGTCATGTTTCTTGAGGCCGGAGACAGCCACCCCTCGAGGTAACCATGGCTTGGATTCACCAAGAGCAGGGCCAGAGAAACTCAGCTGCAGACGCCGGTGGTACTCCCCTGGGCTAACAGGACAGGTAACATCACCCCCTGCTCCAGAGGCGCTCTGGGCATCTCCAGCACACCCTTGCCAGATATCTCAAATTTAGGAGCTGTTTGCTTCCTCCTCCCATCACACACACACTCCTGGGACCACAACCCAAAGGTACAGCGGTGCTTCAAGCAACTCCATAGATCATCCCTGGTTTTGGTTCTTGGTCTCCAAGCATCCCTGCCCCACAGGTTACACTGGAATTTAATGTGACCAAACAGGCTTCGCTCAGAGCTTCTCCTCCACACAGACCTCCTCCTGAAGGAGCTCAAGTGGGGTCATGGGGTAGGAGGCGTTTTACAGGATCACCTTCAAACTGCAACCTCCAGACCTCACGCTATTTCTCCAACCCAGAGTCTACATGGCAGACTCAAGCCCTACATCACTGCCTCCGGGACCAGCTTTTTAGGATCCTCCAAAGACACGACTCCCCTGTGCATTTCCAAATACACTGGCAAAGCTCTTTCAACTCACTGTCCTCCTTCTCTGCAGGATTTTAAGACCATACTTCTCCTTCGTTCCTTTTTACCCGCTACAGAGATAACCCCTCCACAGCCAGGCATCACAGCAGCCGCTGCACCAGCAGCCTGGCTGGTGTTCTTTCCCTGACTTCCTCTCTAACTCTCACCCAGGGAGTGTTATTTATATAACATCTTTTAACATCGACCTTTTCAACACACTTTTTTTCTTTAATTACTTGCATTTAAAAAAAAATGCCAACCTATGTGAGTGACTGTCCTCATTACAGTTCCAGTCCTCCAGCTAATTAATATCTGTTAGCTTTGGCTTATCCACCAGGATGCCTAAATCCAAAATACACAAGACTGCCAAGTTACTTTGCAAACAGAAACGCTTGCCTTGAAGAAAGAATCATGTTATCCAACTTGCTTCTATGCCATCTTCCCGTAACCCTTACTTTCAAGGTCTTAGACTTCAGAGGAGAAAAGCTCATCCAGCTCAAAAGAGATTGCAAAAAAAAAAAAAGAAAAAGAAAAATCAAAGAGGAAACCAGAGGAAAGCAAAGAGAAAAAGAAGAGAGAGAGATCTCCAAAAGAAAGAGAAATGCCACCAGATACAAGAAACACTTTCCACCCATTTTCTTACTCTCACCCAGGCCACGGGGGGAAGATTGAGGCTGTTTAAAAAAAAAAAAAACAAAACACCTCCCAGCAGCTCCCAAGCAGCCTCTCCCGGAGCACACACACACTTCTCCAGCCCAGAGAGAAGGAAAGCGAGCCGACCACAACCCATCTCAATCACACCGGTAAACACCTTCCTTTATGCTGTTGTGTTACCGTAGTGCACAGATATGCCTGTACAGGGGGGATGAAAAATAAAGCCTGAAGCCTCAGGAGTGCTTATTTAGCAAGGAGACAAACACAGGGGACATACCAGAGCGTACAAAAGAAGTGGCAGGGTAGAAAGGTGGGTGCAGTACTCCTGTACGCCCCCCCTCCTCCCCAGTGTCCGTGCATTCGGCACATCTGAAAGCAGCAGGTTTAAAACTGATTAAAAAAGGAAAAGCCTTATGTAAACTTAATGCATAATTAACCTGAGAAACGCACTCGCAGAAGACATTATTGAGGTCATGAGAGCATTAGAGCCACAAAAACAACTCCATGGGTATATGAAGGATGAGAACATCCACTGTTAAATTATTTGAATACTCATCTAATGCAAAGGATAAAACCTGCTGTATCCTGACTGGGACAAGCCCCCCCTCCAGGCAGATTATAGGAGGTTTCTTACATCTTTCTGCAAAGCATTCGATGCCGATGGCCAGAGAGGAGAGCCTGGGCTGGACAAGCTCCCTCAGGCTTTCTGTCCAGGTCAGGTCTCTAGCAGATCGGAGGGACCTTCCTGCGCTGCTGTGGGCATCTGAGTGGGACACTGAAGTTTGCAGAGTTACCCTCGGCTGACTTTGTGCTTAGTTGAGAAATCCAACCCTTACGGGAGTGATTAACCTCACCCCAAGTGCAATCAGGTGGATTCCCCTCCTGAGGTGCCCATCCCAGGGTGATCCAGCACCACAAGTTGCCCACGAGGATGGGAGATGTGTTGGGGTACCTACCCCAGCCTGGGGACCACACCGAGCTGTGCTTCCCACGCACCCCCCGAAACCAGGGGGCTGTAAAGCTGTATTTTTAGGCTTTTACAAGTCTGGGCGAGGATGTGTAGAAGCCTCCCCCTACTTTTCCACCAGCTCCTCCCACATCCCTCTCAAAGCCCTGCAGTTTTATTTGCCCCTTCCCCGACTTAACATCGCTGTCAGGGTTTCACAGTGCAGGGGCACCTTTCAGACCCACCCAGCTCTCCTGACTGGCGTTTGGGATTCCAAAGTCTCAAAGATCTCCCTGATGCCAATTAAAATAAGAAAAGGAAAGTCTCCCTTTTGCCAAGGTCTGTAAGCAAAACACCCGCAGGCCTTGCCCTCCTCTCCGCTGCTGGCTTCCTTACAACCCTAGCAGCTGTTTCACATTTCCCACTTTTAAAAGACTCATGTTAAATCAAGCTCTCTCTTGCCAAAATCCAGCAAGGCACAGACTTCGCGAAACGTTTCAGAGACGCCAAGAGCTGCCTTTCCCCAGGCTGCCCTTCTCTCAGCAGACCGTGATTTAAATACTTGAGGCTCCCTTGGGAGAAAGCCAACGACGGTACCAGCAGCACATGTCCAGCCGGCCGAGCGTGGCTCTGCACATCCAGTTTTGCTCTTGTCCCTCTGCACCCAGAAGTCCAACACGCACAGCACCTTCTGGGATCACTACAGCACCACAGAGGGGTTTGCAGTGATGGGCTCACCCGGGACCAGCCCTTGTGTCCCTGGGCAATAGCTTCAACACACACGGACTACGGGCACTGCCAGCAGCACCAAAGGGTTTCTGAGGGGCACTGCCAGGATCTGTCTTCATGTTCAAGCAATCAAAAAAGAAATAAAACAGGAATTCCAAATAGTTAATTATACAGCTAGTTTCATAACATTTTGCCATCAGAAGCTTGGGCTCCTTGTATTCACAGAAAGCAAGTATTTTAGGGCCCCAGGATTCACCTACTGAAGTGCCTCTCTTTCTTCAAGGGCCAGAAACGCTCACTTGGGAAGGAGGGAGGGAGGGAGGGATGCTGTCAGACCACCAGACTCCAGGAGGGATGAAGACACCAGGTATCACAGGACTCCTGATAAATACAGCAGCAGCACTGGTGATGCAGAACACATTCAGGGCCAGGCGAAATCAAACCTCTGATCCAAACAAAGTTTTACATTGGACTGACCCCACTGCACGGCACAGACCCATTGCTGCAGCAGGACAAGGCAGGTGGACTCTCCTACTTTCCTCAAAGGCCTCAAGGACTGGATTATTCCAGCTACTCAGGGCATTTAAACCCCCAGGTCTATGAGTGGGGCAAGCGCACAAGACAGGCTGCCGGACCTCAGCCATGGGACCTGGGACGAAGGGGGGACTTGGACAGTGAAAGCCCAGGGAAACCCTGGCTCACAGACCCTCAGTGGTTATGGCAGTCGGAGTATATCCTTAGAAGCCTCCAGGAAAGGTGGGTTTCTGTCTGCTGCCATTAACTTTCACTGCAGGCAATGAGAGCCTGGAGCAACCTGGTCCTTCAAACTGGCAAGCATGCCGAGTCCTGCAAAAGCGTGGCGCTCATCACACATTTCAGCATTGTTTCCTTCATCCTCTCTTACACAGCGCCTCCCGTTACATTTGAAGAGTGTTTGTGGGTTAGCTGTCATCCAAATATCCATTGCAAGTACCACGGAAGAGCCCTGACAAGCACAGTATTCGATGTCCCTCTGTTTTATTGAAGGGGAAAACTGATGGCAGCCCAGAGCCTCTCCAAGATGCAGTCCCCCCACCTAACAAATAAGAAAAACCAACCCTTCCTCAGCTCGCAGAGGTGTTATAACTCATATCTGCAATCATTGGGAACCCCCAGTAAAATCATTAGCACTGGAGGGGACGTGAAGCCACACTCTGTCACCTCACTGTCCGTACACAGCAAGTCACTGCCACCAGTTTGCTCAACATACGAGACAGAAAATAATATTTAACTTCCATTCACTCTGTGTTGCTTTGAAGTGACATCTTACATGTTTGCTGGACAGGGGAAGCTGCACTGCCATCAGGTCACTAGGAAGATCTAATTTCCCTAAAGGGACATTTCTTCCCCTTTTTTTTTAAAAAAAAAAAAAAGTAACATCACAAAGACACTTGGAGACGTTTTTCCTTGTTCATGTGGAGAAAAACTTGCAATCTCAGATTTATCAAATGACACAGAAGTGGCGCTCATCTTTAGAACTTGGAAACAAGCAAGGAAAAAGAGAAAGAGTAACATTTCACATCTCCAGTATAGCTCAAGCTGGCCCCACACAGAAGGACTGGTTTCCCAGGCCCCAGCGCATTTCGGGTGTTTCACACCATCTGCCCACAGGTAAACCCGATCCTCAGTAACTCCCCATGAGACGGCGTGTCACCCAACCCCTGTCAGGCCCTCACCAGCTTGCTCCAGGCTCATTTCAGTGTATTGAACCCTCGTAGCTGAAAACCTCTTTGGATCTCCAGTCATTTATCTGATTTCAGCTCTGCTGGTGTATTCCTTTGGTAGAGATCTACACCTTTCTCTCACAGGACTTTTCCTCCACCTGCACAACACCCCTGGCACAACTGCCTATGCCCCTAACTACCCCACCAGGAGAAGCCCATCCCTCTCCAGGGCTCCCTGGCCATCCAGCTCATCACCACAGGGATGTGCCAAAGCACACCTACATCCCAACTTTGCAGAGTTTCCAGAAATCAACTGCTCCTGACTGAGCAAAGGCAAGGAACACCGAAACCTCACCCAAATAACAAACACCCTTTTTCCTGGCTCAGTGTCAGCG
The DNA here is from genome assembly GCF_000708025.1 of Charadrius vociferus. Classification (NCBI taxonomy): domain Eukaryota; kingdom Metazoa; phylum Chordata; class Aves; order Charadriiformes; family Charadriidae; genus Charadrius; species Charadrius vociferus. Next base: position 578,599 of record NW_009646633.1, read on the forward strand.
CTCCAGGCTGCTCCCCAGGTTTAGACCACCTTCCTCTAAACACCTCTGCCCTCCTTTCTTTTTGAGCACATGGAGCTTGTCCCTTTTTTTGTAGATAATTTCCCTTGGCCCTGTTGATTCCCCAGCCACCAAACCTAAATTTACCTTATCCAGGTTGCAGCCAAGACTTAGCGCCAGTCCGTGCTGGTGACAGATCATTTGTTTCAGCGACCCTGTGCCACCAGCCCTGCGCTGAATTTCCTTCCAGTGTCAGTTCAGCACAGAAGAAAAAGCAACGTCCCGCATTTAAAACAGGGTTTGGTGAGGGACCCGTGCACATGAGAAGTCCTGCAGCAGGACGAACAGAGAGCGGCAGCTGGCCTCTGGCCTTGGCATGGCTGGCACCACCCAGGAGACAAAGATGTTTTGTGTTAACCTGTGCCTGGAGATGGTCATTCTCATTTACATCTCTAAACACAGCACTTATGCTCCTGAGCATCGTGGGGCCTTCACAAATTAAGGGTCAGGTTGTTCCAGCTCAGGACCACGCTGCTATAAGCCGGTCGGAGGCGTTTTACACCCAGAGCTTTGGCAAACCCCACTGCTGGGCACATCCTCTCTGCGCTGTGCCCCTTCGCTGGCCACGCAGCAGAGCATCCAGCCGGCACGGGGAGGAAGGACTTGGGCCAGGATCTCTCCTCCATTTAATAAAGGAGCTCTGCTAAAGCAGCCTCCCATCAAAGGAGAACGTGCCAATCCACTGGGTCCTTGGTTCCTTCATCAGAGGGTCTTAAACTCGCTGAGATCAAGGACCCTTTCATTGCTCGCTCCCGAAAGCCAGGAGGAAGCTGCAGATATACTACGAGCACTTAGGAGGAAAAACATTACAGCATCTAAAGGCACTTTAAATGATTTAGATACAAACTTGCCTGTAATAAGACATCTATTTTGGTTAATCTCTTAGTTGCAAATCTTGAAACTCTTGAACCTGCCTGAGGCTACTGTCAGCAGCACTTCATTTAACACTGCTTATTGGGAATAACTGCTATTTCCCACTGTAACCTCCAAACCTCTTAAAAGTCTCTCTTATTGCTTTGCCCAAATATACTTGCCTTGAGGATACAGGAGGTTTTTTTCCTCACTGAGAACTGTTAAGATGATTTGAACAAGCTGAATCAGAAGAGACCGTTTCCCAGGTGAAGCGGCCAAGGCTCAAAATACCTCCCCCCCGATATTTAGAGAGTAATTTTTTTTTTTTTTTTTTTTTGAGCATTTACTTGGGTTATGAAATCGAAACGGCTGCGCTTTGATCACTCCTCACCAGCGAAGGAGTTGAAGGGATGGGTGTGCATTCATCCTCCCAGAGAGTGGCTTGGGGTCAACCTCCTCTGCCCGCACCTGGGGGAAGAGACCTCCTCCCCTGCCCACACCGGGGACATGGAGACCATCGCCGCTCCGCCACGGCTGTGTTCAAAGCTCTCTGCAGAGACCGGTGGGGGCTTTAGGACCACCAACGCAACGCTTGTGTTTTAAGCTCAACCACATCTTTATTTTAAGAGGCTGGGGAGCCGTGGTGGGTGCCGAGCTGTGGAGCGCCGAGACACTGCTCCAGCCCATCAGCCCTACTGCTCACCCACCCCGGCTTGGCTCCGCTTGACAGGCTTAATTTAAACACAACCAGGTACATTGCAGGCAGTTGGACATAACTAGCAGTGACTATAGGGATGGGCTGTCACGGCTCCAACCCCAATATCCCATGGGAAACGCAGTAGCCCTGACACAGGGGTGATGACCCACCCTGTCCCGCCGACATAGGGAGCAACATGAAGCAACCACACATTTTGTCCCCAAGCAGCAATCGCACGTCTCCAGGGACAGAGCAGAGGCACAAGAGCCCTCCGAGCACGTCTCTTCAATATGGTACCTTTAACTATAATATGGGATTTTCCAGCCCAGTCCTGTCTCTGAGGCAACCAGTCATCCCTGCAGGTTTGCAGACCTCAACAACGGTGCAACTTCAGTTACCATCTTCTCTCTGCTCAGTGGGGAAAGGTCAGGCCACTATATAATTTTGACCACCACGCTGCAGGACACAGGGAAACGAGGGCCCACAACCCCGAAGAAAAGAGAAGGGGCTCACACCGTGCTGGCTCAGAGCATGCTCAGACCTGACTTGGCATCAGCTTCTCTTCCCACCAACATGCCTGAGAAAGTGCTCCAACACTGAGGGATCACAGCTCCCGGGAGGGCTTAGAGACACAGCCTCTCATCCCTCTGCACCAGGTTTTACACACAAGTTTTGATACAAAAAGAAAAAAACCCATAATTCGGTATGAAATAGGTGTATATAAGCTGTGCTTAAATAAAAGCGTAGCTGCATAGGCTCCGGCTGCTAAAGGACCCTGTCCACCATGTACGTGCACCAGTAGGGATGAAAACCACCAGTTAATCCAGTCTCTGCCACACTGTTATCAGCACAGCAAGAATGGGCACGCTGCCTGCAGAGCAAAATGGGTGTGAAACTCAGAGCACTCAGCTCTGGCACACCACAGTCCCTGGAAAGCTGCGGAGGCCTAAACTGGGTCTCCCCAGGCGGTGCTCAAAGCCCCTTCTCCCCCCTGCGTCTCCCTGTTCCCCGCTCCTGCCCTGGAGCCAACCCTTAGTCTGAGCTCAGGTCGCAGCTAAGAAATGTTCTAGTCGATTTCAAACAAACATTTATCGCCCTTTCCACCCAAATAACTCCAAACCAAACACTCCAACCTCACTTTTTTTTTTTTTTTTTTTTTAATGCAAAGCACACCCAGCAAGGTGCCCACCAGCCCTGGGGCTGTTGGAGCAAGCTGGCCCACAGTGCAGGAAGCTACATTCATATTTAAAGCAAAATAAAAAAAAACAAACCTCTTTGAACTTACTTCTTCACACACGGCAGCTCCCCACCACGGCTCCGGCTCTCGCAGAAGTTGCCAGCAGGACAGAGCCATGGCAGGAGCTCTGGGTCAGACCAGCCCCACACATCCCAGCTCTGGGCGCTGCCTTCTACCCAACATGCTCTCAGCCCCATCACCTCTAATGGTAAACAGCTGCTGCTTTTTAAGCCCTCTGGAGAGCTTAGGAGTGGAACACCTGCACCAGCAGCTGATAGCACTTACTGCTCTTCAATTAAGCTAATTTTGCACCAGGAGGGGAGACAACTGTGCAACTGCTCGTCAGGCCACCTCCAGTTCCCCACTCCTCGCGCTATGGCAAGAAGTTGCACGTACTCCAAAGCTGATGGTTATGGTCTGGCACACTGGCCTGGCTGACAAATGCAAAAAAAAAATCCCTGTTTAAATCAGCTTTCTGCTGTAGCAAGAAGCATTAAAAGTGTGGTGTGCTCAGCTAAAAATAACCAAGATGCCGGATGGGGGCAGGGTTAGGTGACAAGACCAGAGCCTCCAAACCAGTGGGAAGCGTCCCAGCTACGGCTGCCGGCGTGACCTCAAACCTGCCCTCTCCTCCTCCACGCCAGACTGCAGAAGTGCTCAGAAAAGGAACCATCAAGGATCTACTCCATCTTTCCTCCCCCTCCCAGGGCTGAAAATGGATTCGGTGTCTCCTGCACATGCTGGTGGAGACAAGCCGGTGCATCCAGCCCTGGGGGAAGGAGCACAGAAGGACACAGTGGGCACCAGCAGGAGAGGGGGGTTCTTTCTGGGCACAGAAGGCACCTCCAAGGTGCCACCCCTGGTCTTACCTTCACCCACGGATGAGTCCCTCAGAGGCAGCTGTGCTCAACATCCATAAATCTTTACAGCGGGACAGATGGTCATTAGAGCTGCTCCTTCAACCTCTTTCCAAATGCTTTGTATCTTCATCCATCAGTCGGCTTTCTCCGCCACTAGATAAGCCCCCTTCCATTTTGGAGAGTTTCAGAAGTCATTTGCAGACATCTCAGCTTGCTCAATAATTTTGTTCCTTATTAAATATTGCTAATGATAGGGTTTTAGACTCTGGGCCATACAGACACTTTCTGCTCTAGTATAAATTTTAATCTATCTTTCCTCTTCCTTCCATTCAAGTCTTTAAAAAAAAATTACTGGAATAAAAAGGAAAGCACCAAAAAATTGAAAGGAGCAGCTAAAAACAGAAGGGAAGGAGAGCTGAAAAAAGTTATGATGTTGAAAAGCTCAATAAAATTGGAAGAAAGAAGGAAAAATTCCAATTTTTAATGAAATGGATGATGAAAAAGGCTTTTTTCAGCGAAGTATTTTTAATATGAAAAGTGTCAACAGGCTGTAATTATGATGCAAGCCTATTGCACTATCCTGTGCTGTTTCTCATTTGTGCAGATGAACTGGGCCCGCAGCTCTGCCCAGCTAAGGACTTTGCAAGAAAATCCCATTCGAAATTCCCCCCGTGCCCAGGGGCCGTGCTACCACACCGCATGGAATGGCTGCATGAGTTCTCACTGGTACGTGGCAGCAGAGCCCTTCGGCAAGAGCTGTTTTCCCACCCCACATCAGGCTCCCACCTCCAAGACGGTCCCAGAAATATCACCCCGCTCCGCTTCCCCTGGATTAATTGGCTGGAGGTGCATTTTCTCCTCTCCCTTCATCCTCAGGCTAAATCTTTTCAGCCGATGTTCTCGAAGCCTGAGCAATAAAATGTTGAAACCAATAAAACTGCTGGTGGGAAAAAGTTTTCCAAAGAGAAAAAACATAAAAGATGATGGTTTACAGAAAGCTACGAGCAGAAAACGGGAGGTTTAGCGTCGAAATGCTCACGCAGCCATAGCTCGAACAGTCTATTCTCACCATGATAATGAGCACATACATGATTAATGAAAATGTTTATCCTCGTAACCCACTGCAGCAAGTTAATATTTAATCCAAAATCCACGTGAAAGCCCAACATCTCCTGGTTCCTCACCTACCTCCTTGTTCCCTTGGAAATCTCTGAACTCTGCAAACTGACCTGAGATTTGGCTCTTTGGGGCTGATCTAAGAACCACGCTGGCTTTTTCTGGCTTTCTGCATTAAGTACCACACCTTTTGATCCCGTAACCGCCGTCACTTGGGACCTACAAGGTTTCTTAGATAATCCCGGAGAGTCGGTGCTTTGTAACTCGTTTCACTTTGATATTCAAGGCAAAGCTGGACAGCCCACACATGAAAAGACAGCCTTCCCTTTCTTCCCGGGCTTAATTTCATCTGCAAATTAAACATATCGAGACAGATATTTATAGAGGAGTGCCCCGGCCCTCCCGGGAGGGCTGTGGAGGCTCCAATGTGTAATTTTGCTTTAGGAATATGATTTAAATCTTGACTTTCTTCTGAGGCTGGTGGCAGGAAAGGATAAGGGCAGGGAAGGGGGATCACTGGCGGCAGCGCTCACCAAGCGCTCCTCTGCTCCCCCAGCAATTTGAGCCCAGGGCTAACGTGCTATAATATGGTGTGGATGTACACAAAGGGACTAAGGTTCTTCCTACATCCCCATCATTGCACTCTGCAAAGCTATTTCAGGATACAGTTCATAAAAGGCTACAATTTTTACTTTTTTTTTTTTTTTTTTTTAAATGGGCTCTGTAAACTTTGCCAGCAAGAGCTTTCAGCTGTGACTTGCCAAAAAAAAACCCCAACGCCAACAAGCCACCTTTAAAGATGGCATACAGATTAAAAGAACTGCTAAGCCCTGGGTCTCGATGATTCTTTGTGACAAGGAGCTCACACACAGTCATCCATCTTCCTGTATCCCTGTCTCTCCATCCCACACTGTCACTGCGGGTGGTCCACAGCACTAAAAAAAAACTGCAAAAAAGAATCTTTTTGGCTCTGGTGGTTTTCAGAGAAGCCCCAGAGGGGAAGATGAAGGACAAAAGATGTCAGTCCGCCTATGGGCCTGACTCCTCATGAAATCAGGTCTCGCTGCTATCGTTCAGAGCTACGGCGCAGCCGTGACTCCTGCCTGCTGTCGATGCTGCGAAAGCCCCCCAAAAGGTCGGTCCACCATCCCGCAGCCCGGCTGAGCCTGCGGGATCCCGGGAGTGAAGGACCTGCAGGATTGAGGAGGTTTCTGCAGGACAGCCCGTGAAAAACCGCGTCAGCTCTCTCTCGCAGGAGAGCGAGGTGGGCACCGAGCACCGGCTTCTTGCCGTGGGCTGCTGGGGACGGCACGCTGGGGACCTCCTGCCTTGGGAACAGCGGGGTCCGCCCCACCGGAACTGTATAGCCCCCCCCCTGAAATCTCTGTGAGCCTCATCTCCTTTTGCAGGAGGCGCAACCCGTGCAGTTGGCCACACAGGACCAGCCGTGGCCGCACGGGAGCCCCAGGGTCATTTGCCCAAAAGACGGGCATGTGGCAGCCCTGAGGGGCCCCGAGGGCAAAGCTACAAACTCCTTTACACAGCAATTGCCCTTCTTCTGTTTTCCAACTCAGCGTTTTCTTCTATTTACCTTCTCAGTAAAGAGTGACTAAATGCTATTCTTCTTTCACACAGTATCACGCGCTTAAACCTCCACTGCGTTGCACACACACGCACCTACAGCAAATTTTGCGGCTGGGAACTCTGCCGGCTAAGAGGCTCTGGCTCGGCGTATCGGTTCGTTAGCGCAGGATTGATTGTAAAGACTGAGATGTTGTGTCCTGCTGCTGTTTGTAAGGGTTTGGTGGGGATGCCCATCACCGCCAGCCCCCCCGGGCAGGGCAGGACACGCGGGGGCCATCCTCGCAGGGTTATTTGTCATGGGAATAGTTCAGGGGAGGGAAACTCGCAGAAAAGACAGTTTCAGTAGTAATAAGAAGAGGGACTTTGGTACATTACTGCATGGTATGAGGTATGTCTTTAAGCTTCAGTAAACTTTTGGAGTCCCTGGGAGGCTGGTAATGTGCCTTTGAAGGAAGCATGACTTATGAAATTGCAGTTTTTAGCTTAGCTGGGTAATGTTAATGAGAAAATATCGTGGGCTGCAGGTGGAAGTCTCCTGAATCCCATAAGTTAGGAATAAATTATTCTGTTTTCCTAAATGAAGCAACACAGTGCAATGCTGCTCTCAAATCAGGCCGACGGTGAGAATTATTTATTCATCTGTATAGGATCAGACACAGGTTCAGCCGAATAAATACAAACCGAACTGCAGCGAAGAGTTACAAACTCCAACGAGCTCTGGGCATGCAAGAAAAGTTCTTGCTGTGGTTTTGAGAAGGAGCAGGCAGACTGGGGCCAGCACCCTGCGCGGTAGAGGTGGCACGAGGAGGTGGCACAGGGGTGGAGATGGAGGGACAGATCCTCCTTTCTGCTGGAGCCGCGGCGAAGATGATCAGAAAAACCCCAGGCTTTCGACTGCAGTGCAGCAGCATCACAATAATTAAAGCTTGAGATCGCCAGCTCTGCCTATGCCTGCTGCAGCCCGGCTTGCACATCAAAAGGAGCTGTTTCCCGTGAGGACAGGTCCCACGTCACCAAATTCAGGTTTGGATGAGCACTATGGGCCGCTGTGTAAGAGCGATGATCCGGAAAAGTCTCTTAACAACAGCTCACACTGAGCAGGTGATGCCACATCCTCCTCGGGTACCCGGGCTTGCGGTGACTCGGCACTGCCCTGCTTTTTTGGTAGCACAGGCTCATCCAAAGGCACCATCGCATCCGAAAGGACCGTCCCCGGAGCAGGGGGTGGCCCTTTGGGGCAGAGCGGGTTCCCAGCTCCGAGGGGCTCAGGTTCCTGCCAGCACCTGGTCTCCTACCCGGGAAGAATTTATTCCTCCCTGAACAGGTCTCCAATGGCATTATTAATCAGGGAGATGGACGAGCAGAACACAGTTTATTGTGCGCTGCGGATGAGTGATAAGTCTGGGTGGCGATGCCTGGGATAGCAATCAGGAGAGGGCGAGCGCAAGGAAGCGGAGGGAAGAGCAGCATTGTGGGTAAATGTATGAGCTTCTGGTGGTGATTACCCTTCAAGTAATTAGTTTTTAAATCAGGCAGACGTTTCAGGAACTACTCACTATGAGCTGCTTTAATTATTTATACTCCCTTTTATTCTTATTATTTATAGTCATCCTCTTTGGATGGTGATGCTCTCTGGGCCGGGTTGGTCAGGTGGAACTGGTACCCACCTCCAGCCCAGCCTGGCCAAGCATCCATCTCCTCCAATGCCACCCGTGCCACCAGGCACCCCGAGAGCCCAGCTGGGCTGGGGGGTCCTCCTCTCCCTCCCGCAGCCAGGCGAGGGGGAGCGAGTGCCCGTTGTGGCTGTGGAAAGCCCTGCTCCCGATTGGTAATTAAACTCTCACTCATCTTCATTTCCCTCATTTGTTAAAGTGAGGCCACTCAATAAGCCATTAGTGCAAGGCTCTTTCTGTCAGCTACAGCATCATTAGGCAAATTTCCCTTCCAGCCGGCTCAGGCAGGGGAAGCAGCCCCTCGCCTGCCTCCTCTTCTGCCCAAACCCTCCCCATCCACCCGCTCCCGGGATGCCCCTGCCCTTCAGCCGAGGCTCTGGGGAGAGGATGCGGGATTTTGCAAACCCTTCCCCCAGCTGGGATTTTCCCATAGCACCACATAAACCCCCTGCTCCATCAGAACATCTGGCGCTGCTGCTCTCCCTTCGCCAACCCCACCTCTCCGGAGCTTCGTAACATCTGGACACATCCATCTCCTCCAATGCCACCCGTGCCACCAGGCACCCCGAGAGCCCAGCTGGGCTGGGGGGTCCTCCTCTCCCTCCCGCAGCCAGGCGAGGGGGAGCGAGTGCCCGTTGTGGCTGTGGAAAGCCCTGCTCCCGATTGGTAATTAAACTCTCACTCATCTTCATTTCCCTCATTTGTTAAAGTGAGGCCACTCAATAAGCCATTAGTGCAAGGCTCTTTCTGTCAGCTACAGCATCATTAGGCAAATTTCCCTTCCAGCCGGCTCAGGCAGGGGAAGCAGCCCCTCGCCTGCCTCCTCTTCTGCCCAAACCCTCCCCATCCACCCGCTCCCGGGATGCCCCTGCCCTTCAGCCGAGGCTCTGGGGAGAGGATGCGGGATTTTGCAAACCCTTCCCCCAGCTGGGATTTTCCCATAGCACCACATAAACCCCCTGCTCCATCAGAACATCTGGCGCTGCTGCTCTCCCTTCGCCAACCCCACCTCTCCGGAGCTTCGTAACATCTGGAAGCCATTCCCTGCGCCATTCCCATGAACGGACCTCCGACCCGCCGAGCTCCTCCTCTGGGCTAAACAAAAGCCGTCCTTATTGCTGAGCTCGGGAATTTGGCCTGCCTTCCCCCCACCCCAGCCACAAACCGTTTCTCAATCTGTCACCAGGAGAGCATCTGCCTGGAGAGCCCCAGAGCATCCTCTGCCCCATCTCCCTCCACGGGCACGGTCAGATGCCGACATTGAGGAAAGCTGCTAAAAAGCCCAAACACCAGCACAAGAAAAACCACCATACAGGGAAATGCTGCTGCAGACTTGGCCACAAGCAAAGCCCATGGTCCGTGTTTGTAATTACTACAACTACGTGTTGATTCCCCCCGCACAAGAGTTTTTGCTCGGGGTCTTGCACCAGTCACAATAACGAGGACACCTCGATCTCGCTGCTTCTCCCCAACAGACTCATTTGGTAGAGAAGAGCTGTGGGGGGGGAATAGTGTCCGAGCTAAAGCAACCCCAAAACTGCAGTATTGCAGAAAAAAACAGGGTATTGCTAGGGATTGCATTGGGGCAAAGGTGGCCCATCAACAAACTTCACCGCACACCTCACCGGGTGCTGTGCAAGATGAGCTGATTCAGTGCTCTGAGACCTAAGTGCCAGCAGGAAAGTAGAAGAAAACTGTACATAAGCCTGTCCTGTACTCTACACGCCCATAGGAACCCAACCGGACTTCTGTCCTGTTGGTTTTGTTTTCATACAAATCAGAATCTCAGAGAGATTGAGGTTGGAAAGGACCTCTGGAGGTCGTCTGGTTCAACCCCCTGCTCAAGCAGGGTCACCGACAGCCAGTTGCCCAGGACCATGTCCAGACAGCTTTGGGGTTCTACTGGCTTGGGAGGGGGCAAAAATACAGTAGACATGTAAGATACAGATTAAAACACCAGACTGGATGGTGCTTTGTCTGTGAGACCAGGGAGAAATGTAGTTTCCAGGAAGGTGATTCCTCAAAATGAAGCCAACTTCCAAGAGCATCCCAAGGGCAACCCCGCAGTCGCGAGAGGTTTTGAAGACCATCTGCCTGCGAAGCCAACGCCCCATTTGTGTGACACGCAACCTGCTGCACCTTGAACTAGGTGCAACCCACTTCTTAACAAAAATACCAGTAACTGCAGTGGGAACAGCTTCTCCAGGAAAGCAGATGGGAAGGGACCCACCTGCCTCCCTGGGGATTTGCAAGGACACCCGAGGCCATGCTGGCGTGGTCCCCAGGGCACTCAGCACCAGCAGCTCCAGCATTTTGCAGAGTACCTGGGGCAGGTATCTGTGGTAGGAAGAGTCAAGGGGGTTAGGAATAAATAAAACCTTGCCCCCAAAGTAAGCAGAGCACAGCAGCTCTGGAGCCGGACTCTCCCATCACCCACAGCCCCTGCGGGGACCACGCAGGAACGACCACACCGTGGCTGGGAAGACAACATTTCCAAACAAGCCTCCTTCTATTTGCATTCGAAACATTTATTTTGGGAAATACATATTAAACACTATTATTTATACAAAAATGGACTAAATTTGTCATAATGCTTATAACCCCCAAAAGGCCATTTTAATAGATCTGGATGAAGGTTGTTTTTTTTTTTTTAATTTTATTATTTCTTTTTCTTTTTTCTTCCAAAAAAAAAATAAATCGGGTTACAAAGGAGAAAGCGGCGTGTCTTGCTTGGCCCAGCTGGAATATCGACTAGAGAAAAAAATAAAAGTTTAAGATGACATTTGCAGAAGTGCCTCACACAAGAGATTTTCTCCCCTTCCATAGTATTTTTTTTTTTTTTTTACGCTTGAAATATATATATTTTTTCATTTAATACACATTTTTTTTTTTTTGGTTTTGTTTTTGCTACAATATAGCAAGTCAGCAAGTAGATAGTTGTTCTTCCCCAACAGCTCCGTCGTGCTGTTGTGGGGTTGGGGAGGGAAACATGAGTTAAGGGGGCGAGCGGAGTCTCCTTGTGATGTACCCCCCACACACGTGCCCCCCTTTGGCTGCCGGGGAAGGGGAGCTGTGTGGGGAGCCCCTGCAAACCCTCTGCTGAGCAACATCATCTGCACATCCCCACCAAGACGAGAGCGACCTCCTCCTCCCTCCCGCTCACCTGCGCTGCAGAAGGTGGATTTGTTCCCCCCTTCCCGACGGAGACCATCGGGGGGGCTCTTGGGGTGCCTTCCAGCGCTAGAGGATGGGACATGCTGCCATTTTGGTATGTACCCCCCCGCAAAAAAAGGGTGATTTGCAGAAAGTTTTATCCCTTAGAGAACATACGGAGAGTGATGGAGCGGACACCAGAAAGGCGAGCGGAGCCGGGGGCAGCACTGCAGAGCTCCAGGACCACCCGCTCCTGTGTCACAGCGTTATTTAAGCGACCCCCTTTTGCAGGGTCTTATTTACTGGAGACTCATTGAAAGAGGAGGAGTAAGGGGGCAGAGGAGAGGGGGGACACACACACACGGGGCACAGCACCCACAAAAGCCGCCCCCAGCCCTCCCCCCGGCCGCAGGGCTCGGTCCGCACACGCAGCGCCCTGGCACAAGGACGAGCAAAACAGAGGAGCGTGTTACATGGACACACGTCACGCAGGGGATCCAAAAAATAATAATAATAATAATAATAAAAAAAAAAAATTAAAAAATACCCAACAGCCTCCTCTGACGTAGGGAAAAGCCCGAGAATCCCAAAGGTCAGACAGGGCAACCCTCTGCCTCCCACCACCGCTTTGCAGAG
>NW_009646633.1:590578-595292 GCF_000708025.1 Charadrius vociferus
CCCCCCCCTCCCATGCTATTGCAAGGTAACAGTCTGAAAAAGGCACTTCTCCCAAAGCCGGTCGCTCTGCCTGGCCGGGGGTCGGTGACAGGCGAGGTGACACCTAAACACTCCCAGTTTATTGCATGTAGGTAGGGTCAGAGGGGTTGGGTTGGGGGCTGGCGGGTCCCGGAGGGCTGCGGAAGAGGCTCGGAGGAGGCGGCGGGAGACAAGGATGGCACCATCTTGCTCTCTTCGTGCCACCGTACCTTGTTTCCGAAGGTTACCTTCACCCAGAGGAACCCTTACCTTCAACGGACGGAGAAGAGCCTCTGCGCGGAGGGGCAGACGGGGCTCCCCGGGGACACCCCGACCCCGCGGATCTGCTCCCCTGAGCTCGGCTGTCGGGCCAGCGCTGGGGGCCAGCGCGAGCCCGACCTCCGCATGGGGACGGTCCCCAGCCCAGGGACTCTGGACCAGAGGCTGAGAAGAAAACTCATGCCACACAGCCATGGGGGGTGGTGGGGTGGTGGGATGAGCGGTCACCCCGCTCCGCACGACAGAGACGGCGTCTGGTTATTTGGTCAGTTAACATTGGCAGAGGTTTGGGGGGTGGGAAGAGGGACAGTGGCAGAGGGTTTATATAAAAATAAAGGGGGAAGAGGGGAGAAATAGCGAGCGTGAGCGAGCAAGGTCCTGGCTACGGAGCGAGACGGTTACATTTCGTTAGCCACCAGCTCTTTGTCGGTCACGCCGTTGGAGAGCGAGCTCTGGCCCTCGTTCAGCCTCTTGACCCTGTAGGCTTCGAAGTGGATGTTGCTGGTAATATCCTTGATGTTCTGCATGTGCGTCCTGCGGGAAAGGGAGACGGCAGCAATCGCACCTCGCCGGGCACAGGTTCGGCCAGCCCAGACTTCGCCACCCCAACCCTTCCACCCCCACAACCTCTGCTTTCAACCACACCCTCCGGACCAAATTTCCCCTCCTGCTTTGCCAGTTAATGATATCTTTAGGGCATGGGAGGGAAACAAAGGCAATTAGGGGCAGCCAAGACCAGAAGCCTTTGCTGGTACCAACAGCCTGTGCTCTGGTACGTGGGAAACTTTGCTGTGTAACACCCATTTGGGAAGATCCCAGTCCCGCAAGTCCCTGGGATCAGGTTTGGAAGCCCCACACAGCCCTGATGTGCTGACTTCATCTTGCAGCCAAATTCAGGAGGAGCCCAACGCCCCCTCCAGCAAGCCGAGGGGGCTCAGCCTCGCATTCCCCTGCAGCAGGGACACCTCTTTCAAGAGGAACCAGCGATCACCCCCAACGGCACGATCCTGGGATGCAGGAGAGTGATGTTTTGGGACTGGACGTAGGACCCAGGACTGTTGAAGGATCACTAAAGCCAAAAGGCTTCCCAGCTGCTTGCAGGCGAGCTGGAGCCACACCGCACACTGCCGGCAAGCTCGGGGTCTGTCCTGACCCATCCACTGCTTCTCTCCTCCCTTATCTCAGCACCACAGCTGAGAAAAACCCTCTGAAGGCATGTCCCATTGAGCGGGGCCACAGCAGGCTGGGAGGGATGGAGGGACAGGAGGATGAGCAGAGCATCAGTGGCTTCGAGCTGGGCTGGGCTCCTCTCCCCTTCCTTTGGATGCCACCTGGTGACGGACGGCTACAGGGACAGGGCACAGTCCTACTGACCTGATGAGGAGGTCCCGCAGGTAGGCGAACTCACAGTGTGTTGTGTTCTCCACTGGCAGGAAAAGAGAGAAACCCATCAGCACACACCCACGGCATGAGTATGGCATCTTCGCGGGGTAAGGAGGACCCTCCGGGGCTTCACTGGCACGTGGAAGGCTGAGACGGGGACTTACCCCCAGGGGCTATAGGGTGCAGGGCTCAAGAGTCCTCTTTGCTGCTGTAAGGCCAGTGATTTACCCCGGTACCTGCCCCAGCTCAGCATGACCAACTTGCTGGTGAGGTCTGACTGAGCATTCCCAATCCCTTCCCACCATCTCCCACCAAACGAGGGAGCTCCCAGTAGTATCTCCCACTGTGACCCCCACCTTTGGACCAACACAAGCTTAAACGGACCCCAAACAAGGCAGGGAAAGGCACAGGGTGAGCTTTGCAGCAAGTGCCAGGCATGGCTCCACAGAAGCGTTTTGTCTATAGCTTCACCACGAGCGTCCTGCAACATCCCAGGCACGTCAGCGACGGCGCTGCGGGCGCTGTGGAAGGACACGATCTCTTGCTGACAAAGGCAACTGCTGTCTGAACAGGGCTCGGGGTGAGCAAGAGTGTTCGCAAGAGGGAAACATCAAGGGGTGTTGCTCCGCCACAATTAGTTTGAGAGCTCGCAGTTTACCAGGCATTTGAATTTAGAGGATAAACTCCATTTTTAAATTTTTTTTTTCCCACCCAAACAGGCCACAGCCGGGTCCTGCGTTCTGCCCATGCTGAAGGCAGAAGCCACATGCAGAAGGTGAGTGGTTTAATGAACCCCATCAAACTCGGAGCTTCCAAGAACAGAGCACAAGAGGGCAGCAGAGCTTTAAAATACACTGGTTTTCCTGGCGTCTTTGTTGGGCCGTCCCTCAACACAGGATTCCCATTAAGAGGACTCATAAATGAGAGAAACCTATGAAATGAAGGGGACGAAGATAAGAGGGGTGGCACTGGAGACGTGCCAGTTGGCTGTCAGGGACAGGGAAACGTGTAGATGCACTGGAGCCAGGAGATTTCATCTAACCTTTAAACCATGACTGAAAATGGGGGATAAAAAAGGAACATGCTGATGGGATGAAGATGGAAGAGAAGGAAGAGATCCCACAAGGGCACCAGCCAAACGTGTGGTGGAGGGTGCAAAGACCTACAGATGCCGAGGAAAGGCTCTAATCTGGGCTCCAGATACGGAGACGTCAGCACTACACTCGTGTGCCCTCAAATCCAACCAGCAGAAGTCAGGCCAGAGAGGATGATGGGATGGACAGAGAGGATGATGTATGGGTGGGAAGGACACCCACCAGTGTCCCCTCCGGCCCTCAGCAGCCTCCCAAGGCACACAAAGGCCCAGGAACTCAGCGCAGGAGCGTTGGCCAAGATGTTTTCAGTCCCCAAACACTGGGAAAATTATTTTCTTTGGAGGGGCAGGGAAGCACTGTATACACCTTGACGTCTACTGCTGGTTTTGGACCTCAGCACCTTCTGTTAGGGCAGGGAGATGGGCTCAGGCTGTAGGGAGACAAGGACAAGGTACCTTCAATGGTGCCCCACTTGGTCTTCCTTCCAAGGATTCTTCTTCCATTAACTTGGTACTCCTGGTCGCTTCCCACCACTGCAAATGGGATCATTTCCTGAGGAAAAAGAGAAAACAAAAAAAAAGGTTGCATTTTCCTCCTGAAAACCAGTCAGGAAACAAAGCTGGTGAGCAAAGTCCTACGTCAATCTGTTTTCAGGAGAGTTTCAGATGATGAGCTGGTCTGTCCCTGATGTTCCTGAGCAGCATTACCTGCCAGGGACCGCAGGGAGCCCAGGACCCGGGCAGCAGCACCTCTTGCGCATGTGCCCAGTCCAAAACCAGTCCAGCCCAGCATCTCATTGGCAGGCACCAGCACACAGCCAGGGCAAAGGTATCATGATGCTTCCCCGGGAATCGCCCCCCGCATCTGGCAACTGGTGGCTCAGTCATTTCCCAATCCAAGGTGGTGTCTTTGTACTCAAGTCCCTAAAAGACAACTTTCTTCCTTGAATTTGTCCAATCCACTCTTCTGAGCCCAGAAACCGTTAGCTACTTCCTATAGCAAGGAATCCACAGCCACGAAAGCAGAGCGGCCTTGGGGCAAATTCCCTGCAGGTGCCAGGAAGGTCGCTGCCCTAGCCAGGGATGGGCAGACACCCACATTCCCTGCTCCTGAGGCGGGACAAGGGGCCACGGGACCTCCCTGCCCGCTGGCTGCTGAGGGCACCTTTGAGGAACAGGGCTGGGGGAAGGAGCAGTGACGTGGATGGGAGAAGACACCTTCCCCAGGTACCTTCCTCAGCCTCTTTCTGCCCCTGCTCTGAGCTCTGGCAGGATCCTTGGTCCCGGGCAGACCCCTTGGACAGAGGGACAGCAGCTTTGGAAAGAAAACAGAGGCACTTTGCCAGAGACACCCCAGACCATCACCAGCACCCGGAGCTGCAGGGCCCATCCAAGCACATCCAACCCGCACCACCACGCACTAACCCTGAATTTCTCATTCACTAGCCGGTCTTCGGTGTCTTCATCAAACTCCTTCTGAGGATACACATCGATCCCATTGGCAAGAAGATCGGCCATTATCTAGGAGAGAAGAGCAGAGGAACATGTGAAGAAGACACGGGCAGAGGAGCTTCACTCCCACCACGGCGGCAGCTCCCAGCCGACCCAAGAGGCTCTCATGAGCGATGCCCAGCGGCAACACCTTCCCTCTCCATCCTAAACACTGCCCACCCCAGAGAGACCTGTGTTCAACTCCTCCACACCTACCACGCGCTTGCCCTGGAATCTCTGCAAGAACCTGATGCCAAGACACGGCTCAGGCTGAGAGTGAGATGAAGTTATAAGAGCTGGGCGTTGCTCTGGGATTGAAAAAGACAATAAGACAATACAAGCTGCACCAAGCAGTGGGGAATGTAGCTGCCAGGCACGCAACCCAAAGTTAAGAAGTTGTTTTCTGGTGTCTGCTTATGCTCCTTGGAAAAGGAGGCACAGCAGTGCCCC
>NW_009646633.1:595351-616382 GCF_000708025.1 Charadrius vociferus
AAAATCTGATTCCTGGGTGGAGGATCAGCTCACGGGGAGCACGGAGGATCAGCCTTCTCCAACAAAGCTGCAAACCCAAACGCAGCCTGCGCCCCCGCCCCCATCGCTCCCTGTGGCAATAAACTCCTCCGCGTCAGCCCTACGTTGCGGGCTGGCAAAGGAAGCGGATCCAGCCCAGAGAAACCCCCCAGTCAGCTTTCCGCCCCCCAGCCAAACCCGCACACTATTTTTAGGGGCACAAGCCAACAAAGCCAACTCCGCAGGGCATCGGAGCCCATTCCGCTAACTCAGCGCGGCGCTGCCATCAGCCTAAGTAGCCTCCAGCCAGGCTGGTGCTTCACCATCACCTGCCCACCCTTACCCAAACCCAAAAACCCATCGCCTCTCCGAACCAGCTACACCCCCAGATGCAGACGGAGCTCTGATTTTTGGAATTGCGCACGCAGACGCGCTGGAGCAAAGGGTCCCAGCCTGTGCCCCCCTCCCCACACTGATTACCTGCCCCCTCGTTTGCACCAGCGGGTTTGGAGCCGTGAGCGTACGGAGGGCGAGCCCCTTGCAGAAGGGGCATGCAAACACGCCACGTGGGCTACGTGTGTTCTCCCTCCATCTGGAAGGATTTTGGGGGTCTGGTTACACTCAGGAATGTAATGAGAGATAGGGCGAGCTCATCCTGCGCCGAGCTGGTGCAGAGCAGGCGAGCCAGGCGGTCTCCCCACAGCGTTTCGTTACACAAGGATGGTAGCAGCAGCCGAGAGCGCCCAGGTGACATTTTAGGTCCCAGACTGACTTTGTAGTCCCAGAGCCAGCCAGCCACGTGCAGACACAGAGACGGGTGCACTCCCTACCTCTGAACGGAGGCATCGCTCTGCAAATGCCACTGCAGAGAGCAGAGGGGGCACCGTGGACTCACCCCCCCATCCTCCCGCGCCAGCCCCTCGCACAGCTCCGGGCAAAGAGGCTGACACACCACCCAAGCCCAGCCGGGACTACCTCTCGGCTCCGTTTCCAGCCATCCTCTGCCTCACCGCAAAGGGAACAGCTTGCAGAGTTTGGATTCAGCCCCCAACACCAGACTGGGTATTTCAGTGCCTGATCCTGCCCATGGAGAACCAGAAGAACACCACCGTGGGAAGGGGTGGCTCACATTCTTCTGCCGTCCTCTCCTTAACCAACTGCACTTTGCATCCCTATCAGAGGTGGCCCCCAAAACTGCCCTTTTGGCAAGACCCCCTTTCAATTCGCATCGCTTCCCTGCCATTCAGATTCGTGGACCAAGGAGCTTGGGGGCTTGCTTACTTCTGGCAGGGGATGCTGAGGCCACCACGGCTGCAGCCACATCCGTTGCCTACACAAGCGGATTTATAGCCCTTACCGAACCCCAAAGTGGGGCATCTCCACGTGTGCGTGCACAGAGGAAAGCCCATGCCTCGTCGTGCATTCAGACAGCCCCTCCTCCGCTCCCCACCACCAGGGAATTTCATGCCTTGCTTCCCCCATAAATCTTGCCCAGCTGAGCGCAGCAAACCCACACATTTTTTTTTTGCCTGGTTCCCGTATCAGTGCATGATGCCGCCCAGGATGGGTTTTTCCAGCCTCTACGTGCAGCACCACCTACCTCCCAAAATAACAGAAACCAGCCTGAAAATAACAACACCACTAAAGGAGGCAGGAGAAACAGGCCCCGAGACTTAGAGCTCGAAACTTAGCCTGCGCTGACAAAGATCCAAGAGAAACACAAGGAATGGCTTGGAGTGCTGGCCTTTCCTCCGGCCACGTGGGATTGCTCAGAGCTGCAGCCGGAGGAATGCGCCGGGCTCCCGGCCAGGCGCTCGCCTTCCTGGCTCTGCCGGGGGAACCGGGGAGGGGAAAGGGGCAGGAGGGGCTGGGGGACACGAGATGGGAGCCCGAAGAAGAGCCGCCGGCCCCTTACCCTTTGTTTGAAGTAGTCCCTCTCCTCCAGCGTTAACGTGTCGGCTTTCGCAATCACGGGGACGATGTTGACCACTTTGCTGAGGCGTTTCATGAACTCGATGTCTAGTGGTCGGAGCCTGAAAAATACAGCGGGAAAAGAGGGGATTTGCGCACCGCTAGCGAGGTGGGGGCTGCTGCAATGCCCCGGCAGAGAGGGGGCATTCCAAGACTAGACACACAGGGGGAATCGCTTCCTTTCGGATAGGACAAATAAAGGCGTCTTCTTAAAAGCACGACAGCACGCGTCCGCCCCAGAGGCGGCTCGCAGACAAACACTTAAAACGTTTCCCTTTCAAAGCGCCCCGCTATCGCCTGCGAACCCTCGCAAAGCCCCGTGCAGTGGGAGAGGGCTTTTATCCTCACACGGATGCTCAGCCACAGAGGACTGCGGGACCTTGCCCAAAGCTACACGCGTCCTTGGCGAAGCCGGGGTGAGAGCACGGGTGATGCTGGCTGCGGGGACAGCCCATCCACGATGTACAAATCCAGCGGGGGAAGAGACTGCCGTGTGAAACCTTCTCCAGCCCTATCCAAGCTGTCACTCACCATCCAGGGACAGCACGACATGGAAATGGCCACAGGTGACTATTGCTGCTCACATCCTCGCTGCTCTGAGCACCAGCCCGCTGTCGTCTACGAGCCAGGACTGCATCTCGCAGCCATCGGCTGCGATTAGAAAAGGCTCTGGTAATTCCCCAGGGGATCACATAGCCCAGAAGAGATGCTGCTTGGTCCAGAGGGCAAAAATGCCAGAAAAATCTCTACAACGAAAAGTCTCAGCAGAGGGAAGCTGCAGAGATTGCATAACCTCAACGATCAGCCCCTGGGGAAATCCCTCCCTGCTAAATGCTCCTGCTGACAGCACGGAGGTGACCTCCAGCGCCACGCTGCGCCGCGTCCGAGGGCTGCAGTCCGGCTGCAGACAGCGACGAGGGCACTCGGCCATGACCCTCCCTCGCTCCTCAGTCCTCCCTGAAGGTGTTTTTACTGATGGGGGTTCCCAAGCAAGCTAGGGGAAAGCCCCCCTTGGGACACCTCCACTTGGTGCAGGTCACCTTTGGTGGCTCTGGAGGTGACGGGGACATGGGTCCATACAGGACAGTTGAGCAGATGTTGCCTTGAAAAAGGAAACCTGGAGATCCCAAGGGAGACCAGGGTACAGGAACACCTTCGGGATGCTCATGCACTACGGAGCGGTTTGAAACGAGCCCTCGCTGAAAGCACCCAGGGAAGGGGCACGAAGGTCACCGCCAGAGCCCCAGGAACAAAGGGACACCTCTGCCGCTCATACAACCCCATGACCTCCGGTGGTGGCACGTGCCAGCAGGACACAATCCAACTCATCTTTGCTGAAACTGGGGCAGAGAGAGGTGAAGTCACCTTTCCGAAGAGCCGTAGGCTTCAGTGGCAGAGCTGGCACCAAGAATGAGACCTCTCCAAGGGCAGACCAGCCCTATGCCACAAAGCAGAGGTTCACAGCAACAGGAAAGAAACCAAAATAAATGGGATGGTGACTTAAAATGTCCAGGTGCAAGCAGGCACCCAGTAGGAGCCCTGTGTGGGGAAGCAGAGAGCAGAGCAGAGCACTCGGGGAGAACATGCCCAAGAGAGCACCTACTGCCAACACATTGAAGCCAAACCCCACCATGGTCTTCTTGGGCCCTACGAAGCGCTCAGAGACCCCCGCAGAGCCAGCACGGCTCCTGCAAACCCAGCAAGAGTCACTCAAGTGCAAAGGGGAAGGGGCTGATCCCGCTCCTCGGCAGCCACCAGGCAGCGTCCCCATCCCGTGAGGCCACCCCTGCGCCAAGGGAGGGACGTCCACCCCCAGAGAGACCCGCACAGCTCTAGGTGATCCGAAAATGGCAGCTCGAGGCTGCTCTGGAGCAGCCAGCACTGGTGACCCAGCTGAGCCCTCCCCTGGTCAAACCCACCCCTCTCCCAGGGATCAGGCTGGACTGTGCCAGGTGGACCTTCTCCCCGCACCCCAATGGCACACGTAGCCCAGAGCACGTCTTTAGCATGCGGACAAATGAGTTCCTAACACAAACTCAAGAGTCACAGATCACCCTGGGCCCCAGGAAAGAAAAGAGTTTGGCTATTAAAAAAAAAAGAGAAAAGAAAAGAAAAGAAAAAAACACAAGGAAACCCACACGGACACATCTAAGCAGACTTGCTGCTGGCAAACATTGTTTAGAGCTCTGCATAATGTATTTCCCAGACCTCCAAGGAAGTAATGCAGTTATGCTCCTTTCCCAGCAGACTTCTATCCCCTCCTCTCTCTTTGCTATTTTTCAAACATTTTTTCCCCTCTTCAAGCCTCTTCCCCTACCGAGAATGTGTTCCTGCCTCCTTCATCAGCTTTTCTTTTGGAATGAAGACCAGGATGCACGTGTGGCTGATGCAGATGAATTCATAATCAACCACATATTTGAGTTTCAGCTCGACTGATATGCAAAAGCCCCGTTACCGAACCCTCACCGACACCTGGAGGATGCCGGCAGTGAGCCCGAGTGGCGCAGGCAGAGCCGGAGCCACCCACACCTCTGCCCGTGCCCACCAGCATCCACGCAGGTGCAGTGAGCGTGTCCCACACCGGTCTGCACCCAAAGCCAGGAGAGGCCAAGGAACCTTTGACACAACTTTCTGCTCCCGTGACCTAGTGCACCTGGATCTAGCACAAGGTGTCCCTGCCCATGGCATGGGGGTTGGAACTGGATGATCTTCAAGGTCCCTTCCAACCTAAACCATTCTGTGATTCTATGATGAGCTTCTGGAAGTGCCTCGTCCATGGAGGTCACCTCCCTACACCATCCTGGAGAACAGGAAGGGAACCAAGGGACTCCCCAGAGGGGCAAACTGTGTATTTTTAGGGTATTTTTGCAAGTTTATAGACATTCTACCAGTTCCTGCTGGGTAGCCCCCAAAATCCCCAAGTATATAAAAGAAAGTGATTCTGTTCACTAAGAACAAGACCTGTCGCTAGACGTCATGTTCATGTGAAGGCAGCAAAGGAGAATCATAGAATGGTTTAGGTTGGAAAGGACCTTAAAGATCATCAAGTTCCAACCTCCCTGCCCTGGGCAGGGACACCTCCCACCAGCCCAGGTTGCCCAAGGCCACCTCCAGCCTGGCCTTGAACCCCTCCAGGGATGGGGCCTCAACAACCTCTCTGGGCAACCTGGGCCAGTGCCGCACCACCCTTAAAGTGAAAAACTTCTTCCTAATGTTTAATCTAAACCTGTCCTCTTCCAGTTTATATCCATCCCCCCTCGTCCTGTCACTACATGCCCCTGTAAAAAGTCCCTCCCCAGCTCTCCTGTAGCCCCTTTAGGGACTGGAAGGCCGCAATAAGATCTCCCCGGAGCCTTCTCTTCTCCAGGCTGAACACCCCCAACTCTCTCAGCCTCTCCTCACAGGAGAGGTTCTCCAGCCCTCGGATCATCCTCGTGGCTCTCCTCTGGACACGCTCCAGCAGGTGATCTTAATGGCTTAAGGCGATCATGAGTGCCAAGACCTTGATTTGCACCAATAGCCCTGTACAGACCCAGGCAGACATGGCCCAGGTCGTGATGGAGCAAGCCCAGACCTAATCCCTCTTAACCTCCCACTGCGAGGCACGGCCCAGGACAGCCGGGACTGCTGCTGGTATCTGCAGGGACCGCTTTTGGTGTTTAGCCACCACAATCCCATAAGAAGTCACAGGCACAGCAGTGCTGGCCTCTGCCAGGTATCTGAACTTGGTTCACCTGCACAAAGCATCGACGCCGGCTCCTGGCGAGGATTAGCAGTGAAAGCCTTAGCTATACAAACACACAAAACAGCAAGAGAAAGCGCCTTATTTCATTTCGCGTGCACGCAATCCGCTCCAAGCAGATCACGAAAGAGAAGGCAGAGCTCAAGAAGAAAAAGCATCCGTTTTCTTCCCCTTCCCCAAACGGTCCCTGATAATACAAACTTGCAGCTAGACACATACGCACTTTGGGTTTCACTGGGAGGGGGTGGAGGAGCTCTAAGGGGAGCGGATGGGCTGGAGCAGGAGCTGCAGGAAGGGCTCCAGCCCACCCCAGCCAAGTACTGGTTGCTCCTCCATCCTCTCTTGCTATGGGGCTGGGGAAAACAGAGCAGCTGGGGACATATTATCGTGGCTGGGGACACATTATTTCGGCATTGCCCGCAGCCACCGTGCACAGACAGGATCTCAGCAGAGGCTCATTCCTGCCGGTTCCCTTGAAATGCCATTAGAGGAATCAAAATTCACGGCGAGCTGCAAAGTTATTTCCTTTTGGTTGTGCCCCAGCTCAAACTAGCGGCAAGAATTCGATCGGTGCATTAAGCAAATACCAGCGAACACCCAGCAGCCGCCCAGCCCCATCACTGGGTCCCTTCAGCCTGCTTGAGGGACCTGGCGGGCACCAGGAGGGGCAGCTAGAGGGGAAAGCATCAGTGGGCGGCAGTCCGTCAGCCAACAGCTCTGGAACAGGCAGAAAAGGGGCTGCCGAGGCGGCGGCGGTGTTTCAGAGTGCCGTTTCAGAGCCGAGCGGTGCTTCACAGGGGTCAGAGCTGAGATATTTATTGGGTGGCAAAGAGCAGGGCTTGCGCGGCTGCAGCCAAAAGCCCCTGCCAGCACATTACTTAGCCTTTGCAAACATGGTTTTACGGGAGTGTTACAAGAAAGACAGGGTGTGTGCAAACTAGACGGGTTGCAAAGCCTGCCCCGAACTCCCCGCAAAGGGAGACAGCACCAGAAACTCGATTTAATCCGTTGATTAACACTTGAGCTGCCCAGACGGGAGGGCCAGATTGAAACTGGAGCCGAGCAACCCTCCACTCCAGCCTCTGAATCTGTGCACTTGGTTGACTTTGCCTTTCCCCCCCCTCTCCTTCCCTTTTTATTTCAGAAAAAAGCAAGGTCTCACCCAGCGACCCGGCAGGCTCTGCCCCGGCTGCCTGCAGCCGCCACGTGCAGGGGAGGGATGCCGAGTCCTGTGCCGTGCCTGACCATGCCTGCGGGGTGGGACGGACGGACACGAGTCACTGCTGCTCTGCTGCTTCGGTTGGTCACAGGGGACGGGCAATGCAAACAAGCCCCATGCAAGTGTTATCCCAGGACGGACAGCACGAAGCAACCCAGGACAGCAAACGGTACGGGGAGCCCACGGATGGTGCCACATGAGCACAGTGGGGTCCTCCGCAGCTGGGTGCAGATGTCCCTAGGGCAGGTCCCTGCAGCACTACGAGCCACTGCCCTTGCCAGCCGTGCTCCCCATCGCCTCCCGGTGAAGCCAGAAGCGCCAAAGCAAGGACCTTGATGCCCTTCTCATCCCCACATGGGACCACGGACCACCTGCCTCGGCAGGGACACAGACCTGCACTTAACATTGTGTGACAGCCCCACGACACGGCCTCCCAAGCTGTTGTCCTCCAAAATGAACGTGAACCTCTGCTACCAGTGCTGCTGTGGCAACTTCACCCCTCAGGAGAGGTGGCCACTTCGTCCATTCGTGTCCACGGACCCCGGGCAGTGCTGGGGAAAGCCCATCCGTGATGATGAGAAACGTAACTTGGGCTTCACAAGGGAGCAGAAAGGAAACCCAATGCCTGCTCGAGCTCTTGGAGAAGCAAAATTTCCCACCGACTTCTCCCTCCCAGTGGGGTTTGTCCCCCTTCACTCATTCCTTGGCTTATCTCCATCCTGTGGCAGAAGGGGACGGGCGGCTCTGACACCGGGGCAGGAAAGCACAGCCCCCCCCAAGCCACGGAGGGGAGCGAGCGGCAGCCCCCGCCGGGCTATCAGGCTACGGGGAAGGAGGATCAGCGCAGGGCTCAGCAACAACGGCCTCCAACCGCCGGGCTCGCTCGGATATTGGAAACACATGTTCGTTGGAGAGAAAGAAAAAAAGCAGCTGAACTTCCACGCAATTGCTGTTAGCCGGCGGGTGAGAGAAACCAGAGCGCACGGCTGGAGGGGCTCCGGTGGGGGACATGGGGAGGGGGCTCCACACCACCGCCACCCAAAACGTGCAGCCTCCATGCAGGTCATGTATCTGCAGGATCCAAGCACTGGATGCTCTTTTAAGGGTTAAACACCCAAAGCGATGAGATAAAGCTCCAGCATAGTCAATGCCGCACCACCCAACCTGCCAAGGCAGGGTCTGGAGATCGGCACGGAGATAAGCGGGACCAACACGCTGACTGGCCTAAAAATGTCATCTCCCTTTGAAACGTTTTTTGCTTTATCGTATTAAACCATAAACGTTTCGTCAGCCCCTCTGCTCCCAATCGACAGCCGGTTACACAAGAAGAGCATAACTGGCCCATGCAGTCATTTTATTCCAGCAAAGGATGCATTTTTGGTCTACCCACTGGCAGAAGCAAAACAAAGTCTTTTCTATTGGAATAAATCTCTACATGGGGAAGAGGAAAAGGCTGACATTAATACAGCGCTGGCGGCTCAAGTTTACTTTTGAAAACAGACCCAAAAAAATCCCCACGCAGGCAGAGCCAGAAGTGGAAGGAATTGACACAAATCAAAAGGAAACCTTGGTCTCGTTTTATGTTGTGATACTTTAAGTCGCGTTTTTCAAGACACTTTAAGCGCCCCAGATTTTCACTGCGGGCTATGTGCCTGAGAAAAAAAAAAAAAAAAAAAGAAAGAAAAAAATAGAGCAAGATCTGGGCCTTTGATGCTGTCGCTTGAGAAGTGCCAGAGCCAGGAGAGCTCTGCGCTGAATAAACGCCATCCTGCTTGCAGACTCGTCAAACAACCTATAAAATCCCCTTAAAGGGTGAGGGTGTTCACTCCCTCGGCAGCGCGAGGAAAACCGGCTTCTCCGCTCACAAAGGCAGGGCCACACCAAAGAAAAATTAACGTTCTGTTCGCAAAGGCAGCCTTTCTGTCCAATCTGAGAGCTCAGCAACTGGTGGCCATCCTTGGTCAAGCAAGCAAGGTGACCAAAGCAAGGCAAGCAGCTAACCGGAGCTCAGGGAGGCTTTGATGGCCCCTCGGAAGAGGAAACATCATGTTTCTCTGGGGTACAGCACCTCTGCTGCGTCATTGCGAGGGCTCCAGATGCCACAGCCCTGGGAAGGACAGCTTCACGTTGTCCTCAAGCTCCTCAAGTCCCCAAGAAGCATTGGGGAATCGCGAGGACGACCCTGATGGCTGCGCTGCCCAAGATGGAACAGAGGAGAGGGAAGCCCCGAGGGTCGGAGCGAGGGCGGCAGGGTACGTACGAGTGGCCGGTGGCTGGGATAAAGTATATACAGCAGTGCACCCGCGTGTCGGGGATCCGCTTCTTCCGGTTAATGTTGATCTCCTCCTGCAGGTACTTCTCGTACTGGTCGTTGATGAACTTCATGATGGGCTGCCAGCTGCAGAGAGCGAGGAACGCAGGACGTTGGGTTTGCATGAGGGATGTGGACCACCCTGGACCAACCTCCCACCTGGTCTGACTGTGTGATGCAGAGCCCGCCGAGCGGGGGATGCTCAGCATCTTACCGAATCCCATAAAACAAACCAACCAACCCAAACCACGCTCAAACACCCGGCTGCTGAGCAGGGCAGTCCCTCAGCACTTCGCACCCCGTTGTGGCACGAGAGGAAGAGCAGCGTGGAACCCCACAAAGGCCAGCCCAGCTTGCAGTGAGGAGAAGACACCTGCCACCGGCCGGCCAGGCCAGCCCTGTCCCGGGGGGGCCATCCCGCACAGCCAGCCACTGTCCCGGGGAGTCCTGGCAGGGTTCAGCCTTCAGAGCCATGTGAGTAAGGGCCGGGGACCGGCCATGCCGGCACACAGCTGCTCCCAGCCGCGAACAAAGCTTGTCTCATGCCCGGAACAGCAGGACGTTTGTGGGCTCTCACAGAGTCCGTAATCACTCCTGGAGAGCGTGGCACCGCGCTGCCACCCACAACAACCTTCTCCCCCAGCTCCCTGCAGAGCATGGGTGGCACAGGACCAGGCTACGGCACCAGCAACGGGTCAGGATGCCCCGGGGCTCAGCCACCTTCCCTCCGCGCTGGTCCCCAGCTCACCAGTTCTCGTTGTTGATGTGGTCTCCAAAGCCCGGGGTGTCGATGACTGTCAGCTTCATGCGAACCCCTTTCTCTTCAATCTCTGAAATGGAGAAGAAAGCCGGTACGCGTGAGGCAGGCGTCGATGGGTGCTCCGGCCAAGCCTGCCCTCCCAAAATCAGCTGCAGAGCTGGCCCCAGGGCAGAACGCACCTTCACAGCTTTTAACAGCCACAAATCAGCCCTCCCAAAGGGATGCAGCACCACACCTGCCCTGAAATGCCACCCCCCGTGGCCACCTCAAGGGTTCCCTCCCATCACAGTTAAGTCAATGCTGGTGGATAAAGAGAAAATAGATGTTTTCTGAGCCCCGCAAGCATCTCCGGATGGTCAAAGCCCTTTCAGACAGAAGGGAGTGAAGGTTTAGTGGAGGTTCACAACCCCCGTGAGTCTCTGGAGACACAAGGCAGAGCAGGACCAAAAGCCAAAGCACCAGGTGGGATCTGCAGAGCCTGACCGTGAGTGATGGATTTGATTTCAATGGTCTTGGGGATCCGCTCTTCAGAAGTCGGCTGTACAGATTTCCGGCTGATTTTGGATTTGAAGAGGGTGTTGATTAACGTGGATTTCCCCAAGCCGCTCTGACCTGGAAAAGAGCAGGATAAACCACAGTCAGCACTCACTCGTTTCCGGGCTATTTTTTTCAGGGGCCAGAGGATGGGGATGCTGACAGACTCAGCCTGCGCTGGATCGGCGGGAGGGAGGACAGAGGCGCAGCTGCCCCCCTGCAGCCTCCCCGGCTGAAGGTGCTCGAGTCCCTCCCGGGCAGGAGGATGCTGCGGGCAGCGAGCACCTTCCCTGGCTCCAAAGCAGCCAGCTTGCTGGGAGCAAGCAGGGCAAGAGCTAGTTCCTTGCGTCCAGCCGAAATCACAGCAATCCCGAGGACACCGTCGAGGATGTTCTAAGGGGTGCGGTGACACTCAGCAGCCCTGAAGAAGGGCACAGGGACCAGGGAACCCCGGGAAGGAGCACCCTGACGCAGCTGTGCCTTTATCCCCCTGCGGCCTCCCCTGTCCTGCTCCACAGGGAAGACTTAGGAGCAGCTTGGCAAACCCTTAGCTGGACAGGTTAGCAGCAGCGACAGCCTTCCAAACCTCAGCCCTGCAGCATCCACTGCTGCTTCCCGGCCAGATTTGCTTTTGCAATCGGACCAGCTGGCTGCACGGACCCTTTCAGGCAGGTCCAGGCCAGACCCACAAACACCGTCCCAGGAAGCACATGAGATTCCACAACTTCAGAAAAAAACATCTTTTACAGAGAAGCTTTTTTATGCCTTATATCCCGGAGCTGAGGTCGATCCACGCAGAAAGGACACCAGCAGCTCTCGACTCTCCAGACCAGTTGTCCCATGAGCTCAGAGAATAATTTTTCCAGAGCAAAGAAAACAGAGAAACTCCTCAAAACCCATGGAGCAGACGCTTGGCTTTAGAGCAGATGTCCCGTGCCCTCTGCAATCACTGCAGAGCTCCTGCACACACCACAGGGGGTCCCTTTGGTCCCGTTCTGCTGAGCCACGTTGCAGCCAGCTGCCGCGGCACTGCTGCCGACACGTCCCTGGCACCGCCGGGTATCAATAAGCACAGGGCCAGCAAGGATTTCACCTACCTCCTCCAGCACACCGACCCAGCCAGGCTGCCAAAGGCACCCAACGCTAAGCCAACAGTAGGGTCAACCAGCACATCAGCACTGGGCATCACCTCCTGGCCAGCCCCACTCCCTCATCGAACAGTAATTTGGAGCTGAGTTCGCAACGCTACCGATGGCACGCTGCAACCCAGGGCTGGGAAACCCTGCACATCAGCCACTGGCACAGCTGGGCTGCAGAAAAACCACGTGGAGCAGGCTGGGGTCTGGTGCTCCCCATCCTCTGCTGCCTGAAAACACACAGGGCCAAGCACAACCCGGGCTGGAGCTGCGAATGCAGAGTGCCAAAGCAAAGCTCTCGTTGCGCTGCTCATCATTAAACGGAGCACGTGGGGAGAGGGGGAAAGCGGTGCGACGTGCCATCTCAGACAGCTCCTGCAAGTCGGTCTCTGCGTTCGTGCCCATCCAAGCTGCCGGAGCTGGACTGCCTGGGAAGGGACCAGAGAAGAGAGCTGCCGGTGGACATGGATGCGATGTGCCTCTCTGAACCACAGGCTGACCTCGCCGAGCTGCGGCTGTGGCTGCACCGCGGGGAGGTGATGGCCGAGCGCAGGGCGGACCCGCTCCCACCTCCCTGGTCGTCTCCCTGAGCTGGAATCAGGTGGGGAAAGAGCGGCGGAGCTTCGCTGCGCCTGGCCAACCCTCCTCTCCTCTCCTCTCCTCCCAGCTGCTCGGCACCAAGACCTCAACACAAAAGATGTGCTTTGGGTTTCTTTTTTATTTTAAGCGTAGACCTTTTTTCTCATCTCCCCAGCCTTACACAACAGGGGGCTAAGCTGACCTCATCCCAAAGCCTCTCAGAGCTTCGGTTAGGCTGGCAAAACCCTTTTGAAGAGGGGCCCTGATACACAGGGCAGAGGATTTTCAAAAAGCCCCACGACAAGGACACAGTGTGGGCACGGTGACCCCGTGCTGGCAGTGGTGCTCAATCCCCACCTCCCCTGCAGAAGACACCTCACTCCTTGCATCTCCCACCCGCAAAACAGGGATGGCAATCATTTCAATGCAAGGACTCGCGGCTTAGACTGAATGGGAATAAAGGAGCCAAACGAATCCCTAAAAGCCTGTCCATCCCCTGGAGAAGCGCAGCAGGATGAGGGCTGGCTGCTGCCTCCCGGCCCCAGCAGAGCATCCCCTCCCTGAGGGGTACCCCACGAGGTGCTGCTCCTCCCGCATCCCTCCCCGCGTCTTCTGGGAGGGCCGGAGCTCCGCTTGTTTATGCTGCCACGAATTCCCCAGCCTGTAAACAGTCAGCCCCGAGCCTGCCAAGGCAAGAACAATGTTTTCCAGCCGCGCTGCAGCACACGGGCTTTCATACCACACACAGCGCTGCCAAGGCAAAGCCGGGGCCCTTTCCTGAACATCCCTCCGCATCTGCAGAGCAGAAAGCCGCGGTGCTGTGGCGGCACAGCCTGCTCGCAGGGGGACGGGTGCCTCTTCTGGCAGGGAAATGGGGGCTCAGCTCGTGCAATCTCACTCACGGACTCGCAGGATCAGCGCTGCGATCCCTCTGCCCCCGGGAGTGCTGCTCCGCTGGCAGCAAAGCGCTGGGATTGTTAAAAAACCTTGCAAGAACCGGTTCTGCAGTGAGCGGGTTCGCAGCCACCTCCCAGCCCGGCGAGCCCTCCCTGCTGATCAGTTTGTGTATGAAATAGGAAAGGCAGAGCATCAGCAGAGCTCGCTGGGAAACTACAGCGCACAAGTATCTTTTAATAAGCAAACTCTGGATAAGCTCCCCCCGTAACCTCAGGAACCCCCCCAGGTCTACGGGGGGCTCCTACCCCATGGGCATCCCCGCATGAACCCGCAGCCCTACGCAACTCCTCGCAGGAGGAAGGGGGACGGCGAGACCCCACCACCACACCGCCTCCCCTGGGAGATTCAGGCAGGGAGAGCTGCTGCCCCCACAGCCCCAGCTCACACGAGGGGCTCCACAGGACCAAGCCAGACACCGACAGCCAGAAAAATGCAGAAAAAACTCATTTCTTTCCCCTTCTCCCCCTTGCATGGCCTCCCATGGTGCCTGCCCAGCTCGCCAGTATACCCAGCATTATGCCGGCGAGTGGCTGGCAGCGGCGATGCAGCCAGTGGCCTCTAGCTGAAATAGAGCCCCTTCGTCCGTCCCATCCACCCTGCTGCCTCAGAAAGGTAAGGAACAAGAGCTGGCAGGCAGCGGGATTTGGGGACACAACCTTCCAGCTCTCCCTCTCCGCATGTGGACACCCTTTGGGACACTCTCATTCCCCCCCTGTGCTGCACTGCGGGTCCCCAGAGGAGCCACCGGTAGCAGAAGCCGTTCAAGCCGAATGACCCAGCTATGCAAACCCTCTTGCTGGTCGTTATTCCCACCAGTAAATCACACGCGACATTTCTTCCCTGGTACTTGTACCGTGGCGGCATCTGCTGCCTGAGCTGCTAAGCATGGTCTCTTAAATACAAGAAAACTCAGGAGCAGGAATTTTAGCCAAATTGCTGGAAATACCAGCAAAGATGAGGGCTCTGGTATTTCAAGGCAAGCCCTTGAGCCCTAACGCACTCCCTGACTGCTCAAACCAGCGCAGGGCTCGCAGGAGAGCAGGCAAGGGAACTCTCTGCAAGGCTTCGGTGAGTCCCAACACCCCCTGGCGTGTTCCCCTCCGGGATGTGCCTATGGGTAACGCACCCCAAAGACGTGGGAAGACGCACGAGACGACGGGCCACGTCACATCGCCAGCTTTAACGGCAGCTGAATTCAAGCCAGCTCCTCGGGAGCGGGGTTTGCTGACCCCGAAGGCAAAGACTCCAATGCTTGAGCCCAAACTGCTGCTCCCGAGGAGGCTCCCGAGAGGACAAACATCGGCACAGAGAGGACAAAAACAACTCGCCGCGCACGTTGCGGGCAGCTGGCGCGAGGAAGAGAACTCACCCACGACCATGATGTTGAACTCGAACCCCTGCTTCATGGCTTTCCGTCTCATCTGCTCCAGGATGGCGTCTATCCCCACGTAGCCGAAGTCTGCAGCCGGTTTCGCCGGCCGTGTCGGCGCCGGCTGCTTGAGGCCGGCATCCCGGGGCGCGTCCGTCATGCCGGGGGCGTGGCTGGGAACTGCCTCTGGACCTGCAGAGGCAAAGAGAAGGTGGTCAGGGGCGGCAGGCAGCGCCGGGATGCTGCTCCTGGTGGGGAATGAAAGAAGCTGCCTGTTGCATCCGACGCGGGAATAAAACACGTGCTGCATCTCCACTACTAACACCGGCACGTGGGGACTCAGGGCACTGGGAGGCTGAGAGAGGAGGCACGTGGGATCTTCCTTTGCTTGTAATTACATAAAATTCGGGATTCCCCTTCTTACTGGATACACCTTGACCCCTGCCTGCATCGCCAAGCCCACCACAGCTGAACGCAGCAAAGGGATGCTGCTCCAGGGGGAGCGGGCACACCAGGTCCCACGAGCCGCCGATCCACCGCTGCCACGGAGCGGGACCCAGCGCCGAGAAAGTCCTCGGCACAAGTCCAGGAGTTTATTTAGTGAGTGACGAAGGCTTTTAGCAACACGGCCCTGCGCCCAGGCGCTGCCGTTAAAGGCTCACAAACCTACACAGCCTGCCCGCTGCTCCGTACCGCTGTAATTACAGCGCTATGCAGATTGCTGGTGGGAATGCCTCGTGGCTGCGTTTCAGGGAACTGGATGGCTCTGCAGACACAGAAAAGTCCTCAGCGTCTACCGACAGCGCCCTCCTCGAGCTCCAGCTGACGCAGCGCACAGGCTGCTGGCCTCAGCTCACTTCTCACCAAAAAACCCCAAAACCAACGCATCTGCATCAAAACAGGTCGTGCCAGACAACACCCACGCAGCTTTCACGACCCCGCTCTAATTCTGCCAATATCCACCCGAGGAACCCAAACCCTCCGGCTTCCCGCAGAGACAGGGCGCTTGTCTCCCCTGCAAGACGGCTCCAGGCTAGCAAAGTGCTTTAGGAGAAGCAAACATACACCTACTGCCTGTTTTAATGCCTTCAGAACAAAGTCGGGGGAACCATCCGCTGCCCCGGGCGGGAGCATCTGCCACCGGGAAGGACACAGCACCCGCGATGCGCTAGCGGGCGATGCAATCCGCTCCCACCCAGCCCCAGGCGCTCCGCGTCGCCAGCGGACAGAGCGAATATCCTGAAGGCAGAGCATCCACAAGCTCAGCCTGGTCCTTGCGAGCTCCTGAAGGTATCAGCCGCGCAGGGCCGACTCCTCAAACACAGGCACGGAGAGGCAGGTTTTAGGAAACCGTGCTCCTGAGAGCCCTCCTCACCCTGGGCTGCTGCTCATGGATGCCGGGGTCCCCGCCGCCACCAGCCTAGGCAAACATTTTATTTTTGTTAAGCCTTTTGCAAAGCTTATTCATTACTTTTTATGATTTATTTGATTATTATTAATTAAAAAAAAAATCATTATTATTTACAAAGGACTTATTGCAAAGTCCTCACCTTCATTCCTTCAAACAGGTATACGGCGCTCAGCTCATCTCCTCACCCCGCTGTCATTTCTGGCCTTTGATGAGGTGCTGCTGATGAGGGTTTTCCCTCCCTCCCTCCAAACAGATTTGTCCGCAGGAGCGTGGCTGGTCCAAAGGGGCTCCACCAAACCCCAGCCCATCATCCCTTCCCCTCCGGCGACGGGCAGGAGCTGCGGGAGCAGCTTCAGAGCGGAGCCTGCTGGGGTCCGCGAGGCAGAAGCGCTCGCTTCCTGCGAGCACAGAGCGCTTCCACGCCCTCGAATATAGACCAAGCAGAAAAAAAATATTATAAAAATAATTAAAAAAGCAAACCCAGAACTGATCCCAAAGACTGCTGGGTCACTTGGAACACTGTTTTTCCAATCCCGGGCTGTGCAGACCAGCGTTACTCATGGAGCTGCTGGAGAGCAAACATGCTGTAGCTGACGTGTGCCGTAGCTGATGCGCGCGGTAGCGACGCGCTCCTCCCCGGGCACGCACGGATCCGGGCTCTGGCACAGCTGGCGACACGCTGCCACGGTGCCCCTTGCAAAGCCGCCCAGCCCCCCCGTGCCAAAGGTCTGGTCTCACCGCAGATCCCAAATTAGCCCTGTACCAAAACGGCAAGGCCAAAAGTGGAAAAAAATTCCCTATATACCACTAAAAAACCCCCAAACAAACAAAAAAACAAAACCAGGGACTAAATCACGTGGAAAATATGCTGTCACCGGCAGCAGCGCTGGGTTATGCAATGGCTTTAACTCCTGCAGGCACCGCTCACACATGCGGGAGAGACCCCAAAACACACTGACCCCACAGGACGGGACATCAGCCTGGGAAATTGGTATAGATAAGGTCCAGCACCTCACATAGAGAAATTAAACAAACGGAGCAGAAAGCCACCCTCCGCTTGGGATAAAGGTCAGGAGCATCTCCGGCACCTCCCGGCTGCTGCTGGTCTATCAAGCTCTGCTAACGAGCAACCTGCAGAAGGGGCTGAGCCCCTCCGTGGGCAGGGGGACACGCAGGCAAAGCCGTCCCCGGCACAGGGAGCAAACACTACGTGCCGCCTCGCCACGTTGCCTTCAGGAGGGCTCGGGACTCCCCAGCCCCCAGCAAGACAAAAGGCACAGGAAGCGGGGGACGATGGCAGACGGCGGTTTGTCACCACCGAGCGCGCAGGCGCGCTGCCACCCGGGATGCGCTCGAGCAGCACAGCCGGCGGCGCGGCCCACGCTGCTTCGGCTCGCCTGCGGGGGAAAAAGTGACTTAAAGGACATTTTCTTCTAGCACCTGGCTCCTGCGTGGGGAAAAATATCAAATACAAATGAAGATATTGCAACTAGGAGGGTCTGCAGGACAGCAGGGACGCAAGGACACAAATGCCCCGACGGCACCAGCAGACTCCAAAGGGAAATGCTGCAACCCAGACCTTCACTTTTTAGTTTCCCAGCACCAAGCTGGTCTTTTCTTAGCAAGGACTCGAGCATCCTGCTTGGCTCCAAGGGGTCTGTGCCAGCAGAGGCAGGATGCGGCCGAGCCGCAGGACCACTCCATGGCACAGGCACAGGGGGCTGCGGTGCCTGGGAACATCCCCGGCAGAGACTTGTCGAAATTACAAAGATCCTAGAAATAAATCGGAGCAGAAACAGTGGCTGCCAGGATGCGCCACGGGCAGATCCTGTACTTGTTTGATCCGTTGTGCTCTCTGCAGGGACAGTGCCAAACCTGCGGCGCTCTCGGTGCCAGCATCGCCAAGCCACCCCCTCCGGAGGGCTGCAAGGAGGGACGGGTTAATAAACACACAATACACTGCCAGAAATTCCTGATCATCACCGATTCCCTGGCAAGAGCAGGATCAGCCCCTCAGACACCATTGCTTCCCCAGTGCCACCGTAACAGGCTGCTTGTCCCTCCTGCGGGGAGGGGGGCCGGGGCAGAGAGCCCACAGCCTGCAGCTCCCTCTGGCTCACACGTTCTCGGATAAACACGAAGCACACGGTTACATGTGTTTGTGCCATATTTAGACCTCCTCTGCCAGGGAAACCCTCTCCAGGCCGGCACGGGAGATGTCAAGACCATCAGGGCAGCGCTGCATAGAGCGGGAACAGCCGCGGGGCTGCAGCCCGGGCGCCGGGGCTGACTCAGGACAGCTGCTCCAAAGTTGATTTTGCCAAAGACTGTGGGCTGTTGCGCTGTAATTGTTGCACGTTAGACACGAGCCAAACCCAACATCTGCAAAGCTGCAGATGAAAGACACCCCGTAGGGGAAAGGGGGGAGCCCCGGGGAGCCCCCCGCTCCT
Source organism: Charadrius vociferus (assembly GCF_000708025.1). Classification (NCBI taxonomy): domain Eukaryota; kingdom Metazoa; phylum Chordata; class Aves; order Charadriiformes; family Charadriidae; genus Charadrius; species Charadrius vociferus. The sequence continues at coordinate 613,809 of NW_009646633.1, forward strand.
CCGGCCAGCTGGACGCCGTGCGTGGGCGGTCGTGGGATGGGGCTTTGCGAAACGCTGCTGGCGAGGGGCTGCCGGCAAACCGAGGGCTTGGAAACGCCGCATTGATGCCACACGGCCACAACAAGCCGGGGCGGCTGCAGGCAGGGGATGCAAACACAGGTTGACACCCCAAAACCCCCGAACGCCAGGGCTGGCAGTCCACATTAAGGATTTGGGAAAGGGATCTGTAAGAGAATGGTGTTTCCACTGCAGAAACACAAAGGTTAAATAACCCTTGGGGAGGCTGAAGCAGGAACGTCTCGTGTACCCCAGGTCCCGGCTAAACCCAGCAGCTCTGTGCTCTGCTCCAGCGATGAGCAGGCAGCGGGATGCCGGTGACCCGGGAGAGCAGAGCTGATCCTGGAGCTCGGACTTGGTGCTCAGCAGCTTCACGGAGCCGCCGGGGAGAGGCCGGGAGGCTGCACCTCTGCCACTGCCACCCGCCACCAGATTCAAACCATTCCCACGCTATACGCACCCACAATCGATGGAGAAACGCTAACGCTCACTGGGTAAATGAGACACGTCCCTCAGGTGCAGGGAGCACCAAGCATTTGCCACCTTTTGGTGATTATTTGCCACCTTTTGGTGATTCGGCAGCCAGTTCTTGCAGATCTACAAGCACCTAGACGACCAGGACGCTGCGGTGGGGATAACTCCACGCAGCAGACACTGGAAAGACCGCGCAGGCTTCCCAATTTGTTGGTTGGGTCCATGTGAACACAGAGATAAGATTCACAGCAGCGAACAGCGGTATATCAGAGCGTGAAAACACAACTGCTTCCCAGGCAGCTGAGCATCCACAGGTGTTTTGGGGGGAGCAGCGTGGACCAACTAATCTTTCAATTTTTGGGAGCGGCAATCTTACAAAATTGTGCCTGTAGGGTGTAATAGAGATGTTTTTAGAACCAATGAATGAATTTACAGCTCGTGGATAACTGCAGCCAGCTGGCGGGACTGCAGCCTCTCCCCTTCGCACACCGAGCCGGTGACCATGAGCTACAGAAACGGATCCAACCTGGGGAGAGGGTGGCAAAGGCACAGCTTTCCCTTCCGAAGGGACAGGAGGAGTCGGGAGGGAGGGAGACAGCAGAGCCGGGGCTGGATGCAAACCCAGCGCGGCCCAGGCACCGCCGCTTTCTTCGGCTGTCCAGTCAGAGCCACTGCGGGATGCCCCTGTGCCAAACACGGCGGAACCGCACTGTCCCCACAGGGATGTGTGGGTACCAGGGAACGTGAGGCACAGCGTGGTCCAAAACTGGGGGCAGCCAGCGTGCCGGAGGGGGCTCTGCCTGGTGCGCTGAGCTGCCACTGCTGCAGACCTACACCACCGCACTGTAACTGAGGGACGTTTCTATTATTTGATTGCAATCATCTGAGCACAGCTGGCACAGCTGGGCCCGAGCTGGAGCCCGTCCCTCGCATCCCTGGGCACCAGGCTATGGTTTCAGGCTGGCCGCCAGCCCAGGCCCACCTACCAACTGGTTACGTTTCCTTCTCCGCTTGCGTTTCCACCCGGGTGCCAACAAACATGACCTACAAACAGCAGAGGATGCTTAACTACACTTCATTAGACCAAATCCACCCTAGAACTGTCAGAGAGGCATCCAGGTGCCTCCTGAGCACGCAAGATGCTCCAGGCACGAAGGCTTTTATTCATGCAGGGGGATAAATCCATTTTCAGAGATCAAAAAAAGGAACAGCGATCCCCGCTCTGGGGCGCGTGCTTCAGTAGGTGACCAGGTAGGACCACAGCGCAGAGCCACCGGCACGAGAACTCACCGCACGCAGCTCCAGCCGTCCCCACTCGCTGCGCGCGCTTCCGCTCGCTCGCTGCGCGCTTCCCCCTCCCCGCGCCGGAAACGGTCCTCTGCAGCTCACCCCTTCGCTGCTCACCCCTGGCGAGCTCTTTCATTTACAAGGCATGGATGCTCCAGGGCTCCCCATCGCTGCTTCCCTTCCCAGCTTAACCCTCTGGCTGCCACAGGCTCTGGTCACCAGCATTTCGGGGCTGGGATGCAGCGAGCTCATCCCAGAGGTCAAACCCTGGTGCCAACTCTACCTGGACACAACCTCGAGCGCTCGCAAACTGCTGCCTGCGAGCTCTGGCACTAGCCCCCATGCCGCCCCGGCGTGCCACAGGTATGGCATGAGACCGACCACCACCTTCCCCGGCCCAGCCACGTGCCAGCCCTCGCGGCGCGGCCAGCAGTCGTACATCCTCATTTCTCCAACCACGTGAAGCAGCAGCAGCAGCTCTAAACCACTTACAGAGACCTGCAAGGAGTTGTTACGCTGTTCTCCTTCTGCCAACCCAGAGAAGTTTAAAAGGGAGGAGATGATCATAAACAACCCCAAGTTCTACCTGCTCCGCTCTTGCAAACCGAGCTCCGAGCCTCGGCCACGCGGAGGTCTCCGGCCACACAGTCCCAAGCATTTTCCCCTGGAGGTGGAGCGAGAGTGGACCCCGAGACCAGCCCTGCCTCGCTGGGGACAACCCATCGCAGGGGAACTCTCCTGGCCCCAGCTCCAGCA
>NW_009646633.1:616508-617010 GCF_000708025.1 Charadrius vociferus
GGTGCTGCAGGAGCCACGCAGGGCACCTGGGCACGGGCACGGCCCCGTGGGACCGAAGCCGCCGTGTCCCACCCCCACGCCTGACCTCCCACGCTCCGCCGAATCACTGACTTCTGCAGCTATGGCAATTAAAAATAAATTAAAAAAAAAAAAAAAAAAAAAAAAGAAAGCCAGCGGCATCAGGGCTGCCGTCACCCTGAGGCACAGGAGTAACGAGGAGGGATTTACATCCTGTTTTTTTTTTCTTCTTAAATTATTATTGTATTTTTTCAGGTTTCTTTTGCTTTTTTTCCTCTGTTTTGTTTTTGGGGTTTGTTTTGTTTTGTCTTTTTGGGGGTGAGAGGGGTTTTTTGGTTGGTTGCTTGGTTGGTTTGTTCCCCTTTTTTCTTTTTTTTCCCCGAAGGGCAACTGCATCCCAGAGACCCCGAGAGCCCGTTTATTTGGGGGGGGGGGACGGGACGGACACAGCGGGCGGCCGGGACCCCGCAGGAGGTGCCACACC
>NW_009646633.1:617523-620966 GCF_000708025.1 Charadrius vociferus
GGGAAAAGGGTTTGGGGGCAGCACTTTCCCCCCTCCCCGGTGCCCACTGAGGAGGTGCGGAGCGGGGAGGGGGAGGGTGTGGGTGCTGGGGACCCTCCCGGGGAATGAGCGTGGGTGCGACAAAGGCAGCGGACCCCGGGGACGAAGGGACAGGGACAAGGGGGCACGTCTCCATCCCTCTGGCACTCGCCCAGCGCTGAAACTCGCCTTGTGCTTTCAAGCATCCTGAAATTCTCCCAGCAGACACCGAAACCCCTCTCCGGTGGGTGTTAGAACACCGCTGAGCGTGGGCTCGCTTCGCTCTGCGGCTGTTCGAAGACCCCCCCCCGGGCTGCACCTCACATCCGCCCCTACACCCACCAGCCTGGCTGCTTTTTAAAATCGCACCAAATAAGCTAAATCAAGATATTATCTGTCTCCACAAGCCCTTCCTGCCTTATATCTTGATTACCAGAGCTTCACCACCACTTCTCTCCTACCAGCCGAAAGAAGGGCCCCAGCAGGGATGCAGTAATGCTCAGGGATGCAGCGATGCTCAGGGATGCAGCCATGCGCACAGGACCAGGCAGGTGGGCTGCACCACCAGCCCTGCTCCCACCGGCAGCGTGAGGTCCCAGTGGGTGTCGGCGCAGGTCGAAGCCCCCTCGGTGCTGGTCAGTAGTGGGAAGCCCTGGGCAGCGGGTGCAGAGCCCAGCACCGCGTAAGCTGCGGGGACAGGAGGAGAAGGGGCTCTCCCTCCCTCCATGCCCAAGATGGACCACTGGTTCTAACACGTTACTTTGACCTATTCTATGATTTCGGGATATTTTTTCCTCCAGTTCACTGCAGTTCTCAGATCCGCACGCCCAGAGAAAGGCCCACAGGCGACGAAAGGGTTAAGAGGGATTTGCACATTGCAGCCCTCAATACCCAAAGGACTCCGTTTCCCACGAACAGCCCACACGCCAGGGGCTAATACTTGTCCATGCTTTTTAACCTGTTACCAGCATCACCAGCCACGGCCATCAAACTCCTGCTCCAAAGGCAAACCCTGACGCCCGTGCCACCAGAACCGCAGCCCAGCCTGCCCTGCCTCGTCACGCACGGCTCTTCGCATGGCTGTCACCTTTCTTCTCCCCTTCCGGACCGCTGGCAGCCACAGCTCTTCCTCCACCCAGCGCAGCCACCACACACCAGCCTGGCAGCATCCCCCTTCCCGCTATGCCTGGCACGGCTGCTGTGGGCTGCCCTGGAAACGATGGATGCTCAGAGTCGGGGGGTGAGACTCACGTCCCCCCCACTTCAGCAAGTGCCACAATTACCAGTTTCCGAGAAACCTCCGCCCCAGCACCCAGGCAGGAAACCCAGCCTCAACCTGCATACGCCGCAGCTGTGCATAGCTTTCTGCTGGATTACACCACTTTTTATGACTTAATAAAGCTTTAACCCCTATCAATAGGCATTAGTGTTTTAATCTCCCTAATCTCCGGGAAAATCCAACGCTAGACGCCAAACTGGGCTTGCCCGAGTAGCAGCTGGGTCTGGTTGCAACTCACTCCCGCCTTGGAAAAAGGCCGGAGCAGAGGCGGAAAGGAGTTTGCCTGGCTCCGCAAAGCTCCGCCGCGCTCGCACGGGGAATAAGGGAGGGATCTCGGGTGCACGTGGGCTTTGCAGATGCGATCCACTCTTCACGTCCCTGCCGTTAAATTAACCGCATCTGTAACGCTGCGCAAGTGTCAAGCATCCGGTGCAGGGTTCCATTGCCCCAAGCAAGACCGGCAGCAGAAGGGTGAACACAGGGTGCTCGGCCATGTGAATCAACACCTCCTTCCTCGGTGTTAATTTTAACATCGACATGTTTTAGCCTTGCCTGGCTAGTGTGGAAAACAAACCCTGTAGAAAAGTTCCCCTCTTGGTCACTGGAGCTCTGCAGAGACATTTGAAGCATGATGGCAGCTCACTCTGTGCAGAAGTTGTTTTTCAGATTAATTCGTAGAAAATATTTTGTTTCAACCGGTATCTCATCCTTCCCAGAAACAACCTGAGGTGGGGGAGCGAGCAGCTCAGAAGGACAAAGTGGCATTCTTGGCCTCAAAACAACTAAGGACGTTGGGCTCTGCCAACCGTGCTTGTCCTCCTGAAGGCTCTCGGGTGGCTTTGGGGCTGTTTGCACAGAGTAGGCACTCGCAGAATGACAAAGAGCCACCTCTGGGATTTGTTACTGCAGGAGCATCTCTCTACTCCTGAAAGGAGAGCGGAGCCCTGCAGTTACTTGTTCTCCCACTGCACGTTGCCTTACCCCTACGGAGCAGATGAACAGGAAAAGGATGAAGTGATTTGACCAGGGTCAGGCAGAAAACTTACAACAGAGCTAAGAATTGGATCCCAAGCCCTCATTCAGAGTTTTAAAACCACAAAGTCACTGTTCTTCTCTTTAAAAAAGTTATAATTGGAGTTAGGAACAATTCTAGCGACACCTTCTTGCTGTTGTAAGTCATCCAAGGGATTTGAACTAACGACAGATCCAGTTCTTGGGCTTGCAACTAATCCAAAATAATAAGGTTCCTGCCCGCCTTATGCAGTTCTATCTGTACTGCTTTATCTGACATCTTTGCAGGTGAAAGCAGGTCCCCGCGTCACAGCCACACCGCACAGGGCAGTGGGGACGAGCCCCGGCGCTAGCGCAGGGCTGGTAGGGCTCCGTGGAGAAGGTGGTCCACAGGTGGTCCAGTGCTGATGCTCAGGAGAAGCTGGGACACAGCGGAAGGAGCAGCTCACCAGCGATGGCTTCCATAGTACCCGAGTTTTGGGGGAAAATCCCAACCACCATCTTTTACCTTGCACAAGAAAACTGTCCTGCAGCGGGACTGCTCCCCGGCCCCGCCAGCCCTGCTCCACCGCAGACGCGCCGCGGCTGTCCCCTACGCCCAGCAATGCTCTGTCCTTGGCCAGCACCCGCTCCAACTCCAACCACAGCCTTGGGGAATAACCCAGATGTGCAAATGGAGACAGCTTAACCAGGACCAGCCCGCCTGCGAGGGGGACCCGCAGGGCTGCCAACAAAAGCATTTCCCCCCAAGCTGCCCAAGAAAACATCAAACTCCTCAAACATGGGGAGCACGAGCAGGACGTCTTTTCTCGCAGGAACACCGAAGGGACATTTCTCATTTGTACCGCATCGCACTAATCCCCGGTCAAAAGTGCAGCGTTAGGGCTTAGTAAATCATTTTTTGTCATTTTAATAGCGCAGCAATGCTGACCACCTGCAAGTCCCCAATGACTTCAGCGGAGAGCTGGAAATCCTGCCAGCTATATTTATAATCTCAGATCAATAGCAGAAGGAAAAGCACATCAAGAGTCCTTGGTAAAGCACCGGCAAGCTCAGTGGAAGGCAGCAGGACAAAGAAAAGGACGTGGGCTTGCAAACCGCAAGACCAAAATTTAATTTTTTAAAGAGCAAACAA
>NW_009646633.1:620978-627351 GCF_000708025.1 Charadrius vociferus
GCAGGAGCGAAGAGGATGTCCCGTTACCAGGAACACCTAAAACAAAGCCCAACGCTTTTCTAAGAGCCCGGCTGCGGGGCTGCAGGTGTTAGCACCCGGGAAGGGTTCCGGCAGATCATCACTGTGGTCCCTTCTGACCATGCAGGGTAACTCTCCAGAAGGTCTGTAATGGTAAGACCCTACAGAACAATGGTATTTCCTCCCTTCTGGCTGTACTGGACTCCCAAGTCTATAGATAATGCTGCTTTTTTTTTTTTTTCCTTTTTTTTTCTCTCAAGCTTTTGGCATTGAGCAGCTTCTCTGAGCAGCCCACGTCAGAGAGATATCTCTGCAGGTACCACACCGGTTCCTTCATAAAAGGAGTTATTTGGTGGCTTATACCTCCCTAGGCAGACACAGCCGTGGAGCAGCAGGTACCACCGGGCGCAGGCGCTGCTGGGAGCATCCTGAGCCCCTGCAGACTCCATCCCACAGAGCAGGGACGTCCTGAGCCAGCACAGGGAGCGACCACCATCAACCCCCTCCACGGCTTGGCCAGGAGCAGGCAGCAGAGCCGGCCAGCGTCATTGAGCCGTGGCTGCTTTGTCGAACCCGTGTTACACACGGTGCCAGGACCGTTCCTGCTCCCACCGCACCAAAAACCAGGGGCTCCCCCAGCCGGACACCTCCAGCCTGCTCCTATTCTCCAGGAGGGAAGGAAGGAAGGAATTATTTCACGCGCTGCCACGGGCCAGCGTGCGCAGCTGGCACCGTGTCCTCGGCATGAGTCACCCGCTCTCCCGGGGAGGCCGTGCCTCGCTTCCCAGCGTCACATCCCACTCCCCAGTGAGGCCATGCCTCGCTTCCCGGTATCACATCCCAGCAGTGCCCCTGCAGCAGCCTCCCCTTCCTCCGGCACGTTTCTCCCGCAGAGGATCTGCGGCGTCTGCTCCCTGGAGCGGGGGAAGCGGGAGGCTCCTCTCTGTGCTTGAGCAATCCATCATTGTCCAGAAGGGAACGGGGCTTTGCTAAGAAGCCACTCCAGGGTCACAAATATTTGGGAAAAGCAAGGAAAAAACCCTCCATTCCTCCCAGCCCCCCTCCGGGGTCATGCCACTGATGTGCCAGTTCAGACGGAGGCGAAGCACACGCAGCATCTTCCAGGCAACCCACCCCCGGCAGCGCCGCAGCTCTGAGCACAGGTTTTGCTCCGCGGGGACCGGTCTGCCTTGGCACCGAAACACTGCGGCTCAAGAGTCACCAGGAGAGCTCTGCAGATGGCCCAGCTCGGCCCTGCCGGAGCAAACGCACCTCGCTCCTGCGGCTGCCACCTCTCCAGCAGGAGCGACCCTCGTCCCTCCTCCTCAAGGGCACCATCTACTCCTCACATGTTTCCAGCCAGACTCTCACAAAGGACAAATCACACTCAAAAAAGGCAAAGCAAAAGCCTCTGCGCATCACCCCGCTGGCGTCGCCGAGTCCTGCTCCATCAAACCTGCCCTGCAGAGGAGGTGGGGGGCAGATGGACCCTCCGGGGTGTCACACGCCAAGGGGCGCCTCGCGGGGCTCCAATGCTTCTCCACCGCTGCCCGTTTCTCTCACCACCAGCAGCACGGCCAAAGCAGACTCAGCAGCAGGGGACGAGGATGAGTTTGGTAAAATAAATCACCTTTGTGAGGGGGAACAGGATGGAGTGAAAAATTCTGGTGACCCCACAGCTCAAGGAAACTTGGTTCAAGTAGTTTAAACTCTATTTTGCCCCAAAGTGGCATCTCCTCTCCAGATGGGGAGATGCTCAGGCAGCGGAAGGGGATGCCCCAACACTGCCTGGGCAGTGACATCCCTGGAGTTCACAGCATCCACCCAGTACGGACCGAGCTGCAAAATGAGTACTGGGATGTCCTAAGGGTCCCTGCAGACCTCGCACTCATGGCCAGCAGTGAGATGGATACGCGTCTGTGCAAGCTGCGCATAGAGCGCCTTTCTCCATCCTTTCTGTGCTTCCCCTTTTAAATCTATAAATTCCCTTTGGAGGCAAAGAAGAAAGAATTTAGGGCACCCTAACCTCGAAAAGAAGGAAAACTCCTTTGCTCCAGCTCCATTCAAGCTGCCAAGCTGCCGGGTCAGCTCCTGCAGCTCAATTAACAGCAACCCATCCCCAGCAAGCTGCTCCCAGAGCCAGCTGTCCCCTCTGATGGAGGTGCTTTTCTAGGAATAATAGTGCTTTGTATTTTGATGGGGAAAGGTCAGGAGGATGAGGGGGAGGAGGAGGACGGGTGGGAGGGAAACGCATTGCTTCCCCACAGCTCCCAGTGGTAAGCAAGTCCCACTCGGTCCCCATCTGCTCCTGGGGTGAGACCTGGGAGATGGCGGCACCCATCCATCACCCCTGGGGCGATTGCATCTTAACAGGGGGGCGTGGGGAAAATTCAGACCCATGGTCTGCAAGCCCACTGCTGCCAGGAGGCCTGGCGACCTCCTCTTGGGGCCACTTTGACACAGTCCAGGACCCCCCCATAAGAAAATCCCTGCTCTGCTCATATCAGGAGCTGCCCTGATAACAGCCCAGCATCCGCGCTGCAGGGAACCGGCACTGGGCACCCCTGCCGGCTCTGCTGGGCCCCCAGAAAGGGACAGTCCCCTGCTGCCATTTGGCTTTTGCATAAATAAATAAGCCGAGGCGAGGCTGAGAGCAATGTGGATGAATCCAAGGTGATGCAGCAATGCGGCACAGCAGAGGAAAAAGGGTGAAACAGACCCAAGTGCACAGCGCGCGGCATGAGATGCTGACAGCCACCAGTCCCCAGGCAGATTAGGGCCAAGCACCAAGTACCAAACCAAACTGCCTCCTGGGACCCCGGGCAAGACTTCCCTGAAGCCAACGGGCACTTTCTGCCTGCAACCGCCCTGCTGCAGCCCGGTAATGACGCGCTCCAGCTCTCCCGACCAAAGGATGCTCCTGTTGCCAGCCCAGTGCCAGCGCCCGGCTGGGTACCGCTGCCCCAGGGAGCACCACTGACACGGGAACTGCTCTCCCGTTCTCGCCAGCTGGCCCAGCCTCTGCACCCGCTGTGACTTCTGTCCCCTCTCTGTCCCACTCAAGTCCCTCTGTGACATCCAGGTAGCCTGGAGCTGCCTCACCACCAAGAGGGCTCTGGTCCCAGTGCAGGACTGAGGCGCATCTTCCCTTCCACCAGTTTATGTGGGGGAATAAAGAGATAAAAAATGCCAAAGAAAGGCAGCAGAAAGCAGCGTTAGGGCAGGTCCCCGTCCCACGTGCATGCCAACGCGGGGCATCAAGGCTTTGCTGCGCAGGGGGAGGACGAAGCCCGCAGTGCCTCCCCCTTCCACCCACAGCTGTCTGAGGAAAAGGTCCCCGTCGCTTAGCAAAGGGCCATTCATCACCAGGATTGTGTGGGACGAGAAAGGGTTAACCCACTGCAGCTGAGCCACAAATACCATCTAGGACAAAGAGAGACTTCATGTCACCCCCATCCGCCCAGGCGCAGAAGAAGGGGCCTTAATCCGATTCCCAAAGAAAATGTGGCTTTTACAGCCCCGCTTGGCCGGGCCCCTCCAGCCAGCTTTGCATCCGCAGTAAGTGTTAACCCAGTTTGGGAGGGGCCCAGAAAATGAGAATAGAAATCACTTTCCCACAAGTTTGTGAGAAGGGAGACCTGGGTAGCTTTCTGCTGGACCCGGGCAGCGTCCCAGCAGCGGGATACAGAGGGGGGGACGCAGCCGACTCAGCCTGGCAAGGTCTGATGGCCCCAAAGCACCCCCAGAGCCTCCAGACCTCAGCATTCGTTCTCACGTGACTTATCAGGAACTGGAGAAAGCGTCACTGCCAAATTCCCACCAGGCGATGCTCGGCTGTAGCGATCACCAACGGCAATGAGGGTGCACGGGAAGGGACCCATGTAGCATCCTCACACCACCCAGCATTTTGGGGACCACATCTCAGGATGATGAGGGTGAGCTGACATAAGCCAGAGAGCTTCAGGCTGTTAATGGCAGAGCTCTGCCTCTCGGTGACCAGGACGGGGACCTCAGGGAGCAAAGCCAGGGATGCTGCCGGGAAGCAGACGGTGCTCACACTCGCTATGGATGCGGACAAACCGTCTTTGCCTTCGTCTCCCAGCTGGCACCCGGGCACACATCCCATCGTGCTGTGTCTCTCCCTGCGTGACAGCACGGCCCCGACAGCTACACCCCTACAGCAAATGGGGTTTGCCAGCCCGGCCCCTCTGCCATGGCTAATTCCCCTCCACCACGGCCCCATACCCTTCTGTTACCTTGAAATGTCATGTGCCCACTCCCCATGGGATTTTTGGACAGGCACTTGTAGGAAGCCACTGAGCTGTATTTTCAATGTTAACTCTTCCAGTCCAGTTTGTTTTTTAACAAACAAGCGAGCCTTACTGTACGTTTCTCCACAAAGCGCCTACCAAATTTCAGAGAGAAATGAAATAAAGTACAGTTGTGTTCAAAGTCACAGCGCCCAGCCGGTGCTCCCCCAGAGGAGGTGTCCTTCCCTTTCCCAGCCCAGCCTTCCCCGCGTACCGGAGCGAAGCTCAGACACGTTACCCAAAGATCAACATCTCCAGCGTGGGTTTCACCCAGCCCCAGCGTAGCTTCGACGGGGCCGCATGTGGCGTCACAGCCATGCGGAAATCACAGCATTTAAAACCACAGGCTATAAAAATTCCACCGTGCTCGGAGAGGGGAAGTCTGGATTCCCCATGGAGAGGCGTCCAGGAACCGCCACTGCCAGGTTATTAGCCACCAAGCCATTAGACCCCGCCGCATCTGCATACCTCAGGCTATGGCTAGCATACACCCGCGAGAACATACGCTTAATGGCTGTGAGGTCAAACACGTTCAATACACTACCATCGAGCTACATCACAAGCCCCACAGCCACACAGGTATTTTGCTCTCAACGTGGAAAATCCTGGACTGCAACTACAAAAACATGGAAGGGGTCACAGCTCGCAGGGCTATCACAGTTCTCCATGTGCTCCAAATATATGTTTTTCTATCCCGACACGTCCTTACCTGCACTCAGGATGCCCAGACAGCAGGGCTGTAAGCAGGGCTCACACCCTGGACGGCTGTACTACTCCTCCTGGATGCTATATCCTACAATCTGGAATCACACCTGGATGGGGCAATGGTGCTTAGGGGTTTGCATGTAATCGCAATTCTTGCTTTTTTAATTTTTTTTTTTATTTTACAGGGTGGTACCTGAGCCGCCACTTGTCTGAAACCCAAAGCTCAATCGAGTGTTGCCTACGCATGCAAATCTCCCATCACCCGGCCCAGGCCCATGCCTCTCACAGGGGAATTCTGTCAAACCAACCAACAGTCGTTAGTGCCGGGGAGCTCAGGACCCTCAGCCTGCACATCTCCAACAGCGCCGTAAAACCTCTCCCCACCCTAGAGCTGTACCACCGCTCTGCTCCATCTGCCGCACACAGCATCCGTGGCAGCGGGAATTCAATAAAATCAAGCAATTTGCTTAACACAAGGCATAGTTAACCCCAAACTTGCTTGGTGCTACAGTCGGATATTCCTGTCCTCCTCTGATCCCTGCATTCGTAGAAGACCACCCTTGAAAGCCGTGCAGGGCATGCGGCTGCTCAGCTCACACAGGGCTGGACACCCGTGGCTCCGAAGAGGGGTTTGGGAGTGCGACCTGTGATTTATGGAAGGGCAGGCACAATGCTCCAGAAGCGCTCTTTGGCCCTAAACTACAAAATCTTATAGAAACCCTATATAGACAGCTCAGCGTATGCCAAAAAGCTGCAGTACCAGGCAGCAATACCGGCCCCGTTGGAGCCCAGCTGCTCCCCTGGCCTCTCTCTGCCCTTGCAGAGCCAGAGATAGTTACGGCCCCGAATACGTCAGCCCAGATCCATCCCGGATGCTTCTTCACTGAATGAAGTGTGGTCACACTAGGGATGGATATAAAAAGTAGGGGCCGAAATCCTCTGGCATGAAGCCTTTCCCGTGCAGAGACTGCCTGCGGGCAGGACCAGCACATCACAGCCCGGGCAGGAGCGGAAACCCCCTCCCCGGTTGCCTCCCAGGGGTGTAAAGGTGCCGGGTGACAGCGGGTCATCGGGGTGCAAGGGGAAAAAGAGTGATTTTTTGCAGGCACACACCGCACAAGGCCTTGGGCTGCCCGTGCCTGGCACCCCCTGCCTCCGCCGGACCAGGGCACGCGTGAAAAACCCATGCACGTAGCATGTCCTGAGGGTTCCCACTGTGTCACTGAGACATATGCATTCCCAATCTTTTGTGATCACTGTGCAAACAGCGAGAGAAGAATAAGGAGGTGCCATTAAAATTTAAAAAAAAATGAAGAAAAAAAGAAGGAAAGGGGGGGGGC
>NW_009646633.1:629305-632141 GCF_000708025.1 Charadrius vociferus
CATCTCCAATGCAGCCAATACAGCCACACATCTGCAGGCAGGCGAGGCCGCAGCAGCCCCTTCCCACTGCCTGCGCAGACGCAGACAACTGCAGCTGGCCCCTCTGGCTGGGGCAGGGCTCCCAAATTCAGTAGGGATCCTTTCACGGGCCGCGCTCACCCTTACCTGGCATCACCAGCAACCAGAGTCCCTTTTCACCGCGGGGCAGCGGGAGCTGGGCGATGGCAACCTGCCCACGGCACGGCTCCAGCCCACTGGGACCTGACACCCCATCCCCTGGACCACATCGGGGTTGCTGCCACCCCGTTTCACCCCCAGGACCCAACACCAGTTGCTGTAACTCCCTTCTCCCGCTCCCCGCCTGCTCCAGCCCCGAGACAGAGCCCAGCACATCCCCATCCCACGGCGAACCCCAGCGGGCAGCACAGCTGCCTCTGCCTCCTCCCTTAGCGCAGGCCCTGACAAAGCGTTCCCATGCCTGCATCACGCCCCTGGTATTTTCCCCTTGCTAAGTCACTGCTCTATTTTTCCCCTCCTTACCCTTCAACCTCCCTCGCACTCATCGCCTGGCCAGCCTCCAGCTTGCCCGCTCCACGACTCCCCTCTGGAGACCCCAGCGCAGCCCTCGCCGCCGCTTTTTATTCCCCGAGGGTGAGGAGAGCTCAGGCGGAGAGACTTACTCAGCCAAGGATTCCGAGGAGGACAACGCACGCTGCCCGACGTCCGTCTGCAAAAGCCAAGGATGCTTCAGCACCTACTTCAGCTGCCGCCCCAGCGAGTCTCCCCCCCAACTTCTGAAAAGTTTTGCTCAATTCCCCTTCGTAAAGGTCTCGCAAAGCAAATTCCTCCTGGCTTTCTGCCTTCCCTCACCACCAGACATGAAAAGCGCTCGAGTTTCTCCCCGGGTAACGCGGGTAAAAGCCTCCAACATCAAAGGCACCACACAAGAGTTATCCCCCCTCCCGTGCAGCAGCGCTGGGGCTGTCTCCCTTGAAAGCGCGGCAGCCTCAGTGGTTAAGGCGCCAACTGCACTCAAGACATAGTTTTGATTTTTTTTCTGTCCTTTTTATTCATTGGTTTATTTTTTTTTTTTCCTCTTTTTTTTTTCTCCAAACTCAGCCACAAACTGGGGAGCTGGGGGCAAATCTGAGCCAGGCTCTCCTCTGGGGGCAACCCGAAGAGCACGATGCTGATGGGGGGGTTTGCTCACCGTCTGGCGGGCGGTCACCCGGGGAAAAGGGGAACAAAAATACTCCCTGTGCCAGTCCGATCCGCTCCTTGCCCAACATTAAAGGAAGCCACTAAGTGACCTGGAGCAAAAACACAAACACCCTCCGCGTGAGCAGATTCACACGCATTTCTCAGCGGCCTCTGTAGCTCCACTCCTCCATCCGCCAAACAGAAACATCATCTCTCCCCCCTTTGCGAAGCACTTTGATATCTCTACAGCAAAGCAGGGCGAGGGAGGGCTGTTTACCTTCCTGGAGACAAGGAGCAGCATTTACACCCAAAACAACAACAGCCTCAGCTTTCGGAATACCGGGAGAGAGGGAGCAGTTGCAGACGCAGCGGGAACGGGCCGTGGATTCCGAAGACGGGGAGAACTAGAAAATAGCTTCAAACACCGCAGGGATTTCAGAAAGTCGTAGGACCACATGGTTTCTTGGCCCATTTAAGAGCATTCTTCATCCCTTCATCCCACACAGCAGTTGTTCCTGCCAGATCACCGCCTGCCCGGGCTGCGAGGTTAATTTTATTGCTGGAACATTGAAACAACCTTCATTTGCAGGGGGGAGGTGGGAGGGCTCTGCCGTTTAACACTTGGCCGCGTTCACGCTGTGATTAATATCACCCGCTGCACAGATACCAGATGTTCTCGGGGCAGGCTGGAGCGTATCCTAAATTGCACCAAGATGGAATTTTTGGGCAGTTTTCAGGGAGTGCTGAGGGTAGGCGCTAATGGGAGAGCGGAGATTTACACAGATATGCCAAAAAAAAAAAAAAAAAAAAAAAAAGGAAAAACCCGTGGGTGTATGGCACCAGTCATAACCCCTGGGCTGGCTGCGATGCCATGGGCTGCACTTCTTATCATCAACAGCTTGTCATTTTGGGGGCAATTAATGCGATTCCTGTTCTGCAGTGGGTTAAAAGCCTCTGATTTCCATGTGTCCACAGCAAAAAAAAAAGACATCAGTTTTGTCCCTGCCTCTCCTGCTCCCCCAGAGCTCCAGGCGGAATCGCTGGCACAGGAACAGTGAACACTCGAAAGGTTCCACTTTTCCATGCTGCTTCCCCGGGGTCCCCACTCCAAGCCCACTCCCAAGCAAACCCCCCCAAAACCAAGCGCCTCGCTCCATCAGCAGCTTCTCCCCACCCCCGCGGGCCCCGGGGTCACCTACGTGGGCGCCTGTTTAATTAGAACCAAATCCCATCACGTTGGAGATGGGGTCATTCCAACTTTTGGGAGGTCACGCGCTGCCCTGCCGTACAGCTGATCTCCATCAGGGCCACTTCTCCTGGCCCTCAGCAGGGTGCAAGGCGATGGGGTGCCTCTGCTCACGGCAAGCAGAGCTGACACCGGTGGCCTGTCCACCTCCAGCGTGATGCAACTCAACGCTTGCTGGAGAAAGGCAAGAACCTCACTGTGCCGAGCAGCCACAGAGCAGCATTTGCGGCAAAGTCTCTCTGCGGCTTTGTACGCAGCGACCGTGGCTTTGTGTGCATGGAGGGGCTGAACCAGCAAATCCCGAGGTCCAAATCAGGAGGGAATTTGCTGGGGCATCTTCAGCATGGCAGAACTACAAGAGGCCCAGAAACCTCACCGTGGGATTTCGGG
>NW_009646633.1:632155-656720 GCF_000708025.1 Charadrius vociferus
CTGCTGATCTCACACGTGGGGCCATGGCTGATGTCCTCCAAAACTGAACCTGCTGGTTTTCTCTTTTCTCCTTTGCCCAGGTCTGGGAGCTTGAAGCTGAAGTGTGGGTCATTCTCAGGTTATCTCCATACTTAACCACACAGGCTGTGGTTCACACACCATTTTGACAGCACTGGGTGCCGCTGATTACGTGGCTGGTGGCAGTCGCTAGCACCGGTGTCACCAGGGCTCATACCACATAGGACAAACTGGAGAGTGAAATGAGGGTCCCGGGCAGAAAAAAAAATAATAGTGTGAGTTGTGCCTTCTGACAGAGGCATGAAAAGAAGCAACAAAAAAAAGAGCATTCCCCCTCCCTGAAACTCCATCGCTCCCCGCTGCTGGAGATGGACACGCTTGCTGCCGGCAGGGAAAGCGTGGGAGAGCGTGCGTGTCCGGGTGTCCGGGCAGGACCTGCAGCGACCGCGGGCTCGAGAAATCCCACGCGGCTGCCTTTTTGTTCCTACTGAAACAGTAAGGTCTGGCTGAGACCTAAAGCCCAGTTTGGGGGTTCGTTAGAGCAGGAAGGAAGGGTAATCTGTCCACAGGCTCACGGAAAGTCCCTGTGACAAAGGGCTTCACCCAAGTGAAGTCTCTCTCTGTCTCTCCTCCAGCTTTTCCCACTGCAGAATCGTGTTGTGCATACAAAACCACCGCTGAATCGTGAATTTACACCCAGAAACCAAAAGTAAAAGATCTCTGTTGTTCACTTATTTGAGCAAAGGTTAAATCCAACCAAATACATCAGCTTTCGTGGACAGGACGAGCGTTTGGCAGCCAGCGGGAAGGAACGGGAACGTGGGAATTCCTCCTACGACTTGGCAACGGGCTCTTCCCCCGGCACGGGAGCCCTCTGGGGTCTGCTCAGCCTCCGCCAAGCTAAGAAAACCCCTCATTCAAGCGCTCAGTAATCTCACAGGACATCCTGTAGCTCAAGAAGGAGTTCGGATGAAGGGCTGGATGGATTCAAGCTGCCTAATTGTTGGAGAGAGAGAGAGGGAGGAAAGGTGGGGTGGCAGACCTGGAGCTGGGATGTTTTAACCTCCTGTTTGGAGAAATGCCTCTCTTCCTTCGGACTACAGAAGGTGTCTACAGCAAATCAGCTGTCAAGTCATCCATGCTAAGCTGTAACACGAGGTCTGCCTGCCATGGGCTCCATCATGACATAAAAGAAGCCGCACCAATATTTCCAAGTCCCTCTTTTTATACCTAGGGGCGTTAAAAGCAGCATCCCAGGGGAAAAAGCACGTGGTGGCCCACAGCCTGTGCACGAGCGGTTGGGGAGACGTACGGTCCTCTCCTGGAAAAGGCTGTGGTGTTTCTACCCCTGCCCACGTGCATGCGGTGAGGGGATGTGCCTGGCCTGGCCCCGGCGTGCTCCTGGCAGCAGCAGGACTTGGGCAAGCTCCGGCAAGCCAAGCCCCGCTGAAGGACAGCTGGGTTTTGGGAGCAGCCACCGATGGTGTTGGACGTGCAATGCAAGCTTCCACCCCAGGTCCAAAACGCTCATGCTGGGCATCTCCATCCAGCACCACTCCAACACCAAGACAGACCCTGAGGCTCTCTGAAGACCAATAATGCCACCCATCTTCACCAGTGCTCCCAGGCCCCCAGCATGGCACCCAACCCCTTCCTCCCTCGCCCCAGCTACTCCCATCACCGCACTCCCCCTGACAGCACGTGTCTTGGGTTTATGATGCTCTTCCAGCATCAGGATGATGGGGCAGTACTGGGTTCAGAGACACAGAAGAGCTGAGACATACATCCTAAAAGGTGTTTAGGTACCTAATTCCAACTAGGCTCTAACGCTCCCCAAGAGATTTCAGTACATCTATAGAAACACCAATATTTGAGAGATGTCTAGGGTCAGACCTGCACCACAATCATACCAAGCAGGGAACGAAGCACCCAGCACCTGCACCCAGGTGTCACCATCACCACCACTCCACCCTACGCAGCATTACATGTACCTAGAGTGAGACCAGTGCTCAGGACTGAGAGCGCGATGTCCACATACGCGTGACAGCGGCCAGGAAGGCGGATGGTTGCATTCGCTGCGAAGTGGAGACACACAAATTAGTCACTGCTGCTGAGTTAAGTTCTCAATGGATCATCAGGAACCATCACAAGAGCTGCTGGGGAGACAGTCACCTCTAAGAAAGCAGAGCTTGGCTCTAGGTGTGACTAAAAGAAACATTTCTTCAGACCTACCATGCACACTTGGTGCGTGTTTTGATTTGGGGGTTCATTTGTTCCTGTTTGTCTCCATTACACCTAATCCTTAGCTTTACAGCACCCACAGACCTAACGTGGTAACAGCAGATCATACTTTCTGGTCCAACGGAAGGAGGGATGTATTCAGAGCAACTCCCCTGGACACAAACCTGCAGGACACCAAGAGTCCCCCGAGCCTTGTCTCCATTTCCTACAAAGACTGGAGAACATGGCTAGGGGATGCTCCAGACTGCAAGTCCCACAGGGTCCACCAAGAGTACCCCAGGAGGGGAAGCAGCACCCACTGACCCACAGAAACACGTGTCCCTGGGTCCAATGCACCGGGCGCCACACTCCCCACCAGCTTCCCAAACCCTCGTCCCAACACAGCCAGCACAGAGCGGCTGCCGAGCTGAGCCCCATCGCCCCACGAAACCATAACAGCCCCACAGCAACCCAAGCGCCGCTCAGAGCCGCCCTCCTCCCCAGGCTGCGATCTGCAGATAAAGGCAGCGGCTTTGCTCTGCGACGCTCTCAGCCTCTTAAAGGTCATGGGCCCCGTTAGGTTTGAGGTTTTCAGTTTTGCAGGATACAGCTCTCGTTTCTGACACCCTCTCGCAGCCAAGAGCGGAGAGAGCTGCTGACCTCAGCATGTCCCCACAGCACCAGGGCACTCTTGGGGCACCAACCATCCGTCACGTTTTTGGTCCTGGAAGAAAAACATCACTGAGGGCTCCAAGAACAGACCCCACATCCAGAATTTGGGATCATTCAAGCAAGGGCCGGAGTGCAAACTTATTTTTCAGCCAAAGAGCAACAGGGAAACCAGCCGTGCCTCCAACCTCACCAAGGGAATGCCTTCTGCCCAAGGAAAGCCAAGTCCTGCCAGGACACTGGACAACTCAAGCTCCTCCAATCCCCATTATAAATCAGCTCCATCACACAAGGGGAGGGAATTTTAGGAAACAACCCCATTGTAGAGAAGGGTTGGGCAAAGAAGCCCCCACGATGCTCCTGTGGTCTTTTATGGCCCTGGTAACTCATTTGCCGACAAGACCTCCACCCAAACGATGCATGAAGCACCTCGGCTCCAGCAAGGGGTCCCTGTGAGTAGGAGAGAGGATACACACCAGGTATTGCTGTGTCTACCAGAGGAGTCAAAACCCCCACAGCTCAGCACCCCTCCTCTGCCCTGGGCGCGGGTGAACAGGGACCCAGCAGCCACGTCCCACCAGACTCTTCTTAAAGCCCCAGCACACAGACCACGCGGTTCTAGAAAGCATCCTTCAAATAACCAATTTAACAGCCCCCCCAGGTTGCCAGGACCAGGAAACTGGCAAAGCCTACGGCACGAGAAACAGGAATGCAAAGTCAAAGCATGAAAATATCCATTTCTTCTCTTTTCAGCTCACAGGTTTTGTGTTTGAGGACCGAGGAGCATCAACTTCTGACAGCTTGGCCAGGGCAAGCGCTCTCGGTGTTTGCAAAGGCGAGGACAAGGGCTGGGGGTGGGGTTTAGCCCTCGGGGGCCGCGGGCAGATCCAGCACAGCCCCGCTTTACCCAACACAGGATGGATGTCGCTGTGCTCCCCATCCCATCCCATCCCATCCCATCCCATCCCATCCCATCCTATCCCACCCCACTCACAGCATCAGGATCACAGGGTCTCACAGAGACATGCTAAAACTCCCTCCCTGGGCCCCAAATCGTCCATTCATTTCAGACAAGCTGAGCGGTCAACTTTGGCCTCCCTACGGACCTGCGGTCCGGCGAGACGAGCGCTGCCCTCTGCCCCATGTGGAGCCTTTCAATGAACCGTTTCCCAACCTCTTCCCAAACCTTTCCATGCCTCTCCCACCGCTGCGGCTCCACGTCTCTCTGCGGGAGCTGTGGGAAGGAGGGCACATCCCGCGCGGGGAGGGGAGGGCTGGGAGGGGGATCCCAGGGGTCAGCTGACACGAAGAAGAAAAATAAATCAACCGCGCGGCGATTTACACAGCGGCATTCGCTGCAGACCCACATTTTCACTACTGCTGCTCAGCAGAAGCCGGGGACACCGCATTGCCTGAAGGGCTCCAGGACACTTCTGTGGAAGGATGTTTCCTTTTCCCATCAATCCCCCCCCCACCACCACCACCATCCGCCCTCCTGGAGCCCCGGGGATGCTGCGTGCGTAACTGCTTCACCGACCCCATCTGTGGGGTTTTGCTGCGGGAGGGGGGGAGCAGGGCAGCAGCGGGCTTCCACCCAGCACCGTTTGGGACAGCAAAGCCTTTTCATCCCCCCTCCCTGTTCTGTGTGACCACCCTACCATCCCTGCGCAGTGTTGCAGCCACGCAGGCAAACGGGGATTGCTCAGAGGAAAATAACCCTATTTCTGCCCCAAAACAGCCACAGCATCTGTCCCTGTGGCCCCAACACAGCCCGTCCAGCCCACCCCTCCGCTCCTGCCCCCCATAGTCTTGCCTGCATCACGCAATGCCAGGACCAGGACCGGCTCGCACCCCCTGAGCTTCGACCAGCCCCGGAACGTTGTGCAAGAGCAGTGGGCACTGCTGATGTACGACAGGGCTGCATCCACAGCTTTCGGCCAGCTGTAACTACTTCTGGGATTTAAATCAGCCTCATCTTTCCCTCCCCCGAGTTTGCCGGCCAAAGCTTTCCCGGGAAAAAAGCACCCTATGGAAAAAAACTGGGAAAACAAATAGTGTGTGCCTGGCCAAAACCCCTATCCCCAAAGGCTGCATGGCTCAGGGTTTAGTGGGGTTATGTGCCACGGTGACAGGCGAGCAGCAACAAACTGCATCGCCAATCTCCCCAGGCGCAGAGCCGCTCGCTGAGGGTGGTACCTACCCCGTCCCCATCCTTGCTCCCGCGGGGCAACCAGGGCTCCCACCGCCCCATGCGAAACACTGCAGGAAAAGAAGCGGTCAAGGAGGAAAGCCAGGGAGGAGGATGATGCTCGGAGCACAGCATAATGCTCCTGCTCACGGGAAACCCGCCCCAGAGGGCACCCACACGCTCCGCTTCTGCTCCGGGAGCTGGAACGACGCCTCCCAAAGCGACCCAGGTCCCAGCACGGGCGTAACGGGTCTAATTTTCCTTCCATTATGAGCAATTTTATGATTCTCGGTGACTGTTAGGAGGAAGTCAGTGTGAGTGAGCTCAGACCAGCCCAAGGTAGCGCAGAGAAAAGCTCCGAATCATACCCCGCTCCCGCTTTGCTCTGCCTGCGGCTGCCACCTCAACCCTCCGCTGCGGCTGCGGGCTCCCAGCCTCATGGTGTAGGTATTTTTTAGCCAACTGATAACATTTGGAATAAAATTACCTAAACCTCCAGGCTCCAAGCCAACAAACTGGGGTTTGGAGAAGCTTTCCATAACGGGGCAGTAATCCTGTAATTCAGTGAGCTGAATTACACCTGAAAATGCGACGCCCATCAGAGAAGCTCCAGCGAGGACCACCACCACCCTGCTCCGCAGCCCCCTGCCCTCCCCTCCTCCCCGCCTGCCCTTCCCCAGGCTGTCTGCACACAAATACCCTCATTTCTCTTCTACCCTTGTGCATCTCTGCCCTGGACGGACATCCAGCCAGCTGCTATTCCCTGCCTGGCCAGGTAGATGGTGCTCAGCCAGCACGAAGAAGGAAATTAAATGGGCTGGAAGAATTAAGTTGCCTCTGATTAAGCCAATAACTCAACGTGGTTTCCGCTGACAGATGCGGAAGATCCCGCTCCACCCCCAAACAAAGGGGACCGATGCAGATCCTCATCATCTGTTTTAGACTTTCACCTCTCACTCTGGGCTGGAAGGTGGCGGATAAACCGGTAGCATCCATTTCATCCATAGCAGTGCTTTCCCAGCTCTCATTTTCTGCTGGAAATTCACTCCCCCGACACTTTGCCCCCCAACCTTTGACCAGCTCTCCCCTACACATTTCTCACAAACCCAAAACACAGCAAAGCCCAGTGGAGCAGGAAACAATTTGCCCATTTTTTCCCCCCCTACAAAGCTGGGGCTGTGGGGTTCCGAGGGGGACACCGACAGGGCACAGGCAGCGGTGCGGGGGGACACAGGCTTTTCATCACATCTCCCCAGGGTCGCTCCCCTCTGCCGTGCCGGATGTGGGATGTCTAATATTTCCCCAGCTCTGTTTTAACACTCACACCATCTCGGGAGCAGGAAGCTTAAGCCATTTCCTGCGAGGCATTGCTCTGCCCTTCAAATATTTTCAGCCCTGGCTCAAACTGTTTTAAAACCAAGCCCGGCAGCTGGAAGTGCGAAATCAGAGGAGGGGCTTTGTCGAGGGAAAATTCAGTTTGTGAAACCTATCCAGTCCCCGCACTGCTGCAAAGCAGTAAAATAAATATTGCCGCAGGCAACAGAAGAGAAAAATTAATTCTGCATGTCTAAAAATGAGAAGGAAAAGCAGAAACTCAAAGCAATGTTCTCTGTGTCCCTCCCAAGGGGCGCAGCACTGGTCCCCAGCAGAAAGCCACAGCCACGTCCCCCCTCGTCTCTGCAGCCCGCAATTTGAGGCTTTCCCAGCTTTGCTCTCTCTGTGGAACCCAAAGGATGGCTTTGCTTTGCTCACTCTTCAAACGACTGTCCCACAGACAGTCTGTCCCACAAATGGGCTGAAAAAATTCCAAAGAGACCCTTCCCGCTCCTCTGAGCGGAGGAGAAAACAAATGCTCATTCCCTGAAGCTCCGCAGAGCAATTTCGGGCAGTGCCAGGGCAGAGCTGGAAACCCCACAGACCCGGGTCAGCGGAGCTCAGCCCCGTCCCCATGTCACCCTTCAGCACGGAGCAGTCACCGCTCAGCCCCATCCTTTCTCCCCCTGCCCGAGGTCACCCGTGCAGAGGAAGGGTCCAGCCCTGTGCAGCATCTTGGCCAGCCCCTTTTGAGAGAGGAGGACCCTGGCCGCGTTGCCCAGGGGTTTGTGGACCGAGCAGGACCAAAATTGAAGACTTTTGGTCACAGCCTGTGCCCAGCAGGAGCAGCCAGGAAGAGGAGAGAGGTGACGCTCTCCTTTCTGCTCGCTCTGAAGCTAAGGACAGGCAGAGCCGGCAGCACGAGCCCAGTGATCCCCTCTGTTACTGCAACGGCTTCGCAGAGAAGGAGCCGTGGAGGCAGGAGGGCAGCAGAGCCAGGCTCTCCTCTCGCGTCTCCCTCCTCTGCTCCTCTCCTTCATAACCCGCGCTCCTCGCTGCTTTCCTCACCAACCAAACAGGGATTTAAATAGGGAGCTGGTTTTGCCGCTCTGTCTGAGCTTCAGAGAGGTGCCCGGGTGTCGCTGGGGAGGGGATGGCCGGGACGTGCCAGATGGCGATGGAGAGCCCTGGGGCAGGAAGAGCAGGGTACACTGCTGCTGATTACACCAGGACTACCTTCAGCCTCAACACAAGAAAAGAAAACAAATCCCCCAGGTTCAAATGCAAATATGGGCTCTGAGGAGATGATGGATGATGGTGGCCAAGGCGGGAGACAGACGGATGGCAGCCCCATCGCCCGCTGCTGTTCCTGGCTGCTCCACCCCACGTGTCACATGTGAGCACTGGTTATCTCCTCCTGGCTCTTCTTCTCCAGGTTCATGCACGGACACGTGGCCTTGCTACAGGGGAACAAAGCCAAACCCCAGGGCCCATGCAAGGGCTTCAGTGAGCTCCCACCCACAGAGCTGCTCCTGCCCAGGAACCGAAGCCACGAAGCAGAGAGGAAACCTCAGAGCTCCTTCAGGGCTGCACAGGAACCCTTCACCTCCCAACCTCAGGGCGTGCGTTCCTGGGCTGTAAATAAACTTTTATTTACTACACAAAGTAGGGCAAGGAGGACCATTTCCCTGAGGGGTGGTAGGAGGAACATCAGCATTATGGCAGGATCTCAGATTTCATCTAATTCCACAACGTGACTCCTGGAGACCTCAGTAGGAGCGACACAGGGCATGACAACACCTCTCCTGTGGCCACAGCCCACCCAAGGACTGCCTGTCTCATCGTTTGGAGTCCAAACAGGATTCTGTCTAGGGCACGGCTCTGCCAAGCCACCCTACGCACAGGACCAGCAGGTTTGGAGAGAGAACTGCTGGAGCAAATTCCCCTCCCACATCCCACAGAGCAACACGCAACTGAGGTCCATCCTCTGCAGATGAACCATGACGGATCTAGTGCTGCCCTCCAGGACCACCTGTGTCTCTCTGCTCCCAGCACTGATGTGCCGCGTTATCAAGCTCTCCCCTGAATTTCAGAGCACCGAACCACCTAAAGCCTGTGTATCATCCTCAGCACTCAACTGTGTCTTCTCATCTTCTCCAAGGCCACCACAACGGGTGGACAGGGGAACTTGGGGGCAGCGTGACCCCAGGGAGGCCCTCAGCAGCCTGTGAACTTGGCCTCCCACTTCCACCCCCTTTATCTGTGCGTTGGGCTGCAGGAGGAAGTGGGTTCAGCCAGAGTTTGTCTAAACAATTACGCTTTATCAGAAAAGCTGCTCAGATCTACTCCTTTTTCCCAGGACAAATCTAGACAACTCCAAGGTAATCTCCATTCTCCTTCCTATCTGCACAAGATGGAAGCAGGGGAGGAGGACACGAGGCAAAGAGCATCCAAACACTCCGCACCAGTGCCTGCTCCACCTCCCTCAACGTCAGCAGTCTCCATCGGTCATAAATCAGGAGGCAGCATCCATCCCCACATCTGCTCCCCACACATCCAAAGTTTGCCTTCCAAATCCTTTTTCCTCCTACAAACTACAGATTTTTCAAATTTAGGAGAAAGCGCACTGAAGAGCTTTCTTCTAGGCTGGAGAAGGTTTTGATACAGAAACCATTTGATACCCTGCCTCTCCTCCTGGAGAGCTGAGGACCTCTCTCTTTGTAGAGCCGCTCCAGTAAGCTGGGCAGAGCAGCTTGTCCCATCCTGCGCGACCCCAC
The DNA here is from genome assembly GCF_000708025.1 of Charadrius vociferus. Classification (NCBI taxonomy): domain Eukaryota; kingdom Metazoa; phylum Chordata; class Aves; order Charadriiformes; family Charadriidae; genus Charadrius; species Charadrius vociferus. Next base: position 641,342 of record NW_009646633.1, read on the forward strand.
TGCCCTCTGCGACCTTATCACCAGCTGAACCTCAAAGAAGAAGGGACTCAATGCAAGGACCGAACCCGAGACATCCTGCCACATTCACCAGCCTCTTCTTACCAAATGAGAAACTGGAGTGGGGCGAGGGTGAAAAAAGACTACTCCCATCCCCCTGGCATCCTCCCATTAAGTATTTGTATGTATTAATAAGATCCCCCCTCAATCTTCTTTTCTCTAGACTAAAGAGACCCAAGTCCCTCAGCCTTTCCTCATAAGAAAGGTGCTCCAGTCCCCTAATCATCTTTGTTGCCCTTTGCTGGACCCTCTCCAGCAGTTCCCTGTCTTTCTTGAACTGGGGAGCCCAGAACTGGACACAGTACTCCAGATGCGGTCTCACCAGGGCAGAGTAGAGGGGGAGGATGACCTCCCTCGACCTGCTGGCCACACTCTTCTTGATGCACCCCAGGATGCCATTCGCCTTCTTGGCCGCCAGGGCACATTGCTGGCTCATGGTCATCCTGTTGTCCACCAGGACTCCCAGGTCCCTCTCCACAGAGCTGCTCTCCAGGAGGTCAGCCCCCAACCTGTACTGGTGCATGGGGTTATTCCTCCCCAGGTGCAGTACCCTACACTTACCCTTGTTGAACTTCATAAGGTTTCTTTCTGCCCAACTCTCCAGCCTGGCGAGGTCACGCTGTAAGGCAGCACAGCCTTCTGGCGTGTCAGCCACTCCTCCCAGTTTTGTGTCATCAGCAAACTTGCTGATGGTACACTCTATCCCTTCATCCAGATCATTGATGAATATGTTGAACAAAACTGGGCCCAGTACTGACCCCTGAGGGACACCACTTGTTACTAACCTCCAACTAGACTCTGCGCCACTAACCACAACCCTCTGAGCTCTATCTGTGAGCCAGTTCTCAATCCACCTCACCGTCCATTCATCTAAGCCACACTTCCTAAGCTTTCCTGTGAGGATGATGTGGGAGACAGTGTCGAAAGCCTTGCCAAAGTCAAGGTAGACAACATCCACTGCCCTCCCCTCATCCACCCATCTAGTTACTAGATTGTCTAGCTTGTCCCATCCTGCGCGACCCCACTGCCCTCTGCGACCTTATCACCAGCTGAACCTCAAAGAAGAAGGGACTCAATGCAAGGACCGAACCCGAGACATCCTGCCACATTCACCAGCCTCTTCTTACAAAAGGAGAAACTGGAGTGGGGAGAGGGATTCACGCAGGACAACGAGCAAGTGAACAGCAAAGGCAGGACCCTGACTGGGCTCTCCTGCCATCCAACCTTCTGTCACCTTCTCAGTGTTTTTCTGGCTCTCAGTCCCTGAGCTTATTTCCATTATAGATGGGAGCGAATTCCCCGCGAACACCCCAAGTATGTCACGTATGCGATGGAGGACAGCAACCTCGACGCCGTAAGAGCGTAGGCCTGTGCATTCGTACCTTCAGAGACTGTAACCAGGGACTCATCCTGCATTTCCACGGACCAGCACTGCAGAGAAGGAATCAGAGGACACCACCACTTTGGTGCATCAGCAGAAAGCAGCACAGCCTCCCAGATCAGAGCAAATAACAAAGAGAGTAAACAAAAATTCCCATCCAGAATCAAAACACGCAGGGGAAGCAGAGACAGGCAGGGTCTCCAGCCCAAGCTGGGTAGGGCAATACCTGTGGTGTCCCTCCAGATCTACCCATTAACACATGAAATATGCCCCAGGTGCCTTCACGCTGGAGCTGCAAGCAATGCCCTACAATTGAAGACTTGTGAGCAACCGTATAGTTGTAACTGAGAAAACTCCTTTCAAGTGCTTATGTATCATTAACTTTTATCACTGCCCTCTCCTCTTAGGCACCATACCCTTTTGGATTCCCATCTAATCTTCCTTCCTCGAGATCTCCCCAAATGGATCTTTTCTTTGAGAGAGGGAAGGAATGTCTGTCCCACTCCATGCGCAGCAAGAGAGGAAAGAAGACACAGCCATCATAAAAAAAGTTAAAGCACTATTGATAAGCATCAAAGACAGTCTGTCCCGTGCACTTAAGTAAACAATTGTCCACAGCGACCTGTTTGCAGAACAACGTGACACAAGGGGACCAGGTCTGCCAGGGGGTTGTCAAGCACATATGATAACAAGGGATTAGTGGCTTGCACAGTTCTGTCCTGCTGCAACATCCCTTTTCACCTCCATCTCTTTGACTCTGGAAATAATATAGGAGGGCAAAATCTGTCTCGTCCAAATGGACATGTCTCCAACTGAACGGATTGCATAGGCTCTCTTTACATTCAGCAGAGAAAAATAAACCCTTTGAGGACACAATTCACACCCGCCTAAGGCAGACATGATTAGCTCAAGCAAGACAGGGTGAACACCATGCAGCGTGTATGGATGAAGCCACGTGCTTCAAAAGACAAAAGGAGGTAGGGTGCTGAGGTCCCAGTAAATATTTTTGGACCCCAGGGACCATGCTAGAGCTGCACCATGGAAAGCCTCTGCAGACCCAGAATTCAGAGAACACCCAGGGGCTGGTAAGTCCACCCAACTCAGCCGTAAGCTGGACACGGTCTCTCGGGCTAAAAAACTAAACATAGAACCAAGGTTATGCTCGTATTTGCTAGGGCATCAACAATCTTTGAACTTCAAAGTGTTGAAAGACACTTCGTTTCAGTCATTCTTCATCCCCATTGTACAAATTGCCTTTGCTATGCAAAAACCAACCCACTGCTTTCACACAGAAGAAACTGCAGACAATACAGGTCAAAGAGGAGCCAAGCAACCGAAAATCCTCACGCTGTCACTCCTGAGCTGGCACAGCAACTTTAAATGGCTTGTTAAAATTATTTGCTTTTCATAAATGCATAAAGATCTGCAAAGTTTTGTTGTTTGCAAAATGTTTTGCACCAGACCTTTCGGTCCAGCTTTGTCTCTCAATATGTCCAGTCCTATCTTCATGCCAAGTAAAACGAAACAATTCAAGAGAGTGAAACATTTACGCATGTGACCCTACAGAAATCCACGGAACTTCTACGCAGAGACCCATTCAGAAGATCAGCAAAATGAATGGCCCAAATTCAACTTGAAGGAAAGCAGCCCTCTCCCCAAGTCCCTCCGCGAAAACCTGTACCAGATGTAAGAAAAATTGGGCCCAAAGAAGTCTGAGCACAGGCTGCGATCCAAGACCAGCTGCTTCTTCCATTTATAGCCACATTCACTTCAGCTTCGTCGCAGCATCTTGGACAATACAAACGCGTCTGTGCGCCTGTTTGTTTGCTGGAGGAGTAAAGAACACAACTGGCTGGCCGTCAAGTTATCTTTTTTGCTCGCAACAATGTTTGATCTTCTCAAAACAAAGTTATCTCTCTGAAATCGCAATTCAGTTCCTCAAATCTTCTTACACAGTTTATAGAGTTGGCACTGTACCCAGCCTATGGTGTCCCGTCAACTACTGGCCAACAGAAACATCTCAGGCGGGGACAGAGGTCTAGAAATAGTTTGGAAGAAAATGATTTCTTAACTACAGAAGCTTCATCACCATTGCCATCGCTTCCCTCCCCCAGCAGACAGCAGAGAAGTCACAAAACGAGTGGCCAGGCCTTACTGCAGGAGATCAAAGCAAACTCTTTGTTTTATCTTGGTCAAGATAACGGATTTTATTTGCCTTATCAGCCCGTAGGATGATTAACCTAAATGTGAGAAAGCTTGAAGATGCCAAAGGAGTTGATGGGCGGGGAGCATGTTCCCCAGCACGACTGCCATGGGCTCCAGACGTGCAGATACCGCAAGATAAACAGAGAAACTCTTGGGTCTGGTTCGCACACGCCACCCTCAGCCAGGGCTGCATCTCCCATCGCCTTCCAGTGTCGCTGATACGTACGCAAATGCAAGGGCGGGCAGGAGCGCTCACCTGCGGTTCTTGGCATAGCAAAGGCACCTCTCTGCCCAGGGGCTGCCAAGGAGGTGGCACCTGCCCCAGGTTGTGTGCACGGAGGGTCCCGCAGTGGCTCAGGGCTCACACCCCAACACAACCAGCCCGGAGCCCACCAGCCTGCAGAGAGCCGATGCTCCAGGGGCCGTGCTGTTGGTCACCTTCTGCCTGGAACAGGAGGCTTTGAACTCTACAGAGACACCTTCAGCCTCAGGGGCTTCCTGCAAGGTTCACGAAGCAATGGCACTGACGCACAACATAGCCCACACCCCCAGCCTGGCGATGGAAGAGACCTGCCAGGTCGATAAGCCCAGCGCCAGGACAGCTCTGCAGCTCAGCATCCGTGGGTCTGCCCTCTCCCGGTCTCAAATGGCGCGAGGCAGGGAAGGGAAGTGGGAACTGTAACGTTTCCTATGGGAAATTATTCCTTCCCATAATGAACCTCCACAGGAGAGATCACTGCTTTTCCTACGGGCCCTCAGGGACTTCCAACGGGGCAAATGAATTCTCCGTGTGATTGCCCCCGGGGTCTCCTGCCTGTGCTGGAGCCTGGGGACGGGCTTGCTGCCTGCAGCGTACCCTGCCTGGCTGAAGAACACACGCGGGACCGGGATGTCACGCATCTAAACCGTGCCCACGCAGACGCAGAGAAGGGGACACATGAACGCCAATTTGACCGGAGCTGAACACTATGTAATAAGTTGGGGAACAGCGTTCCTGAGGGGCAAAGATGTGCAGCAGGAGTGCCATCACATTTACATCACCTGGCCTCCTTCCTGACATTCTCGGTGCCCAAAATACACCCCAAAAGGAGCACACGGTGGGAGGGGGAAAGCAGAAAGTACCCGCCCCCCCTCCGCTGCCCTCCCCAGGCAGGCAGGAGGCCGTGCACATGGCGTCTTGGAACAGGCAGCATCTCCACGATGGGACGCGATCATCTCCCCCCCACACGCTCCAGCTCCTTCGTTCCAAGTCACTGGCGCTGCAGGTTTCCATTTTTCCACATTATCTCATTTTTGGCACCTGACCGCACGGACTGGGACCCTGCGTTTCCCACTCAGCCCCTCCATTTGGTATCTTGGGCTGTAGGCACTTTCCCGTTAAAAATAATAACAACAACAAAAAAAAGACTACCCGTAATCTAGCCCAAATGTGTCAGCTGGTTTTAAGGAAATGTTTCACTACAGCTTTAATCTCTTTGTACAGTTAAATTGCAGTGCAGCTCGGGGAGCTGGAAATGATTACTCACCGCGTCTCCACTCAGCCCTGGCCTCTTCATCGCGGGGAGCGTCACCATGATAATAGTCATCCAAATCCCTCTAAGCCCCAGCTCCGCGCTCACTCGGCGTCCCCCGGGCAGGACAGCACAAAAGAAAAGTCGCCCCAAGGCTCGGGTGGCTTCGCTTCTCCGTCCCTGGGTGTCCCTGGCAGGATAAAGGCTTGAGGCTGGTTGGGGGGGTCACCGGGCTGCAGCCCCCACCGCGGCATCCCCAGCACACAGCAACATGTTCCTGGTTTTCGGATATGGCCTTCACAAGGAGCTCGGTGGATCTGAAAGTTGTCTTTATTTTCTTTTTCTTTCTTTTAATTTTAGCTCAACTCTAAGGGAGCCTCTAAACCAGCACATTCTAAAGGAAAGGCTTTCCATAGGGACCCAGGGCTGGAAAAAAGACTGAAAATAATGAATTGCTTCACTCTCCCGATGCCATCCTGCTTGTTCTGCAGCAAAATAAGAGGGGGGACCCTGCTGCTTTTTCTGAGGCGCCTGGCACCCTGCATGGCTGTCCCAAAGGGTGGCATCAAGCAGCGATGGGACAAAGACTCCAAAATAGCTGAAAGCTCAGAGATGCTTCAGGCCGTTTTGCACATCACCACGGTGGGACACGGCTACTGCAGAGGAAGGCCAAGTCCCTGTTTTAGGTGAACGTTCCCATCGTTCATTGTATCTGCCTTGATTTATCTAAACAAGCTCCAGAGCATCCTTGCAAGAAAGGACCACGGGGGAGGAGAAGTGTGGCCCTACCAGTTGCCAAGAGCAGGAAGATGGAGCGAGGGCAGGAGCCGGCAGCCGAGCCGCGGTGAGGAGCCTGCCTCGCAGGCAGCGCGCCAGCCCTGGGCAACGTGACCACAGCAGCTTGTGCGGAGACAAAAAGGATCATCAGATCAAACCGGCTTTCACTTCTCATCTGGGATTGCTTCTAATCCATCACCTGAGATCCCAGAACTGAGCCTTCACCATGAGGACAAACAGGTTCAGGTTTAGGGGGAGCAGAGACGGAGTATCAAACCGAAGTGGAAAACAATAACTTTTCTGGGCCAGATGATGTCTTCCTCCCCACCCCTGACCACCACCAGATTGCAAGGCATGAAGAACAACATAAGAACAAGACATTCAACCACACATGCACAACGCCAGCGTCAGCAACAGGAGGCACCAGTGGAAGGGCACGCAGCAGGATTAGCCACGAGGGACTCGATGTGGCTCTCCCCAAGGATCCGCCCGTCCTGCATCCAGCTCGGGAGGAGCCCTCAAGATCCCTCCTTTGCGATGGGCTGGTGGATGTGTCTGGATGAAGTATTGCTGCTCTCACAACGATTCCCCTTTCCTCTCCTCGGCAGCCTCACTCAGCCACAGCGGAAAGGACACTGGTGGGGCTGCCCCCTGCCCAGGGGGACATCCCAGGCAACACCACTGCTCCCAAACAAGCCAAGGAGGAAGAAGAAGGTCAAAGGCAGGAGGTGATGAGGGCTGAGCGAGCCAGCAAGGGTCACGGAATCAGGAGCCAGCTGCCAGGTGAAGGCAGTGGGACAACAGCCCAGGGCACAGCCACCCACCTCAGCCCCCTCCCACCGCACCGGCTCCGCAGCATGGTGCAGCTGGGAGGAACCAGCCCTGGCCGTGCTGGCGTGGGCACCACGCACCCTGCTCAGACCTGACCCGAAAAAAAGAACGGCCGCAGCCACCAGCTCCAGCCTGGACCAGCGCCCCGGGGCCAGAGTGAACCGCTGCCCACGGCGGGGGGTGGGGAGAGGTTATCACCACCCACGGGCGGTCATATTTGGATATTAAGATTTGGTAAGTCCTACGCAGTGAAGTCAGACTCCTGCAGTGTCTGAGGCTGCGAGTTCAGAAACAGCACTTCCCCTCACCTTTTTTTTTTTTTTTAATGTTTATTTTTAATTGCTTGTCCCTCTTTCTGCCCTTTGCATATTCACCCACCGCACAACCCCGCTCAGATTTCTCTGAACAACTGACTACAGCAATCCGCTTTGCCTGGTCATAGAACCATAGAATTGCTAACGTTGGAAGGGACCTTTAAGATCATCAAGTCCAACCATCATCCTATCCTGACAAAACCACCTCTAAACCATGTCCCTAAGTACCACATCTACCCTTTTTTTAAACACCCCCAGGGATGACGAATCCATCACCTCCCTGGGCAGCCTATTCCAATGTTTAATGTCATCCCATCCCATCTCCTTGTCCCACGTGGGGAGCACCGGCCACCTTGGAGACATGAAGTCCAGCTTTGCCCAGGATGCCGGTGCAGTGCTACATCGCACCCGTGATGATGCGCACCCATGTCCCACCTCCCCCATCACCAATGGCCCAACTCAACGTTAAACCCGCAGAAGTGCAATCAGTGCTTCCCAGGGAGTGCGGGAGAGCGTGAGAAAGACTCAGAGAAGAACAGGGATGGGAAGGAATATTTCTTGCTCTTCTGCCCCACGACGACACCTCCTGTCCTCCTCCCACCTTGAGAACCACGGCTCCGGAGCGGGCTCAGCCCACGCCACCAGCCGTGCTGCTCTAACAAAGTTCAGCGCTGTAATTACTCCTTTCCTTTGTGGTTTGCTCGGAACTGCCGAGCTCTTGGTGACTGCCCTTCTCCTCCGACCGGCCTCTTCCTGCACAACACGCTCTCCTGCATACCTTTGGCAGCGGGACGGGGGGTTAATGGCGAGGCAGCTGAGCGCCGGCAGCTGGGGGAAGGCAAGTCCCAGCACAGGGCTGAGGGCAGCTGGAGGCAGCTGCCTGCACCCCCTGCTCAGCTGTTTGCACCACAGAGCCACTGAGCAACGGGATCGAGGGGTGTCCAGTGCCATGGGAGTATCTCTCAGGTGCCCCAAACCCTGGGAGCAGCAAGAGGGAGCAGGACTTCACACCACGTGTTGTCTCTGCTGCAGGCATCAGGAAGCCAATGTTTTTCACTTGGGGGATAGTGGTGGGGCCGGAGCTGCAATGGAGCTGGTGAGCGCCATCAACGTGCCTGCACCCATTCACGGGGCTCCCTGAGGGTCCCCATGCAGCCTCCCCAAAACTCCTCCATGGGCTTACACCGGCAACAAGGAGAGATGCCATCCACCCGCCCAGCATCACCCCAAAGTGGGTGTTGTGGACCATGGGGAGGAGTGCCCTGAAATGAGGTCCTGCGCAAGAGCAACCCCCAGGGTAACCTCGAGTCATGGAGGAGGTTAGAGATGGCAGGAAAGGGGACACAGGCTCTGGCAGAGACTGTACGCCCATGCTGACATGGAGGGAGAAGGAGACAAAGCCCTCCCTACCCCTTCTACTTTGTCTCCTGCCTCTTCTTGGAGGCATTATGACTGAAAGCCCCTTTTGTACCAGTCCCAAGGGCTGACTCGCTCTGCAAGGCAGACCCCAGACAGCTGCGCTCTCGGGTAAAACTCATCCCCAGCAGCTGTCCTGGGCTTCTGGTGTCCCTTTTGATGCAAAGGGCCCTCCCTCTCCCTCCTGGGCAGCTGGGGGATTCAGCAGCTTAGATGGTCTTCTGCTCTTAAAGTGCCCAACCATCCACGGTTCAGAGCTTGGGAAGATCAGAGCAGCCCAAACCCAGCAGGATGAGGTGAAGCACTGACCCACGGGAGATGATGGGCCCCCTGGGCACCATGCACATGGCTGGTGAGGACAGAGAGCCCTTATGGGAGATCCAGGCTGACCCCATCGCTGAGCTCAGCCATGCCACCTGGAGATGGACCAACCTGCTACACGCTGGAGGCATTTGTCCACTCTTTAAAACCCAGCTCAGAAAAGCCATATCTAAGCCATACACATGCAATGTGAGAGGAGCGCACTCAAGTCTTAAGATTTTGATATCAGGTCCACCACTGACTCCTGATTTAACTTTAGACCATGCACACACACCGAAAGCTGGCCTCTCCGCAGACCCCGTTGCTGACCTGTTGGAAGAGGGGAGAGGAGATGGAGCAGGAGACCATCCCATGGTGGGGCAAGACAAGGGCACGTGGTCCAGCTCCAGGGCCAGGTACAGACCTCCCAGGTCCTGGCTCGGCCACCACACACCATCCCACAACCCCTGGGGAGAGGCACAGGGTGGGGTGGGGAGATGGTGCCCTCCAACCGACCGCTGCATCCCTTGCAGGAGAGAGCTCGTGGGTGAAGGGGAACAGAAAAATAATTAACAGGCCAGAAGAGGGGAAAAAAAAATATCTCCAAAACATTAGAGGGAATAAATGACGGCTGGCGGGGGAGGGCAGCTGGCTTTAATACGGGATTAATTGAAAACAAGATAGAGCTAATATGAGCCAGGGCTCCAGTGTAATAGTGGCTCTGGTCCATGAGGTTATTAGACTTTGGCTCCGAGGCCAAAAAAACCCTGACTCCTGCTAACGAAGAGGCGGTTTCTGCCCCACAACCATGAGCAACAACACTAAACAACAAGTCATCACAACAACGCTTCCACAGCCACCGCCTCTCCAGCACCTCAGAGGCTTTTCTACATGCTGCACAGGCGGGTGGCTTCACGTACGGGGCCCAAGTTAGCAGAAGTGTCATTTTCTGCAAGCACCCAGGCTTTTGGCATTTTCTTTTTTATTTCCTTATAGGCTTGATAGTGCTTTTTATTCAAACTGACAGCTCTTTCAGCCAGGATAAACCCAAGGATAACAGCCACGGATGTAGACACATCTGAGCACGGATCCAAGACCAGCCTCACAAGGCATCACCCACCGGAGCCGACAGCGCAGCACACAACGCTCGGTGTCCCCACAGGGGCTCTGAGCCCACAGCAAGGGACAAAGGCAGACATCAGCCAACATTTCACTCAAGCAGCTGCCCGGAACTGTACTCACCTTCTTCTCTCTTTGGTGGACTCTCCATCAGCGCCGGCTGAGGCTTTGGCTCTGCCTGGGGAGGCTGAGGGGCCAGGGGAGGCTCCGAGCTCTCCGCCTGCCGTGCTGGTGGGGCTGGGACCTCGGCAGCCTTCGCTACCTGAATTTCCACTCGCTTGGTGGCCGTGTCGGGCACAGGAGCGTTGGCCGTCTCAGCTCTTCGCTGGGGCATCTCGGGGATCTTTGACGCCGGCGCCTCCACCCTCCGGAGACCCGGCTCCTGGGGCTTGCCGAGGGTGATCTCAGTCCTCCTTGGGGTGGGCTCAGGGGGTTTGTGCCCCAGCACATCTGCTCTTTTGAGGCCAAACCTTGACAACCCTGAGGTGGAGTTCTCCACCTGCTTGGATGAGATGTCAATGGAGATTTCTGTTCTTCTGGACACCGGCTCGGGCAGTTTGGGTCCAGAGAGCTCCACTCTCCTCAGAGAGGGCTTGGGTGATCTTTGGCCTGTGAGGTCCGCATGGCGGGCGGATGGCTCCGAATTCCTGGCGCCGAGTTCCTGAAACTTCTGTGTGGAGCTGGACACGGTGGACCTGAGGAGGGGGTTCGGGGTCCGTCTTTGTGGGGTGGAGGAATTTGAAGACTGATCTACCTCCTCGACCTCAAAAGATCTTTTCAGAGCTGAAAAACATTAAAAGGAGTTCAGAATTTAGTTACCATCCACCTGAGCATCTCAAGAGACGCTTACAGACACTGCCTGAGGGCTCATAACCCCACTCCTGCTCCTCCACCTGACAGTTCATAACCCCATTTAATGCAGGTGGGGATGGAAGGTCAGGCTCTGCCTCTTCAAGCAAGTTACAAACCCAGTAGCAAAGCCGGAACGAGAGCCAGAAAATCCAAGCCCGGAGGAGAAACCATCCCCCCGCTGCCCTCCATCCCACCCGCACCCCACGCGTGCTCAGAGGGGAGCAGAGGGCCCCATGGCGGTACGGCAGAGCAGAGCACGGCACAGGACTCTGGGGCAGCCGGCGATCCAACTCCCAACGCCTCCCTCTTGCATCCAAAGGATGTGCAGATAAACACAGGCTTCCCGGTGAGCGCTGCCAGCAAAATTCAAGTTGGGAACGGGAAAACAATCCCAGGAGAGCACCAAATCCATATAAATGCAGCAACATAACCAAGGACGGCAGCCACAGAAGCTCATATCCTTAAAAACAACCCTAGAGATCACCTGAGCCAAAGACCAAAGTGCTCTGAAAACATTAACAAGACCCTGATGTAAGGAAAGAGCCAACTAGGAGCCTTAGAGACATCTTAAAATCTCAGCATCATCATCCCTGTTTTACCAACGGGGAAGTTAGGAGGCAAAGAGAGAGGGATGCAACATCAGATCAGATGTTCTGATTTACGCTTGAAGAGGTGGTGGTCCTGCCGTCACCATGCCCCAGCACCGCGCAGGATCTGCCCCCGCACTCTCAGCTGCAGTAGAGCAAACGCACAGGTCACGCCGTGCAGCGGAGTGGCGCTCAGATGAGTTCCCATCGTTTGGCTCTGCCCATCACATGGGTCCCCCTCAGCACATAGAGCTACATAGGAATGAAACCCCCAAACTCCCTGAGCCAGGAACGCGTCTAAGGAAATGTGATGGACGCTGGTGCCAGACCCTCAGCCCGGGGGCACAAAGCATCACCGAAGGAAGCCTCCATCCATGGAGTGGTGCTCCCATCCCAGCCATGCAGTCGAGGGCCAGTAGCTGCCTGACCGTGTTGTGGTTCACGCCTGGACATCCACATGTCCCCCACACCCCCCACTCCAGCCAGTCCTCCTTAAAGAAGCAGATGCCCATAAGTCCAGCAGAGCCCCCTGCCCCACACGGGAGGAAAATGGGGGGAAATGAAGGGCTGAACTTCACGGGAAGGGGGGCAAAACACAAAGAACCGCTGCTGGATCCCATCTGAACACCACAGGCTGACCATACCCCCCAGCACCCAGGCAGGCGTGCGGTTGGGGCAGGATGAGGCACAGCCCTGGGGCCCCCAAAGCAGCCCCCATGAAGCAAAGCTGAGCCAGACAGGCTAACAGGCTCTGCATGATGACAGCCATGCTGCTAACGACCGGCACAAGCATCAGTAACGAGTCCACCATCCTTTACATCAACAGGGTGATATCAGGGAGGTTTAGCCTTTGAAAACCTGGGCTTGAGTTCACACAGGGCATGAGGAGCTGGTGGGAGAGACTGGAGCACAGCCTTCCTTCATCCTGGGATGTCCACCCACCCCTGGGGTGGAGCTGGAGAAGAGCCCCCATGAGGGAAGCACCTCCTCTGCTCTGCGGGGTTACTCCGACCTCCTGGTGCAGGGCCAGGGGGTCTGAGGACCCTCCATCCCTTGGACACATCCGTTCGCTGGAGAGGAGCCATCTGGCTGGGCTGGGTGCCACCAGCAGGACGGGGGGCCATCCAGGTGGCAGCCGCCCCGGCTCTGCCCCACCGGCACATTGCAAATGCAGATGCTGTCACTCGCCGTCCCCCGTGCCAGGCAGGGCGGGCAGCAGACGCGGCTGCCACCGTCCTGGGCAGCAGGGGCCGGGGACAGCCGTGGCCTCATCCGTCCATGGCAGCAGCTCCAAGGGGTCCCAAAAGGAAATGGTGAGGGAAGCGAGACCCTCGGAGCTGGGGCTCACGTGTCAGACAAGGGGTTAAAATCTTAGGGTACAGGCTTTGGGCTGCTCTCCCTTTTTTTGGGGGGAATACCCAAAACTTGTTAATATGAACACCAGGCTGCACAAACAGCCAGAACGGGCACTGCAGAGGCTGGGACTGGGACCCGCCCCAGGATGCTCCATATTAGTGACCCGGCAAAAGCCTCTTCCAGGAGCCCCTCCGTGTGCGGGGACAAACGGACATGGGCACGGACACACACCCACGTCCCCCAGTTGTGGTTCAGACCCCAGCATGGGAACTGCCGAAAAGCGACGGGTGTCTGGGATGGGCTCCTGGGGAGGGGGACCCGGCTGGCGTGGGCAGGGAGGGATGCGCAGGGCGACTCACCCTCAGCATTAACCTGACAGAAACAGCACCGCGACCGCTGTACGGCTGCGAAGAGAGGAAAGCGCCAAAGCACAACACACAACATCCACCATGTAAAACCCAGAAAGGGCCCCGCAAAGAGCACTTGGTGACAAAACAGTCTGTCCCGCATCTCAAAAATATTCAGATGTTGGTAGAAGGAGGAAGGGAGGCAGTAAAGAAAAATAAAGATGTTTTTCCTCTATTTTATCTGCATCCCGCCGAGCCCTCCCAGCCATGTCAGCACTGGCTCACAGAGGCGAGATGCTCCCTGCAGCCATCTCTGCCCCGTGGCCTGTGCTCAACACATCTTGTGCACTGCAGGTCTGTGTCTAATTCTCAGTTCTCAGCACCCCCAGAACAATTAATCCGAAAAAAAGTCCCACACTTGAGAGCTGTTCCAACATGTCCATAACTCTCAGGTCTCCAAAACTGAGCTGGAGCTCAGACTCTCCAACACAGATTTTTCTATTGTTTTCCTTCTCCCATCACGCCCTTAATCCAGAAAGCAACGTTTTACCTAGCTTTTTTTCCCCAGAATTCCAAGTTTAAAACAATGTACCAGTCAAGCCCAGTTTGCATTTTGCAGGAAAACAAAGGGAGCGGAAGGGACAACCCAACGGGGAGCCTTTCCCCAGCCTCGAGCAACGCCGGGCAGGGGACAGCAGTGGAGGACACGGCCCGGCCAGGCGCTGCCAGCCCTGATGGATGGGACCTCGGTTTTATCCACGTCAGGCTTTTAAACCTGCTCGTCACTCCTCCAGCCAGCCCAGCCTTGTTTTATTCCCTTCGACAAAGCAGCCTAATAACCTCATGACAGATGTGTCTGGAGGAATAGTTTGAAAGCAAACGCTCTCAAGGAACCCGATAGCAAAGGAAACACTGGCGAGCGTCCTTCCTTAATGAACGTTCCCTTGGAAATTTCTCAATACCGAGTAGTTTACGGATTTCTTTCTGACCTGGTAATGAGCTCTGGATACAAACGGCCCCACTGACCTCCAGGGTTTATTGCATGAACCACCTCCAGCATCTCAGCTCCTTTGAGTCCCCCTGCCACTTGCTACTGCCAAAAGAAATGGTGGCATCAGTGACCGGGTGGTGGGGCACCCAATGGCAATGCTGGAGCTGTTGCATGTGGCCCTATCTTTGACCTCAAACCTCTCAAAGTGCCCCAAGCCAGGGATCAACCTGCCCAACACCATCGCTCCTTCTGGAGCACAGCCATCCCCTGCGCTTATTGAAGGGCTGGACTGAATACAACACCCATACATGGCTTTTCTCCAGGTCTCTCTGGGCCCTGCTGCAAAAAGGAGAAAAAGGGTCAAAACCCAGACACAAAGAGGTTCAAAACGCCTAAGGAAGAGCTGCAAAACCATGATTAGAGCTGCAGGAGACTCCAGCCATCCAAATAAAGTCTCCCATGCCGGCGCTGTGGCCCCGAGGGGCAGTGAGGGGGTACGGAGGGGCTGTGCAAGGAACCGTCAACCCAAAAGAGGGTTGGAAATGGCTCAGCACAGTTTCTGACAGCAAAATCATGAGGACTCCCAGGTCCCAGAGGCATTCCGTCCCCATTAGTGTCACTGATTTGCCTGGGGACAACTCAAGAGTTTTCCCACCCAGGGCACTCTACAGGATGGAATTTCCATCTCGTGCCTCTGCTGCACGGGGATTTTGGTACCCAGCTTGTCCTGCCGGTACATTTGGCCACTGCCCTGAGTCCAGCGGGGCCTGGAGAAGGTCAAACACCCCATGCATAAGAAAAGAGAAGGACTGTGACCACAGGGTTTGCGTTTCCACCTTCGAGACAGAGACTCGCTGCCATGAGCATGACCCTCAGCGCGGCTGCGGCTCCCCTGCTCCGCATCGCCTCCCTCCTGCTCCTTGCATAGAGAAGAGAAAAGGACCTCAGGAAGCAAAACAACTCTCAAAAAAAAAGAAAAAGCTTAAAAATAGCCTGTCCTGCCCAGAGCCAAAAAGGAAAGTAAACAGCCTCTGCTCCAGCTGACCCTCCTCCTGGCTTCCTGCGGGGAAGCTGGCGCATTCCTTACGCCAACAGGAGCCGAAGGCACAGCAGCGTCACGGGGCCCCGCATCCCGCTCCCTCCGCGCAGTGCCGGGGTCCCACGCCAGCAGTCATGGGTAATGCTCCAGGTCCATGTGTCCCTGACACTCTGGGCCATGGTGTCCCCGGCCTGAGCAGGGTCTGGGATGGCCACCCTGCGGGGTTATCCCCACTATATTTTCCAGGGGATTTTCGGCGCAAGGAGGGTTTCCCCCCCCCACCAGCAGCATCTGCT
>NW_009646633.1:656760-667258 GCF_000708025.1 Charadrius vociferus
GCCGAGCATCGAGCATCGCCCTTCCTCCTCTTCCTCTGGAGGTGCCTGTGCCGTGGGGCGTGAGCACAAACCACTGTTACCATCCGCACGCGCTTCCTTTTAACCAATTCCACACCAATTCGGGCAGCTCCAGCTCCCTCTGCCATCACTGAGGGGAGCAGCTCCCCTCCCACAGCACGGAAAGCCCAAAATTCCCTAAAATGAGATATCTAAGCGCTTCCTTTTACATGCAACCCCCATCCCTGCCTGCAGCCATCAGCCCTGGGCTGGGAACCGCTCGCTGCGGTGGCCCTTTGGGGACCAGACCTTTGCAAAGCTCTCGAGGTAGCGGCGTTTGGCTCAGCATCGCCGAGCTGCGGCCCCTCTCGGCAGGGCCAGCCAGGCAAGACCAGCTTTAAGAAACACTGCTATTAATCCTGGCAGATGGGGAAGGCACGGGCTTTCAGAGACAGACCTGCTGCAGGCAGCTCCGCCGGCCGCGCGCAAAGGCAGCCGCTCCTGTAAAACCCACAGTCCTGACCCAAACGTGGTCCCTGCCAGCCAGGCGCTTTGGGGCAAAAATAATGCATGTCTTCATCCCCGGCTTGAACGCTCCCCAAGCAAGCGCAGGGCCTGAGAAACAGCAAAATATTTATGCGTCCTTCTATTTTGTGCCGCGGCGCTGGGGATGTCTGCTCGGCGCGGCCGCTGCGTCCTCCCCGTCAACCCCACGGCCAGGCACAAGCAGGTCACACGCCACCAGTTAAAGCTGCTCTTTAGGGATCTTGCAGATTGGGAAGAGGGGGCAGAGGTCTGGTTCAAATCCCAGTAGCTCATACGACAGCCAAGATTTTTCCCAAGAAGTCACAAGCAAGTGGCACGGCCGGGGCCTCGTATCTACACGCTCCTCTCCCAGAAGACGAGTCCCTCCTTGGGGGTCCCCGCCAAGCCAAGGACACCCAGATGCCGTGAAGGGCTCTGGCTGCTGCCCAAGGGCTCCACATCTCCCGGTGGGAAGCACTGGAGTTCCACCGTGGCTCATCCCTGCTCTGAGCACCCTGGTGGGTCAACGAAGGAACATCTGCTCCTTCTTTCTTCCCTTTTTAAACAGAATACCCCAAGTAACAGTCAAGGGGATGCTTTATACAAGGAAACCTCTATGCACAGAGCTCGGGAGGAGACCAAAATAAACAGTGAGAGATGCTGGCTCCTCCGGGACCCGCTTTGCAACCGGAGCCTCTGGCTCTGCCACGGCCACAGTGCCCAACTGCTTCCCATTAAACATCCTCTGCCCCTCAAGTGGTTTCTGTAACCCAGGGGTTACATTTGCTTGCTTGCTTAAGCATGGAAAGCTTTTCTTGGGTTTTTGGACACATAAGAGCCTTATGGGAGTAGGGCAGCCAGGCGCCCCGTTATTTCACACGATACAATGGTACCGTTTAAGAGCGCTGACTTTCTCTAAACTGCTACCAGATGGTCACCTCCTGTTCCCGGGGAGGAAAGAGGGGGAGGCTGCAGGTCTCATCTTTCAAGGAGCCCTTGGAAACCTAACGCAGCATTAACTGCTCACAGCCCTTAAAGCTTCCCAGACCCCTGTCACCAGGCAGCAGGATGCTCACGGCGGTTTTCTGGCCCCATTCGAGTGCAAAGAGCGTGTTCCCCCACGTTACTGCGGGGCCACCTGGGTTGGGTTTATCCAAACCCAACGTCCGTGATGCTGTTGAATAGCTGCCACCACCAGTAACAGAGGTGGATGCATTTTAGTGAACTAAAGGCTCAGTCACAGGGACAAGTAGGGTGTTTTTCACGTATCTATAGGGTGTATATACACTGTATATTAAACCTAAAGGTCCCACAGCGCAGGGGGAAGGGAGCTGCACCCCTGCTGCAGGGCCAGAGAAGGACATCTCTATCCTATCCACAACAACATGGTGCTCCCAAGTGTATCGAGGCCCTCCGTGGGGTCAAAAACACGCGGCTGAGATGGGAAATTCATTGGCAGCGCGGGCAGCAAGTGATGCCACACACACTAACAGGGCTTTGTGAGCACGGTAACAGCTTCTGGGCTCCCCAGTTCACAAAGGACAGGGAACTGCTGGAGAGGTACAGCAAAGGGCTACAAAGACGATGAGGGGACTGGAGTATCTTTCTGATGAGGAAAGGCTGAGGGACTTGGGGCTTTTTAGTCTGGAGAAGAGAAGACTGAGGGGGGATCTTATCAATGCTGATAAATCCTTAAAGGCAGGGTGCCAGGGGGATGGGAACAGTCTTTTTTCAGTGGTGCCCAGTGACAGGACAAGAGGGAACGGGCACAAACGAGACCATAGGAAGCTCCATCTCCACCTGAGGAGGGCCTTCTCTGCTGTGAGGGCGGCAGAGCAGTGGCAGAGGCTGGCCAGAGAGGTGGGGGGGTCTCCCCCTCTGGAGCCATCCCAAACCCGCCTGGACGCCGTCCTGTGCCACTGCTGGAGGTGCCCCTGCTCTGGCGGGGGGTGGCACTGGGGGAGCTCCAGAGGGACCTTCCCACCCTCACCAGTCTGGGATGCTGTGATCCAAACCAGGTTGAGAAATTCAGATCCCCTCTTACATCTGGAGAAATGAAGGCAGGAAACTTTAAAAGCACCTTTCCCAAAGCTACCGGTCATCCAACATAAGAGACACGAGAAGTCAGGGTTGCTGCGCTTGCACCAGGAGGTTTCACACCTTTCTTTTATCAGTAAAACAACCTTCTTGCAACATGTATGCATAAATACATATATATAAACATAACGACAATCTGCTGATGCAGCATGACCCTCACGCCATCCTGAGTCAGGTTATGAATGGTTTATGCACTAATAAATCATTTTTCTGACTTTACAAACAGCATTCAAAAGAAGTTGCAATAGGCTGTGCGGTCGGGCACAAACTGCGTGTAGAAGACAACGCTGGCAATGTGCTGTCAAGAACGCAGTGCCTTCCTGAACTGTGCAAACGACACCATAAGCTGAGTTACAGAGGAAATTTGGGGATAAATGCAAGTTCAGGACTCTGACGTTAACCGAAGCTTTTCAAGCAGCTTTTCACTCACATGCCGTAAGCTACAAAGCCTGAGACCGACACAGCAAACCCCTCATTTACCAGAAATGAACACGCAAAAGCAAAGTCAAGACTAAGAATAGGGAAAAAAATAATAAAATCCACACTCAGATTAATTCAAAATCCCAGCTTTCCAGTCCCTATAATGCAGTTCTAGAAAGGTTTTAGCTTTGATTCTCCATTACACTTTGGTTTATATAACCACTGACCCTCAGCAAAATGCTTCCAGATCAGACCAGTATATTTTACATCCCTTATATTAATTTCATACTTGTACAGAAAATTACATAAAATACAGGGTATCCAGCCCAGCAGATTGCATTACTGGCTCTCTGCAGCTTTTGCCTTCAGTCTGGGCTCCAGTTTCCTTTCATAAGGGGGGGAAGAAGGAGAGAAATAAATCTTCTCTGCATTTCCCAGGGGACTACAGATTTGGTTTGGTTCGCTAAAATTTCTAAAATGCCTTAAAATTATTACCCAGAGGGCAAAAATATGATATAGATGGTCTGGCAGACCCTAGACTGCCCAGTGCCACCAGCTTTGGGGCTGGCTTGGTGGGTGCCAGAGCTGGAGAGGGCGAAGAGCAAACGCAGCCCCTCCACATATGGGTGTCGGAAGCCACGGGCACCCAGACACCATCCCCAGGAGTCATGACTCTACACCTTCTGAGTGACTCAGGTGGGCGACCAGCCTCAGGGACTCGGTGATTAAATCATTAAGTGATTACGTCTCAGCTTGAGCAGATGCTCCGATAGGTGGTGTCGCAACACACTGGTTAAAAAGCTACAGAAAAGGGTAAATTAGTAAAAGTGGCTCAAGGAGGGAGCCGGGAGCCATTCAGGCCCACAGCGCTCCCTGTGCCCGCCGCTAGCCCTGCGTGTGATGCCCACTAGCCCTGCGTGTGCCCCCCACTGACTGCTGACGCCACTGCAGCCAGCTCTGGCGTCTCTGTTGGAGGGGACACCCAGCACGGCAATGCCAGCAGTTGTCCACATATCCCGCAGGCTGGCAGAGAGCAGACCACTCCTCCTTTCTCCTCCCTGCTAAACTAAACATGCTTTAAAAAAAACCCAACCATAAAAATCCATCCTTCTTGCATTTCCCCACATTTGCACTCCCAATAACCAGATGAAAGACAGACAGAAGTCCCAACCCCAGTCCTCATCGTGCTCCTTCCCTCCTAAACCAGTGCCAGCGTGATGCTGCGTGCTGATGCCCTCACCGCTAACCCCTGCCATGGGACAAGCCGGTGAACACCCAACTCACCAGGAGCAAGAGGGCCGCACGATTTTGTGAGGCTTACTCAAATTGCCACCTCTACTGCTGGGAGGATGGCGGCAGAGACCGATGCGGTCATGGTGTCCCCCTGCCCTGCAATCCACGGGACGTTGGTGGTCCCTACACCCAGGCTACAGGCTGGTACCCCAACCTGCCCCAACTTGGGTGCCAGCAACAGGGCATCTGCTGCAGCGCTGGGAGGATGCAGGGGGACAGAGAGCCCTGACACCCATGTCGTCTCACCCTTCAGCATGCAAACAAGCCAAGAGGCAGCTTGGACGGACCCAGCATCTAGATTACCGCTCCAATGGTGTCCCCAGGAGCCCCAAGGGCTGAGCTCCATCCAGCAACCTCACAAAAGCAATCATGGTAAAAGCCTGAGTCACAGCCAACCAGCAGGAGATAAGAGCTCTCGTTCATCTGGGAGCAGCTTTTCAGAATAAGTTGAAGGTAGCAATAAACCCCTTCATTTCCCAAGGTCTGCTCCGCACCAGCACCATCTGAACACCAGGGAAGGGAGCGAGGAGGGCTCTCCCGCACCGGCATGGCAGTGGGTGCAAACTGCTGATGCCTCCATGAGTAAAGCAGAGAGAAGGGTGCCAGGACCATACCCTGCAGGTATGAAACACAACTCTAGCTCCATGCTGAAGGACTTGACAGCCACCCCCTGTCCCATGAAGAGTTCCCCTGATGGACACTGAGCCCCACCAAACAGGCACACCTGCATCAGAAACTGGACTCAGACCATTGACTCATTTTACAGGCTTCAAACAAGCTGAACCAGGATTTAAGGTCACTTGGCTTGTTGCCTCCGTGTCCCACCTCTAAAGACCAAGAAGGTGCCAGAGCTCACTGTGGGAGGGAGGGAGAGGGAAAGAGCTGGCATAATGGTCCTGCAGAAAGACGTTGCCTTAAATATCAAATATCAGAGTTAGAAACATGAATATCTGGACTGATTATGGGCTCTGAAGGCTCCATTATTGCCTTTGGATTTATGACAAGTCCCAGTCCAGGCTTTTGCAGCTGCTGTCTGGGTCCTGGCTCCTGGGAAAACGGGCTGAGCGGCTCCCTGCAAGGAAGGGCTGCAAAACAGAAAATAAACCAGCACCCGGACTGAGTGGCCACAGGACACACGGAGGTGCCAGGACTCTCAATGAGCAGCAGGTTTGCTGGCATGCATTGACCGAGAGTTGTAGACAAGGTCACTCAAAATGTATTAGACATGACCCAACGTGTTCTAGAGGCGCTTCCTACTCACTCCACTGCCAGAAATCACCAACAGGCAATGAGCAAAGAGTAAAGCTGGAGAATCATAATCTTTTAGGTGAGCTTCTTACTGAGGGAAAGATGCTACCAAGATCCCAGACACTGGTGAGTACTTGGAAGAGCCAGTATGGCGTACACACTCCAAAACCTTGACTTACCTCCAGGCACCAGCAGTACACTTGCACGGCCAAAAGTAGCTGCACTGGCCCCGGTGGAAAGACTCATCCTCTCTGTCCCTTCCCATCCAGCCGCTTTTAAAAGGTTTCTTTATGATTAGCGCATCGCTGTGCTCACTTTGCCCAAGATGGATCTCAAATGGGCAGCAAGAGCTGACCTGTACCAGCCAACACTGGAAACCCTCCATGCTGACGCAGAGCCAAGGACACTCTGCTCCATGCTGCAGTGGTTGCCCGTCCCCAAGGACATGCAGCCCAGCCCTCCTTGCATAAGATGACTATAAACAACGACCTTTGGATGATCCTACGTCCTAACCGGGGCCAGAGGCTATCCCCAGAGCCCAGCTCACGTGGACGGATGGATCCACGTCCTGTTCTTCCCTTTCCCACTCCCTCACAACCTTTTTATTCCCAAGGAACTAAATATACATGGGGGAAAAAAAACAACCCAGCCACCCACAACTGTAGGTCACCAGTGCAGTAACCAGGCAGATGCGATTTTTCCACCCTATGCATAAAAGGACAGTTCTGCTGGAGAAGATACAACTTCTGCTGGGGAAGACACAACTCCTGCCTTCTCATGGGCACCTTCCCCTGGCTCCTGCCTCTCCCGCCACAGGCTGATTTGGCAGAAAACTCCCATCCGCCCCATCCTTTTGTCTCAGATTCAGAAACGTAGATAGGAGTGGAAAAGACAGAAAACTCTCTGAAGTGCCTATAAAGTTTTGTCTTTGAGGGTATCAGAGGTGACCAGCTGCCTCGGAGCAGCACGCTCCATCCATCAGCTGGGAGAGCAGCACTGGCTCTACCCACGCTGGGCTGGTGATGAAGAGTACCAGAAGAGTTGAGTCACAGTATAACTTCTTAGGACAGCCCAGGAAATCCAACAATTGGCATTCAGGAGCTTTGCTTCACTCGTAGGGTTGAGATGATCCGAGATATAATCTGAAAGATCTTTTTTGCATTTCCTTTTCCAGGCATTGAACCTCCGCACACGTGGGACCGTTAGTCACAGACCCAGACTTCCAGCCCGGTCCTGTGCACGTAAGCCCAGGAGAGCACTCATCCTGAAGACGCGCAGCAGGGCTCACCGGAGAGACCCCGAATCCAAGTGAGACGCTTACACAAACACGAAGCACATCCCCTCCCCTGCAGCTTTTCACCATATTGAATTCAAGCCACATCACCCACATAACATCGCGACCATCCCTCTGGCACGTTCCTGCTAATATTAGCAGCAGGGCTGAGTCCCAGCATCCGCAGCACGCGGATGGGCAGCAGCTGCTCCCCACAGCAGCAGGCACGCCAGTCCCGAGCAGCCCGAGGGACGCGCCATGGCCACGTGTCCCAGAGACATCCTGGGCATTTGCTCAAGTAAATTTTAAGGACGAGCCCATGAGATTCACACATACATAGAAAAGACTATTTCCGATACAGCTCTCTCCTGAAAACAACCTGGCTGAGGTTTTTTTTTGTCGTTAATGACCCTTAAAACCATGGCATAACTTAGCACAACTCAGAACCTCATCGAGACGAAGTCTTTGGCTGAAATACTAGAAATATTGTCTTGGATGGTGTAAGAAGTATAGGCTGGTGGGGAAAGTGTCCAACAGTGAGGAAGAAAAAGATAAAAGAAAATAAACAGATGAACATTGCTATCAGCACTGAGGTGTCCAGCAGGACTGGAGGCTCCCTGTCCTCGGTGCCCAGTCCCACGCAGCGCACGACCGCCCCGAACCCAGCGCTGCCGAGGCTCCCCTGCCAGCGAGCACGCGTTCCTCGGGGGCCTGGGCTACGGGCAACGGGTAAATCAGGAATTAACCACCATCAGGGAAGGCTGTCGTGTGCTTTCTGCCAGAACGAAGCTGCAAGCATGATGTGTCCCCTCCGGGCTCTAGCTCCGGACATCAGATTGAACCCCTCCGCACCCCCCCCGCTGCTCCATGCACTTACAGCCTCACTCAGCATTTACCATCATTTGCAGCTTCCATCCGCTATGACATTTTGTGTTTCAACATTAGGAGGAAACAAATCTGGTGTTGACTGACAGCATTGGCAAAGGCAAGGAGTGCTCAGCATCGCTGCTGCCAGCTCCGCCACCAGCGATTGCCAGCAAAAACGTGCCCGGGTTACACCCCTGGGATGCTTCTCGGCAGCAGCCACATCCCACCGGGAAGGAGGACCAAAGCAGATCTCTCTTACTACCAGGCAGCAAGTGGTGCGTGCACAGTGCTTTAAATCCTTGGCAGGAAGACGAGTACCACGTTGCGGAGTTATCTTTGGGCATCATCACAACCAACCAAAGCTACGAGCGGGAGCACGCGCCCCTCTCCGCAGTCAAACATCGCAGACACCGACACTCCCGTATCACCCAACCTGAACAGGACCAGCATGGTTTGGGGTTTACGCAACGTTAACACCCTGCAGAACATCCCACCACCACCCAGGTTGACTTACTGCTACAGGCTCCCTTCCTCGCCGCTCAGGGGTCCGCATCTGTGACTCCGAGGAGTTCAGCAACCCGCAGCCCCCTCCGATGCAGAGGTGAGGTTGGGAGCACTGCCACAAGCACGGCTGACTGAGCCACGCTTCCAAAAACCTGCCAAAATCTATAAACCCAGGGGCAGAACTATTACGCTCTGTAAATCTTAGCAAACCACAGAGCTAAGAGTACTCTCCCCCATCAGAGATGAGGAAGATCTTGTGGCATTAGCACCCTCCCCACAGGACCTGCTGGCTCGGCGCGAGGTGGACACACGCACCACTGCCCGGATGCGACCGTCCCCGTCGCATCACCGGGCATAGGCAAGAATGCACTCTGCTGCGCTGCGTTTCCCTCTCATGTCTCACTCCGATTTGGAAACCAGACTGGAATCGAGTATCCCGTACTCCTTCCCCCTCCCAAAATGCCCGCGCATCCCCCTCGGGCGCTCCGAGGCCGGCAGCTCCCATGTCAGCAGCCCGCAGCCAAACCTGCGACTCCCTGCAGGTACAAGAAACCTGTTGGTCCTACGCTGGGGAGGGATGGATGCTAGGAGGAAAGCAGGCAGGAACAACCAGGGTGATTCGGGAGGGCAGGCAGCGTGTGACCGGCAAGAACAAAGAGGGCTCTGGCTGCCGGGTGATCTGGTGTTTCTGCTCCGTGGTATTTTTGGCTGATCTTTCCTGCTTGGCTACGGGCTGCCCGGGGCTGAGATACCCACCCAGCAGACACGAACGCTGCATCTCCTGCCCTACAGGCTTAGATATTAATTGCCTCGTTCTTGGGAAGCTGCTATGCAACCCAGAAAACTAATTAAATTGTGAAACAGTAGCCCGGATCCCTGCTCAAGGGCAATGCCAGACCTTTTGGCTGCGGATGCCCAGAGCTTTCCCCAATCTCTCCCTCCATGCAGGCAGAACTATAAAGGTCTCCATGGACTGAAAAAAAATAAAAAAATCATCGCACTGCGGAGCGGCTCGGTGCCACCAAAGGAGCACACAGAGCCCAAACAGGCAGCCCCGGGGCTCACAGCAGAGTCTTTATCATATCCAAGTAGGGAATTACTCATTCTTCAGAGATTTAAATGCAATCGGGGCAGGCGAGGGGAAAGGCTGTAATTACATCAGCGCTCGGGAGCCCTGCGGTGGGGAAGCTCAAGAGTCCCCAAAGGACAGTTACAAAGGCGCCGTTGAACCCCAAGTGCCAAACCGACGCAGTATTCGGGTCGCTGTCTGTGTCCCAACTCTTCCTACGGGACGTGACTTCCCTCAGCTCCCTGCTAAGCCCTCCACCCCCAAGTTTAGCTCAGGAAAAAGCCCCTGGAAAGCCCAGGGGCTGGAAAAAGAGGACATGGACGTGGCTAAACCTTACGAGGAGGGCTGCAGAGACCCCAGCTCTGCCACCCGTTTCCTGCCTGACCTGGAAGAGGAACCCTGGTGCTCTCAGCTTCCTCGGCTGCCCAGCAGGAAAAACACCGCCGCGCTCCTTCCCGAAGGCACGGCTAGATTCACCAGGAGGCAGTGAAGTCGTCTCAGCCTATAGCTATACACACGCAGCCCTCGGAGAAGCTTTCACCGCGACCCCCAGATCTCCACTATTTCTTGGGTTTTTTTGTTGGGTTGGGTGTTTTTGTTTTTTTTTTGTTTTTTTTTTTTTGTTTCTAGAAACCGCTGCACAAAGCTCAGTTTGGGTCGCTGCCAGGACGCGAGAGTGCGTAGGGATGAAGCTGCTCTTCCTAAACGCCTCTCGAGAAGACGAGCTCCCCCCGAGCCGATCTCTCAACGCCTGCTTCAGAGGAATCCCCCCCACCCCCCTTAAATCCCATACCCATTTAGCAGCGGCACATTTCACCGCTAAGCGTTATTTTCTTGCCTGAAAAAGCCAACATGCTGGGCAAGAGCCACAGCCACCCGGGGAGAAGGCATCCCCGTCCGCACACCAAGGGGATGGCGAGGAGATACTCCGTCGGCAAGCAAGGCGACGCTATGGGGCAACTGGAGCTCTGCCACGGGACAACTGCAAAGCCTTGTAGGGCGGGAAGGTCCCGCTGGGGATGCAGTTGAAACTTGGGTTCGTTACCCACCTCCCAGCTACTCTAGGGCTGCCTCTGCATCCAAAATCAGGGCGGTGACCAACGAGCCGGTGCCCGGGGTTTAACAAACTTTTTGTTGTGTTGGGTATGGGTTTTTTCGGGTTTGGCTTTGGGGTTTTTTTTTTGTTTTTTTTTTTTTTTTTTTTT
>NW_009646633.1:667951-685017 GCF_000708025.1 Charadrius vociferus
CCGCACCGCCCCGGGTGGGTGGAAGGGGGCACCACGCAGGAGCCGGGCGCTTCCCCCCTCCCCGGGGACAAACCGCATCCTGTAAGATTCGAGTTTTGTACCGCATCCCCCCAGCCCGAGACCCCCCGGGTGGTGCCGGTGCCCGTGACCACCCCACTGTGCCCCACGGAAGGGATGGCACTAAACGCGTGGGTTATGGCACTGGTGCTGTGGAGCACCGATAACCCGCTTGCTTGGCAGTTTTGCCCTTGTTTGGCAAGGAGAGACTCAGCCCCAGCCTCCTCCATTTCCATAATTTCTCAAAATCAAACCAAAGCAGCGCTAACCCATCGCTGCCCAATCCAAGCCGGCGCTGGAAAACCACCGCCGAGGCTGCAAAACCTGCCGCAAACCCGAGCGCGTATCTGGGCACGGCCACAGCTCGCTCCTCTCCGGCCAGGGCCATCGACACCAGTCCCTTCCACCCCTTCCCTGCCTTCCCACCACCTCCCACACCCACTGGGGTTGTGCATCTCTCTTCTCCTTATCTGATGGTTTCTCCCTTCCCATGTTGATTCAGCTCCTGCCCTCTTGACCTCCCCCCACCCCTTTTCATCCTCCCCGCCCTGCGTTTTAGTAGCATCGTTTAAAAGTGATGATACCCACTGAAATGTGTCCAGGCACATCGACAGGAAATGAAGAATTAATGGTCCACTTCGGGTGAACCATAAAGAAAAATTATGCAAAGCAGTAGTACTGCTACCCTCTGTTACTGCAGAAAGTGCGTGCTTCATCACTTATGTCACACTTTTAATTTTACACTTCCAAAGTCTGCAAACACCACAGACTCCCCAAGAGTGTACGTGAACAAGAAAATGAAACCAACAGCACCAATTTCCCAGACTCAAGAAGCTCCCAGGTTTCCACGCTGTTAGTTAGCTTGAGGTTTTAATCCAAGGAAAGGCATTTTTTTTAAAACATGGGAACGGCTTAGTCTTGAGAACGCACCTTTATAGCACAAGTATGCTAATTTATGGTAGGTACAGTGGTTTTCCTCCCTTTTCACGGGCAGCAGTGCTCAGCGCTTGCTCTCCTAGCAAAGTCAGAAACCCACATACCGCAACGGTGCAGGGAGGAACAAGCTTTGCGTCTCTCCACAATCGCAATATGGAAATGGCAATGCCTCCCCAGGCGCTACACCATCCGTAAAGCCACCGGGGACACATCTCCCTGGCAGCCCTCCTGCCTGAACGCCATTCCCTGAGGAACGCGGACCTGCGGCTCTCCTGCCACCAGGCTGAGCGCCTCGCGTGTCGGGTCCCGGCCGTCCCCCTGTCCCCACACGCTCTGCAGGGAGCAGTGGTGACTGCCACGCTGCGCAGCATCACATGCTGGCCGAGCCGCACAGGTGGCATCGATTTTCGAGAGAAAGCGGCTTTATTTCTCTCTTCTCAAGCGCTCATTTGCAGGTTACATCCGCAATCCATTTCAAGCAGGTAAAAAAATGTAGCTGTCAATAATTAACTTAGTTACAGAGCGAGAAGAAAGCTACTGTGTTAAAACCTGTTGATGAGTCCCTTGCTGGAGGAGCAGCACCTAGATTAGCCTTAAGCAAAGGCTGTTTAAGCTTAACACCTCGGTACACTCATTGCAAGGTTGTAGAATGGGTATAAAGGGGGGAGGCGGGACAGAAATCAACTAAGCAAAACAAACTAGAAATCAATATTGTAAAAAAGATTTAAAAAAAAAAAAGCAATAAGGTCGATCGGAGGAAGGACCGAGCAGAGTTTTTGATTTTCAGCATCTCCCCCCTTGCAAACCCTGTAAAATTCAGAGTTAGACCCACTGCTGGGAGTTTGGTGGGACTGTCTGAAGTAGGCTACATGGGGATTGGTGTGACACTGTGTAGGGGACTCTGTTTTTTGAAGTCAACCGGATGCAAGAAGTAGTGAACCACTAGAAAAAACCCTGTTGTTTGATGGGCTGTAAGTAGCGAGTGTCACGGTGACGTCTGCTGGTCTCACGAAGCTGGTGAAGAAGCTCAGAGCTCTTTAGCAGAAGAGTTTGAGGCAGTGTGGTTTAGTCCCAGTTCCCTGGGTCACCCTACATTTCCTAAGCAGAGAGGATGTTATCATCCTGGATCTAATAAAGGTTTAGCAAATCAACAGGCCTAGAGGAGACCCCCAAGAAGTGTGAAATAAAATATCCGGACTATAAGTAGGAGTTCATTTTCATTAAAACCAGCTGGTTAATATTGCACCCACGTGCACTTTAGGCACTGAAGAGGGGGAGAGGAAGATGGAAAAGTACAGCAACTAAAGAATAGCAGGGATATCCAGAGCTCTAATAGTAAATATTTAAAGCAGGAAGGTATGTAAACAACTCACCCCACAGCACAGAACCCAAGTGCCTGCTAGTAGAGGAGGAGCAAGCTTTCCTCCGGGGAGATAAGCCCATCTTTCTCTCCCCTGGAGACTTTCTTGCACCTTTATCTGCTTCAGCCATGGTCAGAGGCACGGCTTTACAAGAGTGTAAGACCAAAAAAAAAATCACTCATTTGTCCAAACTGCACATAACAACTCAACACCATTTCCTGAGCCCAAAATCTTGTGTGTAGCTCAATACATCTTCAAAAAAAAAAAAAAAAGTCAGGCACCCCTGGGAAGCTGAGCACCCATCCCAGAGGGACGGAGAATCCACCGCCTCCCCTGGAATTTGTTTCTGGGGCTCCCCGTCAGCTCAGCACAGGCGCGTGTCATACTGCTCATCCAAAGGCAGCTTGGGCCCAGGCCCTGCTTTGCCCTTGTCTGGTAGATCAAGGAGATTTATGACCCTGAGCCTTCTCCTGATGAAAGATCTCCCACACTGATCATGTCACCTACATTCCCTTTGATAAACTAATCAGGTTCTGCTCCTTCTGTCCTTCATGTCAGGTATTTTCTTCGGTCCCTTAGTCACTTATCTGGCTTTCCTGCTCCTTTCTCCCAACATTTCACAAGTGTTTGCCAATAGATTTTTATTTTAATAAGGAGAGAGAACTCACTTTTGAAATGAAAGAGAGCAGAGCACATCTTTTCTGTTGCTTGCTGCTGCCTTTGCTTACACAACCAAGGCTCTCGCTAACTGTTTTCGTTGTACCAGAGGACTCACCTCGAGCTCCTGGTCAGCTGAGACCTTCAGGATACTTTACACAGCAACTGCTGCCCAAGACACAACCCCTGTTCTGCAAACCACTGGCTGCAGGAGGGTTTGAAGTGAACGACTTTCCTTGCTGTATTACATTACAATGGAAATATGTGTTTCCTTACCAACCCAGGCCACCGAGGGCACGGGCTGCCCAGCCCTTTTTCCTTCGCCATCACTCTGCTCTTCAGATGAGCAATAAACTTCCTGCAAAGTTGTTTTGTTGGCCTAGAAATGGTTTC
Organism: Charadrius vociferus; assembly: GCF_000708025.1. Classification (NCBI taxonomy): domain Eukaryota; kingdom Metazoa; phylum Chordata; class Aves; order Charadriiformes; family Charadriidae; genus Charadrius; species Charadrius vociferus. The sequence continues at coordinate 671,356 of NW_009646633.1, forward strand.
CTGCCCCCAAAAAGGCAGTCTAAAATCTGCTGATGGCTTAGTTATAGATACCAAACTAAAACTAGCTTGATGCCACGATAGCTGGCAGATGCAAGAAACCTTGACTCTTGTCCCCTGGGTACCTCATCCCTGGGCTCTCCTGCCTTCCAGGCAGTGATGTACCTCGAGGGCTTCTCCAGATGACAGCACAACTTCCTCCAGAGGCAGCCAGTGCTGGTCACTGCATCTGCCCTGACACAGGCATGGGGGGACCACCATGCGGAGCAGACCAAGAAGAAAAAAAGCAGTCACTCCAAGAAGAAAAAAAGCACGAGAGAAAAAAAAAACAACAAGGAGATGTTGGGTGTCTGGTGTTAGAAGATCCCTTATCAAGGCAGGCTAAGGCAGCAAAGGGGCTTTCCTATCCACGCGCATTTTAAACAGCACCATAGGGTTTCCTTGCAAGCTGCTAAGAATGCAGTTTTTCAGGCAGATTTTCTTCCTCTCACAAGTCAAGGTTTTCTCAACCCATGCAGCTCTTATCGGTCTCATGATCTGCCGCAGTCATGAGCATCAGGCTCGGTTAGACTAGGTGGCGTGAGTCATTGTGGCTACCTGAATCTTAAATTGTCTCCTACACAAAGGCAGGTAATTCATCCACAGCATCTTCCCTTTCCTCCTCCTATTTTAATTAGAAAACAAAACTCTTGTTGTTTCTGGCCTCTTCTATAAAATGCTTTGAGACTTACTGACCAAAAGTACTATGTAGGAGCAGCTAAATATCATTATTAACCACCTAATGTTTCTATTGAGAGTGCAAATATCTTTTCTCACTGCTGATCTCACATGAAACATCCTTCCCAGCCTTTCCGGGTAGGTGCAGTGCGTGGGGGGAGGCTCTTGCACCGTGCGACACCAACATCCACAGCGGTCCAGCAGCCCCACAGCATCGCTTCAAGCCGAAGCACAGGGCAGCACTGGCTGCACCATCCACTGTTGTCAGACGGGCAGCACCGATAGGGGGTAACAGGCAGAAACAGACATATAACGACCCAGACAAGGCAGATTTTGAAGTGAAGGAATGCTGAGTCATCTCTCTTCTTTCTAAGCCAAAAAAAAAAAAAAAGGCTGTTGCAATTACCTTCCCTTCCGCTCCTCTGCTCCCTGCACCTTCTGAGTTCTTGTGCTTCTGCCCAAAACGCACCTCTCCTTCCAAATCCACCAGGAAGAGGTGCAATGGTGTCCGTATTACAGGTGGGGAAACTGAGGCGTGTAACAGCCATCACTCAGAAACGGGGAACCGGTGAGTAAGAAGACCAGAGGTGGCTGTGCTGATGAGCAGTGCCGAATCCGGCCCCAGCTCCAGCATTACCGGCTGGGGATGGGGCTCTGGAAGGAAAACCAGAGACGCAATTCCCATCACCTCCGCCCATGCTTTCATGTAGATGACGGCATGAATCCAGCCCTGCTGATTACGCAGGAACTGTCATGAAAAAAAAGGCTCTTTCCCAAGACTTCAGGCTCTTCCTGCTTCCAAAGGAGTAGGAAATACAGCGAGGACGGCCGCGCTTCAGTGCTCGTCACACTTCCCTTCCTTCGCAAGGAAACTACGATCATGGGAAAAGTTTAAAAAATTTTGAATAGGTTTGCTGATTTGAGATATCTGGATAATTAACTGATTTTTCTTGATAAAGGAAACGTGGTCAGATCTCATCCCTTAGTGCCAGAGAGCTATGCAGCCCCTGCTGCAAACACAGAGCCGGGGTACTGCACAGAAAGGGTCGGGTGACTTTGAAGACTGGATAACAGAAATAGGATGAAACCTGTAAGAATGACAGAAGGTCAGAACCTAAAGGGCTTTTAATAAAGTCTTTCCTCATGAAAAGTGCATCAGTGGGAAGGACCTCGCTGCACCAGTGGGTCCCAGCGTGACCATGAGCGACCAACACCATGCAATTAAAACGAGCGCACTCCTAAAACATAGTAAACGAGATACTTTCAGCAGCGAAGCAGAAACCACTAGTGCTCAATCTTGAGTCATCCTGGCTACCCAGCATCAGTAAAAGCGAGCAGAATTGAAGGTGGAGAGGGGATGGGACTGCTAGAAGCATCACACGCAGATGTGCCACAGGGGAGAGCTGCTCTGGGCAAAGATCACCGTTGTCAAGGGAACAGAAAAACCCCAATCTAAACCCAAAGATGGTTATGGTATAAACAGGTCAATAAGAGCTGGAAATGAGGAGACATTTTTAACAGCTAGTGATGGCAGATATAAAGGGACTGCTGCTAAATCAAGGGGGCAAAAAGCCAAACTGAGTGGGGGTGGGGCACGGCTGCTCATAGGAAATGCAGTGTGACATGGGTAAGGAGACGGTCCCCGAGCCTACAGCTTCTCACATATTCACTGCACAAACAGGGAAACAGCAAACTCGGTGTTCTGGACAACCCTGGAGCTGAGAGGCCCCATCAGAGCCGGGCGGGTGGAGGAACAATCACAGACACGAGGTCTCCTCCTCCATAGCAGGGAGACAGCTACGGAGAAGATCAAGGCTTAACTTTGCCTTAGGTTTAAGTCTGTTAAGTCAGCGTGCAGAGTAGGTACCAGGCTTTTTCTCGAACAGGACCAGGGAATGCATCGCACGTGGTTACGCTGAGCAGGGCAAGCGGTGTACCAACATCCACCCTCTCAGCCTGCCAATCTGAACACAGAGCCAAGACTTTCCTGCACCTCACGTGTGCAAATTCTTGATGGTCCGTGGGGACTGACAAAGTCGCCCTAGGTTTACACCAGTGCTAAAGTGGGATTCAAACCAGGCCCCCAGTCCCACCGCCTGCCAGCAGGAAGGGTGCTGCGGGTTAGCACCCACGGTGCTCGGATCCAGCAGCACAGGGCTGGGAGGGCACAACTCTGCCCCCCACGAACACCCTCCTGCGCACGCCGAGCCTCCTCAACTCCAACAAGCAATTTGCCCATTTACCCGGTGATCTGTATGCACGGGACGAGCTCACTGCTGGCCCCGCCAACCTCATGCCGGTGCTGGAGCCCAGCTTGAATCGTTTCACACCGAGCCGGCGATTCCGGCTATTGTGTGTGCCGAGAGCCTGGAAAGGGAAACACCGTCCCGAACCCGGGCCAAGCGCATCGCCCCAGCCCCAGCCAAGCGCACATCCAGCCCCGGTGCTCCCGGGAGGGAAGCGGGGGTCCCCATCGCACCGGTGGAGCAGGCTGGCAGCCCCTGCACCGGGGAAGGGAAGGGAAGGGAAGGGAAGGGAAGCACAACTCCATGGTGCGGATGAAACGGCGGGGGACGCTCGCAGGGGAAGGAAATGGAAAGAGGATCAGGAACTGCATCTGTCTGAACCTCACGCAGTTAAAACAAACTCAGCCTCATGCCCTCGCTCTTCCCATTTATTTTCAGGTCAGACTTTCCTAAGAAACTGGGAGGTGCAGTTTAGGATTCCAAGCAGAAAACCGACTTAATTACTTTAATTATTAAAAATATTAATTATTAATGACTATATTTTAATATTAAGATCAAAACAGGCACAAAACCCAGCATTGCGTGACAGCACAGAGGTTTTAATAGAAACGGGAGGCTTCAGAAACCTTGCTCATCCTCTAATGAGTTTAACACACACATGGCACAGCACGTTTCCATTGCAAAGCCGTCCCGTGCGGCTGAGAGTGCCTCTGACTCCAGAAGAAACTGCAGTGCCTTGACCTCGAGGAAGGGAAGACCTGCGCCCCATTTCCCCCGCCTGCACGCTACAGTAGTTGCAGGGGGAAAAAGGGGAGGCGAGGGTCAGCCAGAACGCCAAACCCCTGGGAAAGAGGCCATTTCCATTACCGCAAACTTCCCAGCAGCCCCTAATTGGGGAGAATTTGCCGGAATAAATAAACTGGCAGCGCTACGCGCATGCACTCCAATTCCAGATGTGCACGTCTCATTTTCACGTGGTGTCCAAGGCAGGGCTGGAAGCTCCATCCCCGCACACCAAGGGGGAGGCAGGCACAGCCGGGGCTCCCCACGCTGACCCCGCCTCGGGCAGCCCCACGGGTGCAAATCCCACTACATCCCACATCCCGGCTGCTTTGGGCACCATCCTTCATCCCTCCAGTGCTCACCATCCCTCTCCCATCACAGGGGACCACCGGACCCCCGCAGGACCCTCCCGTCCCTGCTGCAGAGCGGGCCGTGAGCCGGGAAAGCGGCTTTTACAGCCGCTGCCTGTGCTGCTCTCTCAGCCGCCTGCTTACGACCTTTTCAACCCAAAACTTTCCAGTCATAAATATACCAGCTCATGGCAGGAAACTTGCTTTTCTTATACTTCTCCCCTGTTTCTCAGAGAGCCGTTTCCAGCAGCTCGCGCTCCCTGCGCCAGCCCCGGGTCGTTTCTTCCCGCTCCTCTGAGATATTTCAGGCACACAACAAAATCTGCCGCAGCACAAGGACCCCAAAACTCCCTGTAAAGGCTCAGGAAGTGCCACGAGCTGCAGGTCAGGCCTCAGGACCAGCTGTACCTCCTGATCTCCCTGCTTACCATCAAAGGTTTTATTATTATTATTCCTTTTTGACATAAACCAGCTTGATAAGAACAATTCCCAGGCAGCGCCGCAGCCCCACACCCACTCAGTTTCCTCCGGGCAGCGGGGACACAGCGCGGGAGCGCACCGCACCATGGGAGAACACGAGGGACAGGCAGAAAGGAAGGAGAGGAAGAAGGAACATAATTTTCCTTTCCTTTTAAAGGCTTTAGTAAATGCCAGCAAAACCCCCAGCAGCGATGCCAAGGTACAGCAGTTGGTGTCGGGGCAGCACCAAGCACTGCCGTCGGCTTCCCCTTTGCTCCAGCTCCACCACGCAGGGCTGGGAAGGATGCACAAGTGGATAGACATCGGTGACGAAATCCACGGGCTGTGCGCTCCTGCCTGTGCAGATGGTAATTTGGGTGCCCCTGGCACCACCCTGCGATGGTCTGGCCAGAGGATCGTGCCCTCAGCTCCCATGCCAGCCCCGCTGCCTGCGCTGCCGCTGCCTGAGAGAGCCTGGCAGGTCCAACACAGGCACATACATAAAATTAGGCAAGATCGGTGCGCTGCTAAACTCCCGGGCTCGGGAAGTGCAAATGGGAAAGAGATGGAGCAGCCTGGACCCGAGGAGGGATCAGTTGCCTTCAGCGAGGGTCTGCCTTGGGTTTTACACCTCATTAAATTGCCCTCTTGAAATGTTTACTACAACCCTTTCAGGCTTACAGAAAAGACACAACCAAGGTAATTCCCCACTAACCACATCCCAGTATAATCACACCGGCTCCAGTGTCCCAGCTAGCCAAACCATGCTGGGCAGCACTAAAGAGCAGCCCCGAGCTGCATGTTCAAAGGATCTACCCCAAAAGCAGGAGGCAGCCCGGGTGCTCAGCCTCCAGCCGCCTCTCCTAACCAGCCCCCCCATCAGCTCCCAGCGCACCAGTCTTTGCTCCCCACAGCATCACTCAGACACCCAGCGCTGCTAACACAGACTCAGCCTCTTCTACGGATGCAGAAGTTGCGCAGTTGATTTAAAAGTCTGTATTAAAAAAAAACAAACCCCAAAACCAACAAACCAAACATCCTGATTCAGCACATAAGCTTTGAGGGGAATTTCCTTCGACTCTCCCTTTCACGTGCTCAGCCACTTCTGCCTGCCCCAGCTCTCCCCCCGTGCTCCCCGCCGCAGGGCACTTGTTTGTGCTGAGATTAAATCATTACTGCAGGAGGGACCTGACGCTGTCACCACCACCCTCAGGCTCACCCTGTCTTCTCGAAGAGACTGTCAACACCAAGCCTCATCCAGGGCAGGACAACCCTTGGGCTTCCCCCCATCCCCACCTGCCCCAGCATGGCTTTCCAAGAGCCGCCTCTTGGCACCAGCCGAGAGCACGGGCAGCTGGGGGACGCTGGGGATTTCAGCTTCCAGAAACAAAAGAAGATGCAAAAAAAAATAAATAAAAAGGGTCATTTGGGAGATGTGCTGCAAGCGGGCCAAAAGCAGGGGCCGTCCAGCGTTTGCCCTAAATGGGAAAGCGGCCCGCGAGCGCGTCGGGGGGAGAGCACCAGCCAGAGAGAGACGGCACCGAGCCAGGCAGGAGAGGAGGAGATTTCCAGCGAGCAGTACGAGGGGGAGAGAAGCTCCCCACTGGTAATCTCCCCCACCCCCCGACAAGCACGGATAGTGAAACCCTGGAGATGGACTGAGGTTGCGGGTCCTGGAATAGGGCGAAACTCAGAGACGCTTCAGCAGCATCCGCGTTGCCATGAGCTGTGGGACACAGCCCTTCCCTGGGCAGCCGTACAGAGCATCTTGCTGCAGGCTGCCAGGCAATTAGTTCTGCCACTTTTGGCTTTAAACGAGGACTGCAGAGTCCAAATGTCCTGAATGAGCAGAGCTGGGTCCCCTCCCTCGCCGTGACAGACGGGGCTGAGTTATCTCCATCCGCACGCAACTCATCCTCTGTTTGCGGCCAAGCCCAGCAGGGAAAGGGGAACAGGCCAAATTCCCCTTCCGACGAGATGTGGCCGCTGCCATCGCATCGAGCCACACCACAAAGAGAAGTTCATACGGTGCTCGCTTGCCGTTATCGCTTCTGCCATCTCCAGACTCCGGGCAGGCTGTCTCTGCTCGCCACCCCACCTTGCAGGCTCTCCAGCGAGCTCAGCCTCACCGCCCTGACTTTTTGTTAATGCTTCAGCTTAATGTGCAGTGCTAGCGCCTATAACCACCACACCAGGTCAGGCAGCGTTGGACTAGATGTTCCACCAAGAGCATTAAACTGCCCTTGTTTAGGAGAAGTTAAAATAAGGTAGAAACAAAATCTGAAATGTTTTTCCTTATAAAGGAATGACAGGAGGAAAGCTCTGCGTGCATTAAGCATCAGCCTTTCTCGTCCAGCAGGGACTGGCAGTGTCTCTATCAACAGATACTGTTATTCCCAGACACGGGCAGAGCAACACAGCCACGCTTATGTTAACACAAGGGAATAAACTGCCAGACCTGAGCTCTGTCTTTACATACCTTCCTCCTCCCCTCAGCCTCCAGAAAAATCCCCCTGCACCACAGTTCCCCCAATTTGGTTGGTTCAATGACTAGATGACATTCCTGAGAGTCAAATAAAACCGTCCTGCTACCTCAACCCAGTGCCCAGGTCCTTGGGGAGCAGCTCCAGTGCAGAGACAGAGCCTTGACATATCAGCAACACCCTACCATAAGAAGAAGAACCCTTAATCACTCTGCAGATGCACGCCGTTGCCACCAGCTCCGGCCCTCCAGCCAAAGATCTGCACATCCCCGTGCCAGGGGCATCTCATCTGCAGCTCTGGCTCCACTTCTGTAGGTGGTTTCCAAACAAGTCTTCTCCGCAACGCTTGCTCGCAACACTCCTGCCACAGCTGGAGGACGCACAGCTATTTCATACCCTGCAGAGCAGCACTAACAGCCCAGAGCGGCTCCGAGTGCTCGCTCAGAGCCAAGGCTGGTGATGCAATGCAGAAGCGGGGCTGGGTTGTCCCTGTCCTCGCCATCCCGGACACTCGACAAGGTTTGCAAGCGTGATGGCAGAGACACGCTCTTGTGCAGCTGTGGTGAGCCAGGCATCGCAGAAGCAGCTAGAGGCTGATTTGCGCGTAAGCAGTCAATTACTCGGAGAAAGAGGTGCCCACTTGGTCGCTTGCCAGTCTGCAGACAGATTTAAGACACGGGGGAATTGAACCTCCGGTCCAGATATCACTGTGGCCAAACAGGCCACCTCCTTTGCTGGCCCCTGGGAGAGCCCCTGGCAGCACAATACAAGGAGCATTTAGTAAAGCTACGGGCTTGCTTGAAAAAACTCGAGGACGATGAGCCATTTGGCAGCCAAGCTTCATATAAACACGGTGATAATGATGTTAGCATCGGAGCCGGAGATGAATAGGGCTGCACGGCAACAGCAAGCCTCTCTGTCTGCCTCAAGAAAGCCCCTTTCTTGCAATGCACATGTTTAATCCATGACCTGTGTCTGCTGCCAGCTGCATCCATAATAAAATCTGCTCACCTCATCTATCTTCTATACATCCACGGATCTAGGTGAGGCAGGGGCGCAGGCAGAACTGCAGGACTCGCTTGCAAATGCCATTCTGTTTTGTGCTGTCCTGCTTTTTAGGGAAACCTCTGTCCTGTCTTCATTAAACACGTTCATCAGAGTTTAATGCGCAGATGGAGGCCAGCAGTGTTGCGCAGATACAGCACCCTCACGTCAGACGTGGCTAAAAACCTCAGTGTTTTGCAGCTTTGATGAGGCCCATCTGAAACGCTCTCGGCCATGAAGATCCATTTCTCCACCCTATCCAGGGGACACATCTCCGTCCCACTGTCCCTCCGGGCAGAGAGGCTGGGGGACATCCTAGCACCAAAAGCCAATGTCACCTCTTGCTCACAGAGACCCTTCTGCACACCACAGCCCCCCTGCACCTCTCGGAGAGGGGTTGTCCCACCTCTGCTCTGTGGACAAGGAACAGCCTCTCTGGCCATGCCGAGCTGCTCATTAGCTGTGATACAAACATACCAGCAACAGCATCAGATCGTCCTCGGTCTGCTGAGGATAACATTAGGTTTGGGACACTTGGATTTGTTTTTAGTCACGTTGGTGCAGTCCCAGAATAAAGCTTCCAGGCTCATCTCTAGATGACCGGTCTTGACTTGGCTGTCACTTGGATTTGCATTCGCTCAGCAGCTTCACTGACTGCTTGAGAAAATGCAGGTTTGTGTAGCTCCTGGTCTCTGAGCTCAGTCAACCGTGTGTTGACTGCAGTCAGCTTCACAACTGCGCAAGAACCACCACACGCTCGTCCTGGCAGAGAAGGAGATGTCAGCAGAAGCCAAACTCCTGTAAGTGCACTTGTGAAGACACTTCATCGAGTTCAGAGAAACCACCCTTCCTCCTGAGTTGTTGCTACCACCCTACATCATTCACACATGCTGACCAGCTACAACCTGCCATGATTTTCACAGTCATTCCTGTGTAACAATAAACATTTTATTAAAACTATGGAGCAAGCACTCCACAGCACGATGAATATTCATGTTGCCTTCCGCAGACTTGAGCTGGGATCCCCACACAGCACAAGGTCTGCAAAGTCTTCCCAACCCGCTCGCAAGGCACAAAAGCGTGGGAGTTGAACAAGGATCGGTATTATCCACGAAACCACAGGATGAGCTTGCAGGAACTGGCAGGCTGGATTGCTTCCAGTAGCTGAAGAAGGCAAATAGTCCAGCCCAGTTCTCTCATGCCAGATATGCTGAGCATCTGCAGACTTGAGAACACGAAGACAACCCATCCCCATCCTGAGAACCAGGCGGTCTCCCTCCGCACACCCCTCGCGATGCGTGTTACTCAGAGGCAGAGTGGTTCTATCAAACAATTCTCTTTATTTTCCTAAATTAGGCATTTAAGAAGGCATTTTGAATGCAGCGTTTTCCTTCTACGTCTAGCAATCTCCTAGCTAACAGAGAGAAGAGCTGGCAAAACTTAAGGAAGGCTGACAAAGGAATAAAGTGAAATAAAAACCTGATCTTATAAGGAAACGGCGACTGGAATCAGCCCCAGCACCTACACAGCAAGGAGTTTGCCCAGGAAGGTCTGACCGGAGGTGGACGGGACACAGTGGTCAGTTTGGTACGTTCTGCAGCAGCAGGATGGTTAGCAGGGGATGAACTAGGCATCTGTCAGGGTGAAACATCCTAAGTCAGACACGGTTCTACATGTCCCACACTGTCTGGGGCTTCCGGAAAAGTTTCCCATCCCAAAGATGAGGACTTCTTTCCACTTTTACATGATGATAACCCTATCTTTCAGCCACATCCGAAGAGAAGCTGGATATCTCTCTTTCTTCTATCGCAAGGGCTCCCCCAGCCCCCACCAGACACCCAAGGATGAATTTCCAGCCCCAGCAGTTAGACCTGTTCGGCGTTTACAGGATGTACTTGGCCTGCATTTCCCTTAGGTGCTTCTCCGGAGCGAGCTGTGCAGCTCTCCTGGAGCTGTGGCACTAGAAGGTCCCATAAGAACTGCCACAGCATCACCCCTCAAGCTTCCCGGAGCTCAATTTTGAGGACAACAAAATCTCCCAGCCTGGCAATGGCAGAGCCCCGCAACGCGTTATCTGTGCTTTCGCTTCCTTTCCCCTCCGACCTTCCCGCCCAGAGCTGGGAGCTCCTTGCAGCCAAGCCCACTTGGAGCGAGCGCTTTCTCAGCCTGAGAGCCAAGAAAAGCCCTTGTGGATTACAGCCTGTTGCTGCGTTTGTTGTCAAAAAAGCACAGCATGTCAGAAATCACTAGGAAGGGCAAGGGGCTGTTATTTATGACCCAGATTTATTGCTACTCTCCTTCGCCAGGGTCCTTGGAAATCCCAAAGTGCCCTGGATTCAAGGCGAACCCCTGAAATGCATCTCCACAAAGCCACCGTCCTGCTTCTCCACTTTCCCGCTCCACCCAGCCCCCAGAAGCTCCCAGAGGTGGGGCATCCTCCTTTCCCTGCCAGCAGAGAGATAAACCTCCACTCCTACGCCTTCCTAGAGAGAAAAACCTGATCGTGGTGCTGCGGGTGTGCAGGTCCAGCTCCTGCAGCATCCCAAACCAGTGGAAAGTCACATCTGCAATAGGGTTTTAGGAAGGCACAAGGAGGTGAGAGACTTCAGGTGGAGCCATGTGAGCAAGTTAAAACTCCTGAGGATGACCTTTGCTGGGCAGGTACCCCAGCGCTGCTGGCTCGAGCCTCTCGCTGTGTCTGAATCGGCTCCCAACTTCTTCAGCAGCAGCAGGCGGGGGGCTGACCCGAAGCCACAGCACGCACCTCGCAGCAGGATCCCACTGGCTTTGCTCTGCCCGAGGTGGCTCCCATCCCTCCCCTACGTCATGGGGCTGCCGAAGCTTCTGGTGCAGCTCTGTGTCTTGCAAGGGACCGTCAGCAGTTCGCAGACCGCATGTCCTGGCCCCATCTATAAAACAGGGATGTTTATATAACCCCAGGAAAACGCCAAGCGCAGCAGGATTGCGAGGGAATATGCTTTCAGCTGCTGGAGTTGGTGGAACCCTGACAGCCCACGTCAGTCGACTATCTGCCCTTAACTCTTAATACAACGAGGGCAACTTCCTATTTTATGGAAAACAGCAAAGTCCTTGCAACGTAAGATGTTCCTGTTCGCAGATAGAGCTGATGAGCAAGGTATCAAATCCAAACGGCCACTTCCAGCGCTTCCTGAGAGAGACCAGCTCCCCGCAGAGTGAACGCTGCATCTCTGCTGGAAAACACCAGGTTTGTTGTTTGTTTTTAAAGCAGTTTCTTTTCCAAGCCAGGAAAAGGACTGAAAACCAGCCCAGCTTTATTGTGTCAAAGCAATATGAATGAGAGGGTTATGAAGTGGATATTTTATGACTTTTTTGATGATAGATCTGACATATCTACTTAAAAAAAAACACCTCATGCTCAGTTGTGAGCAACAGTCATTCTCAGAGAGCAGCTTTATAGATATTGTTAGCCCTTGACATTAATTTGCTTTCCTAAAGACAAGAAAAAGACTCAAACCATCCAAGAGGCAACAAAAAGGCGAGTCAGAGGCCTGGGAGCCAAGATCTAAAGAGATCGGAGGGACATGTGTGACAGTCACTGGGAGTTGGGGACCTCAGGACAGGCAGAGGTGAGAACAGCAGAGGTACATGGGCTTCAGGTGGAGGTGATGCCCCCAAGCCTCATGGACCGTCCACATACTGCCACATCTTACACATCCCACAGACACTGCTGACCTACACGGTTTAATACAATTACTATTTACTGTTTAAACAGAGAAGAAAATGTAAGAGACAGTTCAATTAACTCAAACGGCTTCTCCCAGATGGCCAGAGGCAATTAGGAAGCAGTCTTGCGTCTGCCAGTCCTTCCCTGCCACACGGCCCTGTACATCAGCTCCTGAAGGGATGCAGGTACCATAGGTGGGAGAAGCAGCAACCCGAATTTCAACTCCAAACACAATGTGAACTTCTGTTAAAGTTCAGACAACTTCTGCCCCCTGAAGCTATCTTTGGTTTTACACCGCCGCGCTCTCCGGATTTGAAGCTAGCAGCAGTGAAATTTGACGGTAAGTCTTACGCTTTGGATCCATTTGTTTGTCAACAGCTAGCACTTTTTATTTCATGGGAACAAATCTGTCAGCAGAATGTCCTGAGCGCAACCAAGGTGCCTTTGAGCAGTACGTCGGACACAGAACCGGATTTCCCATGATTTATGTTGTGCAATGCTTGCTGCTGGCAGCTGCCAGTGCACAGAGGGACTCCGACCAGAAACAGGGCACTGGCGGCCACCACGAGAACACGCAGCCTTGTCCAAGAGGGAGATGGCCAAAGAAAAGGAGTAAGTTGCTTGGTTTTGATGGGTACTTAGTGCTGTATGATAAATTCTTAATGCAGAAAAATGCGCGCCGTGCTATCTGCCCATTGTTTAGATTGACAGAGGGATCTGTATCGCTCTGCAGGTAACCGGCTGCAAAACAAACCTCCTCTTGCTATACGCGGGGTTTGGCAGATAAGCAACACTCAGGCGAGCCTGAGCTTTACCAGAGATGGAGCGGGGTCCACGTCTCTGCTGGCCTGCGAGAGGAAACGCCGCGGGCAGGGTGAGAAGGGGGAGGAAGGCATCGAGCCAAGAAAGGGAGAGCCCAGACTGAGTCCCCACCCCTGCTGCTGCAAAGCCCTCCCCACACCCCTCCCTCTGCCTCTCGGGTCCTTTTCTCCAAAATACTCTATATCTTTTCTTCCCCCGGGTCTGCAGCACTCCCATCCACGCAGTTGCCTCACACCCCTTCAACCTCTGTGACTAAACCACCTCTGCGTCACCCGCTGTTGTTGTACATCCCCTTCCTCCGCCCCCGCGGTCCCCCACGCCGCTGGCTGTCCCCTTCTTGCCTTTGTACAGAGCAAGGTTAAGTTTCCTCTCCAGCTGCAGACGAAGGGCCCCCTCTCTGAGTGGCCTTGAGACGGCGAGGGGTGGCAGAGCAGCAACAGAAGTGAGTAGAGGACACCAGAGGTGGGTCTTAACCAATTTAGGGATCAACTATGAGCTAGAAGGCCAGTTTTAGCAACCAGTCCAGCACTGGGTGCACGTGTGTGTGCCAAACCAAGACCAATGCCACGACACACCTCTTGCCATATCATTTTGGAGCAAGGCTCAAGCAGGCATCCAAACCACGTATCTCAGCCAACACCGAGGGCATTACTCAAGACCCAGCAATGTCCCCCATGTTCTCACAGCACAACCACTGAACAGCCTGAGTACAGAGCCCAGCACTACCAGTAACACCAGTCTGCCGGCAAAAACTGATGAGCGAAGGGGAGAGAGCACAACCTGCACTTAAACAGGCAACTCCGGTGGGTGTCCCAAGGGGTGAAGAGGTATGAGAAGGAGAACCAGGAACAGCCTTTCTGGATGGAAGTGCTGCCTACGGCACTCAGCTCACGCTGCACAGGGGAGCAGGGAGGGAAGGGTTTCCTGGTTCGTGGCCAATACTGCTGTTCCTCTCATGGAGCATATGCCTTCCCCAGGGTGTGTTTCAACCGAGAGCACGAGACACACAATTTCCATAATTCACTTTCCCTCTCCACTCACTGGGAGTTTTTCCT
>NW_009646633.1:685077-686531 GCF_000708025.1 Charadrius vociferus
ACCAAAAAAACCCACCCCAAAACACAGCCAACCAACTGCTCACTAACATGGCAGTTTCCAACAGGGGCCCCTTCCCTGGAGAGCAGCTGTCAATACAGATGACAACCAGCCCTTTTTAGGCAGCCGAAGTTGGGTTTGACCAGTTCTCCACTTGAACCCTTTGGAATGTAAGAGAGGAAAGAAACGGTAAATATTTTAGGTGCTGATGACCTTCTGCTTCCTGGCCCAACAGTTCATCCACTCTCAAGGTTGCCTGTTTTGCCTCTGTCCTGATAAATCAGTGAACACTTAAGCACGAGCCCTCCTGGTCAACGTTTCTGGAGTGGCAGCTCCAGACTTGTTGGTCCAAGTCCAATTGACCTCACGGAGCTGAGAGAAGCCACGGGGAAGAAGTAAAGCAAGAAAGCAAAACTGCTAAATCCTTCAGGGTCAGAGGAGGGGACTCTGGGGGTAACAAATTGGGGGAAATGTCAGGCTTACACTAGAAGATCATCTTCTAGGAGAGAGGAAGCAATGTTTAAAGACTTCAGCTGAAGGTCACCAGCAGAAGACAGCAGGGAAAGACAAATGGGTTTATGGCCCCTTCCACCTCTCTGGTGAATGGATGAGAGTCATGCAGCTCTTGGAGCTATTGTGGAGCAGAAAAGAGACACGTAAGCTGGTGTTCGGTGGTGCTCCAGCTGTGAAAATAGCACTGGCACGTGATTTTGCACCCCTTGGCACCGGAGTCCCTCCAGAGGAAGCTCTGCCTGCACTAGCCATGCCTGTGGTGACCCAGGTACGGACATCACAGCCCAGGGATAAATCCCATATTCTTGCTCTTCGGCCCCTGCTCCCCAGCAGAGATGGATCCAGTGAGAATAATTCATGTCTCCAGCCTGATGTTCAGCAGCTCCCCAGTCCCACCTCTCAGATTAGCACTGGCCATTGCTTCCACCCCACAGGGAGCCTCATCCCGGCCCCGCACAGGGGTACCGGCAACTCAAAGGGGTCAAATTCCCAGTTTTATCATGACAAATCCCTCGCAGCTGTCTAGCAGAGGATCCTGAAGTGCTTATGACAAGCAGAAAGTATCTACCTCATTTTCCATATAGGAAGTTAGAGCACACGTGTTAAATGATTTACGCAAGGATACACAGAGCGATTTAGTGGAAGACCGGTAAAAGGCCTCCAACAGCCCCGCTTCTAATTGCCACGAGGTCATTCCCTCCCGGAGCAGCTTAAATCCTGACTCATAGGTAAATAAAAGCTGTGCCATAAAGCCGATCTGTTCAGGAGAGGGGCACCCAGACGCTTTTAGCAACGTAGTGAGAAATACCTACCTATTTTCGCTGAATAAAATCCCTCCAGAGATACACGTATCGGAATTTACCATCCTCTGCTGTAACCCTCAGTAGTTATTCGCCTTTTTACAGCCGAACATCACCGCAGTCCTGTGCTTGCTCGGGGGGGGG
>NW_009646633.1:686598-692326 GCF_000708025.1 Charadrius vociferus
AGCGGCCCCCGCCGCCTAACGGCCCCGGCCGCCTCCAGCCCCCCCACCTCGGAGCTGGGGTTTGGCAGGGAAAGGGGCAGCACCCGGAGCATCCCCGGCCTGGGGTGGGAGCCGGATGACAGTCACCACCCCCCCGCAGCAAGGGGCGCATCCCAGCATTGCCGCTTCCCGAGGCTGAGCATCCCTGCCCTGTCCTCCGGAGTGGGGGTCCCACGACCCACCGGTGGCCCATGGGCACCCCTGGGTATGGGGGGGAGTCACTGGGAGTGAAGGACTCCATGAGTCAAAGAGATGGAAGGCTAAAGCCTCTGGGGATGATGAAACTGCCCTTAGCACACTGGAAACCAATGACCAAGATTGCTGGGACGCAGCTACCGATAACCTCACTTGAAATACAGGATGACCCCCACTGGGGTCTTGCAAAGTCAGCCCAGGGACCTCAGTCATCTGTCCCCAGCAGGTACCTACTTCTTAGAGGCACACCAGTGGCTAGTGAAGCCGACCAAGACAATTCTTACACAGGGATGGCCTCCACATACGTGCTAAAAAAGCATCAAGGAAGTTCTGGAGGGCTCTTTACAGGGTATAAGGTTTGCAAAGGGCAGCTGAAACAGTTAACATAGCCTCTTCTCTCTCCTTTACAGGCAGTGTAGTCAAGGAAACAGGTCTCTGGACTGGGAAATGGGAGATCTGACACTGATCACTTGTGCAGCCTCTGGCAATTCACCCTGTCTCTGTACAAGTCATCAGGACCTTGTCTCCAAGTACACCCAGCAGTCATCGCCCAAAAAACTCTGACCAGAGCTGAGGTCCCTACAGCACTGTCACAGCAACATCAGTAACAGAGCACTTCACACAAAACACTCCTGGGCAGAAGAAAGCGCCACCATGGTCTGGGACAAGTCTCCCAAGCCACCAGGCCAGGCAGCAGGGTGCCAGCAGCATGACGCTATTTCCAGCATTGCTTAGATGAGAAGATCTTTAAGCTCTTTGCTTATGGAGTGGGTAGAGCCAGGGGCTGGTACAACAGCTCACAGACTGGTCAGCACCCAGTGCTTCTCAATGTGCAGAGATACAGACCCTCACACAGACCAGGCTGTTCCCCTGGGCTCAAGTAGGGACCTGCTCAAACCTCAAAGTCCATGTGAACACCTTGGAGACAGCAAAACGGAGGGAGCCCGTGACTGTAGCAGCTCACACAAGTCACTGGCACAGGGACAAAATCCCAGACCCGGGCACTGAAAGCAGCCTCACCCACACCGCTGTGCGGCTCTGCCCAACACGGCTGCTCTCACCAGTCTGATGGCAAACCAGAAATGGGCCCTGGGCTCAAAGACAGGGTCCAAGTCCCAATCCAGGTTTCCCAACCTGCAGTTTCACACCACCCAAAGTCCCCAGGAGCCCCCTTCCTACGTGCCCCTCAAAGCAAGCATCCCTGCCAAACATCCAGGATTTCAACTCTTTCTGTTCGTCTCCCTAAACTACCCAGATGGGCTCAAACACACATTGCTCTTTGACAAAGGCTCTGGCTTCATCCAAGATGCTCAGCCACTGTGAACCTCTTCAGCCTGTGTATGCCGGGCAGGCCTGGTGCTCCCCATCACTTAGAATCATCAGGCACTCAGAAAATACCCAGCACCTACCAAACACATGCCCTTGGCCCCCAAAACCCCTGTGTAAGCCTCCCTCCTCATCAGCAAGGTCTTCCCTACCTCACCAAAGCCTCTGCTCCAGCACCATGACTAAGAAATTGAAGCACACAGCCCTGGAAAGAAAAAAAAAATATCATCATCTGAAACTAATAAAAAAAAGCATGCCCTACGCTCCTGGGGAAAGACAGGAGAGCGCACTCCACGCAGGCAAGCAGTGCCAGCTGGCAGAGGGTGGGCTGCCAGCAAGGGGGTGCCGCAGGCGCATACAGATGCTGCCCCAGGCTGGGAAACCACGGAAGGAGAGCTCAGCATGGTGGGGGAGAGTCAGGGAGACAGTCACTGCTGAATATGTGAACCGATACCTTCATTAGCAGCCACACCAAAGGCTGCTCACACCTCTGTGCCTTAACCCCACTTCTCCAGACCCGATAGAGTTTTGAAAAATCAACATTTCAGACAACAAAAGAACCAAAAGATGAGTATTTCTCTGCTCCAGTACACCAGACATCAAACTTGGTTTTCTTGACGATACGGTTTAATTTTCCAGATCAGACAGCCAGAAGTGAAACCCAAACAAATCTTTATTTCCACAGCCTCAAGCCACAGCCTTCCTGCCGGTTCATGGTCAAAGCTGCAACCCAGAGATGTTGCAGAGCTAATGGCAGGCTCCCCCACAAATCCTGCATCCAAGGAATCACGCTTATCACTCCCTAAATTGGTTTCACTGGAAACCAGAATTCGCTCTAAGAATGACTGCTTTAGTTTATAACTAATGATGTAATCACAAAATTAATACAGACCTATTTATGTACCACCAACTTTATATGGACATGGACCAGGCCAAGGGAAAAAAAAATAATAAAAATCTTCATTTTGATACAAGAAAGACATTTTATACAGTGAGAACAATCAATCACTGGAACAACCTTCCCAGGGACATGGTAGAATCCCCATCGCTGCAGGTTTTCGAGATGTAATTGAACACGGTGGTAGATAATCTCATCCAGGCTCCCTTTCCCACAAAAGACTGGACTGGGGGATCTTTCAAGGTCCCTTCCAACCTCAGCTGTTCTATGATTCTACGAAAAAATGCGCTTTCAGGTTTACTGCACAATTATTGCTTGTAAAACAAATGCATTTTATTCACCTGTAAAATCATGCCCATTCTCTCCTGAGCCAGAAAACGCAGCTATTTATAAATCTCTAACAACACTCTTGGCATTGGCATCCCATTGCTCTTCTGAACGTTACACTGAAGGGTTATTTCACTTCACCTGCTGCTCAGACAGCACCTCCAGCCAGCAGCAAAGGCTCACGGTCTTCCCGTGCTGGGGAAAGCACTAGCACAGGACACATAAATGGGACAGCAGCAGCCTGAAGTGCCAGAGGGGAGGCAGAGGGGGTGCCGTATCCCACTCAGAGACGACCGTGGGAAAATTAATTTTCAGTGCTGGTGCTCAGGAAGGAAGCTGCCCTTGCAAACAGAAGCCGTTGGGAAGAAGCAGCGCCCACAGCCCAAGAAACTCGGCTTAAATGGGACATTGTCCACGGACATCGATTAAGCACATACATAAAGGCTGCTGTGTGCATCAGCTGTTCAGAGTAGCCATCAAGCAGTAGTAGTTCAGGTGGGACAGCTTCATTTCCCATGCACGCACCCATTTTAGAGACTCACCACTCCCTTTGCCACAGTGTCAGAACAACTTTGAGTTTTCAGCTGCATTTCTGAGCTCCCACCCGCAGGCAGGCACCGCTGCAATCCCCCCGGCGCCTATGGAGAGCTTCAACGCAGAAACCCAAACACCAGATCCTTAACCAAAAAGCAAAGGATAACAGGAGCACAAATGCCTTTTCCCAAGACTTACAGAAAATCTGGGGTAGAGCAAGAAATTCCACCTAAACTTTCTCGGGTATCACAGTGACCATAAAGTGGGACTCATTGCCCATCAGGACCTTCCCTGCTGCCCGCACGATGCCAGGGTCCGGTCGCAGAGCCCTGAGCCCAACTACAGCGCTCACAGCACAAGGCATTGCTGCTCTCTAACAAATTGTTCTGTCCATTAGCTACAGCTGGAAGTACTGTGTAGAGAAGCCAACAGGACACAGATATTGTGCTTCTGAGATCATTAAGGCAACAGAAGACATGTGTTGACCCAGACATACTTCCCTAACTACGTACTTGCTCCTACTCAGCATTATGGTATGCTGGACCTTGGAAGCACCCTGACTTGCATGAGAAATGTCCTCCCTCACCCCAGCGGCATGGGAATCGCTCTGCTGGGAGGATCCGAGTCACCCAGCAAAGCACGAAGCAGGAGGGCAGGCAGCAAAGAAGCTCCTGCCCGGGGGTTAGCCAAGTTCAACAGAGCGGTGTTGAGAAGCGTTACCTGTGCTGTCAGGCGAGAGATGAGTTGTGCCCCACAACGGGATCATATTTAACGGAGATGAGCAGGAATTCCAGCAGATTTAAGAGCAGACATCAGGAAACAGATAATGCTTCATACCTTGACGTGCCTCAGAAAACTGTGGGAATGCATCCGCTGGCCAGGCAGGAGCAAGCAGCCAAGGGCAGGCTGGGAGCAGCACGGAGCATGCTGCGAACACAACTGTCTGCAGAGGCAACTCTGCAGCCCCACGAAACCCAAACCCTTCCCCGAGAGCTGAAACCCACAGTCACAACAGGTTACTACACAACAGGGCCAGGTTGGACGGGGCTTGGAGCAACCTGGGCTGGTGGGAGGTGTCCCTGCCCAGGGCAGGGGGGTGGAACTGGATGATCTTTAAGGTCCCTTCCAACCTAAACCATTCTACGATTCTATGATGTAGGATGAAGGTAAATGCTTGAACAGGAAACTCAGGTGAAAAAAGCTGGAGGTATTTTTTTCCAGTGCATAGCACGCAAGCCCATGGCCTCAGGGACAGGGCATCACACACCGCAGGGATCAGCACCAGGCGAGGACAGGAGCAGTGAGACACCAACAGCAGAAGGGAGGGCTAAGGACCGACTAAGAGCCGCCAGCAAAGGCAGGACAGCCAGGAAAGTGTCCCTGGGTGCCAGGGCTGGATGAATGCAACGGGATCAAACAAGAGGTAGAACCATCCAGACTGTAAATGTCCAAGCTGGTGTCCCACACGTGTGACATGCTGCAAGCCAGAGGAAAAAGAAAAATGTTTGGTAAAAGAAGATGCATAAGCTGTGAGAAGACCACTAAAAAGAAACACCTCAGGCTTTTATCTGCCATTTCCTAGGAATAACAGGGACACCAAGAAACATAAGACAGAAAAGATAGCTAGAGTAATTGGAAGCAACCCCAAACCCTCTGCCCTCTTACATGCATTTTAAAGATTAACGTACATAAAAAAAAAAAGAAGGAACAAGTATATTCCCTCCCAAAAGCCCTTCACACCTCCAGCATTCACATAAAGGGTCCCTACTCTCCTTTCCTACGGCTCAGTCCAGGCACATGGTGCTTCCCAGGAGGCTCTGAGGACCACTGAAGATGCTCTGCCTCGATGCACTTAGCCCGAGAGCTGCTGCCTGCCCAGGCTCCAAAAGTCTCACGCTGCAAACGAGCGCTGTCTCCTCACTGCTCAAATCATTTAGGTGCATAGTACGATGTATAAAACCACGTTAAACTCTGTACGAATATGCACACCCAAACATGTCCATAGTGGATATATGTGTAACTGAAAGGTTAAGAATGACCACCAGTGGGTTAATACACAGTTCATCCCTCCTGCTGGAGTTCGGCAGGTTGCTTGTAAGCACCCGCAGCTCTCCCAGCTGCTGGGCCCTGCCTAACACATTGCAGTCAGGTGTTACAATTACCTACCCATCACTTGTTAGCTCTTAAAATGAGTTTTCACAGCGCAATTTTAAAGGTGACATTAATAATTTTCCTGAGAGATCAGAGCTCCTTTGCCATCACGGCTGCACCCACCCTGAACGCCCCATCATCACAGTAACCAAACCCCCCCATGCCCAGCGTGCCACGGGCCCTGCCTTTCCATTTGAGAAGAGGTAAGGGGCCCTCGTGACATTAACAATTAAGGCTTTGTAGCAAGATCTGAACTTC
>NW_009646633.1:692341-694884 GCF_000708025.1 Charadrius vociferus
TGGGGAAAGACAGGAGAGCCATCTCCAGGCCACTGCCACCAAAGCAATCTGGCAAGGCAGAGAGAAGGGACAGATGTGAGGAGCGCAGCAGCCCCAGAGCACAGCTCCCCAGCCCCAAAACCACTGGAGAGGGACACCTGGAAACAAACTCATTTAGAGCTAAGGCTTCTCATGCAGTATTAGCCTGTGGAAACATGCGAGATATGGTTTAATGAGGTTAAAAGAGGCTAGCGGGTTATATGAGACTGTTTCTTATAGCAGCACCCAAAGGCACCAGCTGAGACCAGTACCTTGTTACAGAGACCACGGGTGACCCTTGGCGCCCTGGTGCAGCAGTGGACCAGGCACAGAGCTACAGCATCACCTCGCACTTTCGATGCCTTCCCCCAAAGCACAAGGTGCTTGTCATCCTCAGAGATGGGATCCTGGACTGGGGACACCTCTCAGTGCGAGAAAACCAGAGCTCTCCCCTGGGCAGAGGAGACCCCGCAGGACATGCTGAGCTTCAGCAGCTGGGGGAAAGCAGCCCTCAAAGAAGAGCCCGGGCCCCATTCCCACCCACCCCGGGGTGCCCTCACCCTGTCCAGCAGCCACACACTCAGCTCAGGAGTCAGCTATTCCCACCCACAGCCGAGTATTAATTAAAAGCATGTTTAGGGCCAGAACAGTGACTGGGACGTGGCCCCCAGCGCTGCACGGATCTGCTTTCATCTGAGTCATCTTTTGGTTAGTCACTACAGGCAGAGTCCCGGCTCTCCTGCTGCCCGTGCCGGGAGCGCTGCGGGCATGGCCGCGGCAGGGGGGAGCCCGGGGCAGGCTGAGCTCTGCCCCCCGCTCCTCTCCCCCACCAGCACGGCGCTGCCAGAGCCTGCGGCCCCGTGAGACCCCCAGGCACATCGGCTGGCACAGCCCGCTCGTGTGCTGGCAGTGGTGGGACCGGTGTGAGCCGAGCAGCTTGACCTGGGAGCCAACAGCACGACCTGGTGATATTGTCACTTTTGTGCCCCAAATCTCCTTGAGCACAGTCTTCCTCTGTCCCCGCGCATTCCCTTCGACACTGCTCCAGCTGAGCAGCTTTCCCTGCCTGCACCGACCCCTCCGAGCAAGGACCTGCAGAGAAGACCCAAGACCAGCCCTTCGGCCAGCTATTCCCCCATCCCGTATTTCATGCTGGACCATGGAGAAATGCTGTCGAGATGGCCAGCACGGCTCCGGGGTGCCACACAACACACAACCCACTCATGCCTGAGCAAGGGCAGAGTGGCCACACTCAGCATTCCACACCAAGTCCCTGGCACAACCGCCTTAGGTTAAGGCACACACTATGCTTACGCCTGGCCCAGGCCACCCCGCACACCCGCGTGCCGTGCCTGCTGCCCACCACGGCTCAGCCCCGTCTGAACCACCCACAGGAAAGCTGCTTCCAGCAGAGATCAGCGAAACATGTATGCGCTTGGACACGAGGGATTTGCAAGCGTGCTCCTGGGGGTTAGCAAGAACTCTTGCATCTTCGCACAAAGACACTGGCCCGTGTTCTTCCTGCCCACAGGGTCCGCGGGCGCTGCACGCCGTGAGAGTGGGTGACAGCCAGCCCGGGCACGAGGGCTCGGTGCTCTTTGCAGCAGTTGGAACACGATGTTCAGCTCAAGGGCTGAGAGAAACCTACCTTTGATGCTCTTCTGGAACAGAGAGCCCCAGATCCCATCACTACAGAGTCCCCTTTCTCACCAGAGACCCTTTGCAGAACCCCGCATCAATTCTGCGTGGAGGGAGGGGACCCAGCGGGAAAGGCCAAACCATGGTGGGACCAAACTGTCCCTGCCACCTCCTCCTCTCCCCCATGTCCCTGCCCAGCGGAGGCCTGCACACAGCAACAGAGGGTATCCAGCCCAAAGCCCTCTGTGCTGAAACACCCACCAGGCTCTGAGTTATGGGCAGCTCTCAGGAATGCTTTGAAGTGGCTCAAAGCAGAGGAAAAAGCACAAGTAACAGAGACGGAGAGAGGGATGAGAAGATGCCATCTGCCCTCTCCAGAGGATGCTCCTGCACGTAAGTCCTTGTCCAGCGGCACCAGGTGCTCTCAGCACATCCCTGGAAGGTGCCCTGTGGGTCTGGTACGGGCCAGCCATGGGAGCAGCTTTCTCTGGCCACAGTTTCACTCCACCCTGGCTTGAGTGTTTCCTCTCATCCCTGTGGTTTCCCTCCCAGTGCCGATGCCCAGCAGCCAGCCGGGAACGCCCAGGAGAGGAGGCCTCACGCCTCCCAGGGCTGCCGTGCCGGAGGGGGGTGAGCCACACCACGCTGGGCAGGAGGAGGGAGACCCGCCATTGGGCTGCAGCACACCGGGTCTGCCAATTTTGGCACAGACACCCCCTGCCCTCGCTTTCTCTCTTCGATCCTGGCCATCCTGCTCCCGCAGGCAGAGAGCAGAGCCTCACGGGTGACGCCACGCCGCCTGTCCCTTCTTCCCTGCAAACGGTTACAGTCACGGCCATCCCAGTAGCAGCTCGCTGCAACATCGCTCCCCGACAGCTTGACGCACC
>NW_009646633.1:694972-701507 GCF_000708025.1 Charadrius vociferus
AACCGCCCTCCATACTCCCCCCACCCCGTCGCCCCCACGCGTGGCTAGCAAGGTGAAGCACACACCGGCCACCGGCTCCGGCGTTGAGCAAGGAACAGCCACGGGACACGCAGGCAGGATGGGAGGGCAAAAGCCACAGGAAGATACTTTGGCAAGCAGAGAAAGCTCAACCACAACACACACACGCACACTCAGGAGCCAACCTTCAGAGCCGAAACGCGTCTCCATGCCAAGAGCCCGGCTATTTTCCTCCCTCTCCCCGGCTCGCAGCTCTGAGCTAACAGGCTCAGCATTCATCCCTCCGCGCCGTGCGGCACATGGGAGCAGAGGAGGGGGGCGGGCACGTGGGAGGGAGGGAAGGAGCAAACCGGGCACAATGCAGAAAGGAGGCGTTGTAAAAAAATAAAGGAATCAGCTGAAATCCACCCAGAGCGTGGCAGTTTCTTTTCTTAAAGCGCAGAAGCTGCAGAGGCAGTATATAACATATTAAAAGATCAATAGCCTACCTGAAATCCGGTCCCTCTCCATTACTACAGGATATATTTAGCATCCGCGTGTCACGGCCGTCCCTTTTTTCGGTGGCGTCCCCTTCTTTCCCCCACTCTCCCTCCCCTCCTTGCCTTGCCTCCTCCTCCTCTTCCAAAAAAAGCTCTTTGTCTCGTCTAATTTCTTCAATCTGTTGCAATCATGAATGCATCCAAATTACCACATTTCCATGTGCTGATCATATGTTTGTGCTCCAAACTGAAGTAGCTTTGTCTCTTTGAAATGAAAAGAAAGAGTAAGAGAGGAAGAGAAAGGAGGAAGAAAAAAGAAAAAGGGGGTGCATGACCCGAAAAATCTCGTAACTCCCTGAAATACTCCACCAGGCGCAGGAAAACTGGAAATCCCGAGTCCTCTGTAAAACAGTCTTAAAGCTACAGCATGCGAATGTTCAGGGGAACGCTCCAGCCTCCACAGCTCCCTCTTAATATCCACCAGGAGATGCTTAAGGAACTTGGCTCCTCGCAATAACAGAGCGAACAACTCATCCAGCTTCTCAAATCTCTCCTCGCTTCCCCAGTCTTATTTTCCTGCTATTTCCTCTATCCCCTCCTCCTTCCTTGGCTCCAGCATTTTAAAAGAGCGCAGATCCTGCACGTTCCCCCACCCTGCCAGGTCTGAAGTTTCGATTCATGCATAAACTATTCGGCTGATGACGGCTGACTTCATTCCCAGCACAGCATCATGGGCTGCTGCTGCCGCTGCTACCAGGCAGGACCCGAGCGCCGCACACGTTTACTCGCCCCGTGCAAGCCGCCAGAGAGCTTTGCCGCCGGCCCTGGCACCGAGCCCCAGCTTCGCCTTCCTCCCCTCTGCACAGCGGCGAGAAGGGGAGGATTTCTGCAGCCGGCCCAAAAGTGATAGTGAAAGTCCCTGCCCCGGGCAGAAGTCCTTGGTCTTCTCCTCGGTGGAGCAGAGGTGGGATTGGAGAGCAGTTTTCCTTCCCCGCGATGCCCAGGCAGGGCACGGGGATGCAGAAGGAGCGGAGCAGCCCCGTGGAGCCCGTCGCCAGAGCCTCCTCTCCCTGGCCGGGATGGAGGGACGCACACGGCTGCGGCGATGGGCCAGCCCGCTTGGAAACTTCCACTTGGCCAGCAGCCAGGGCAGGCAGCAGGGACGCCGCGCTAGCACCTCCGCTGAGACGGTGCCCGCGCTGCCCAAACCGCCCCACGCGACCCTCCCGTGTCACCCACCGCCGATTCCTATTGATAGCGCGGAGCCTGAGTCACACAGCCAGATGTGAGGGCACTGCCTCCATCCCTCCCACGGCCCAGGGGCAGGGATGGCAGATGCCAGGAGGGATGGCACGGCTGCTGCATGGGACAGGCATGTTGGCATGACACTTGGGTGCTCAGCACGGTACACGTGACACTTTTTTTTCCCCCCAAATGCTCACAGTTCACAAGGAAAAAATCACACGTGTGACAGCTGTGACACAGCCTGGCACCTTCCCCCATAGCACAGGCAGAAGGACAAATTGTTTCTTGGCTGGATGAATAAACTTCCAAGGAAAGATTCCAGGTGCTGCTGGGACCTTTGGATACTCTGGACCTACCTTGCATTGCTTTTCAGTATGAAAAATCCCAGCAAACTTGCGTGTTTCCTCACGCAGCAGCTGACGGAGAGTCACTGTCACCAAACCAGAGGGAGGACCACAGCTAACATCAAGTGGTGGGGCCAGACCAGCACTCCCACTGCACAACACACAGGGACCTGATGGGAGGCAGCCCCAGGACGGTCCATCCATTTAGGGAAGTTTCTCTCCCATCCCCATCGGGCTATTCCCTGGGCAGGGAGGTTTAGATTCCTTCCCAAATTCCTGTTCTTTTTCTATTTGCTATTAAAGCTCTGCATGATCCTGCTGCCAGCGCCTAAGGCGTTAGAGAGGGGACAATAAGCAGTGTTTTCCCGGGCACAGACCAAAACCATGTTTCCTGCCCAAGACCTCGAAGGTGCCAAACACAAAGTGAGGACCTGGGGGAGCCTCATGCAGCACAAAATCCAGTCCACTGCATCCACCGAGCAGCCTTAATTGCTGAGCTCCTTACACTGGAGAGGAAGGGAAAAAGCTCAGGGGAAGTATCAAGAAAGGAAGAAGGTGAATGGAAAGGAAGAAGGGATGGGGAGAGCACATGTTTGTAAACTTTAACCCATCGGGACCCAGATGATTAGGAGGGACAAGGCAAAAGCATAATTTCTCACAGGGCATATCACCACGAGGCACTCAGGGAAGCGAATCCAGATGATGATTAACGCAATTGAACTTTATATTCATAAAACCTCCAGGTAGATGTTCTCATTCAAACTTCAAGTCCTCAAGCAAATTTTAACGGATTTGCTTTAAAGGTGCAGTCGTGTCTCCATTTGAAGCAGTGCTCGCAAAGCGCTCCTGCCACTGTCGCAGGTGACAGTGGCACTGGGGTGTCTATGATTTAGGGATGTGGAGGCTCGGCCACGCCATGCCCATGATGCCCATGGTGGTTTGCTCCCTTCAAAGGTGCAGTTCCAGCAACCTGCACGTCACAGGGCTGAGGGTCCTCCACCCTTCTTGGTTTTTGAGAAGCTCACCACGTGCCTGTTTAAATGGGTGGTTTGTGCATTGTACAAGTCTATTAGAGACAGAAATATATCGCACTGTTGTTAAAAGGGTTGTGGGGGAAGTCAAGCACACCTAGGGTTTGGGGAGGGGACAGAGAAGACTCCCCCCTGGTTGGGGCTGTTTTCTGGGGGTTTAAGGGCCCCCAGGGCTGTCTTTTGGGAGAGCCAGGAGGAAAGGGAAGAAGTAGGAGCAACTTTTAGGAAACTGCTACCTGCCATAAAGATAAACCCAATTTCCATTTGCAAATGAGAAGCTGATACAAAGCGGGAGCCTTGCTCCGCTGCCGCCCCGCGCTCGCCGCGGCTGGCACAGGGACGCACACGCTTCCCCTCGCTCCGCCTCGCAGGTTTAAACATTACCGCGGGTGGCAGCCAGCAGGAAGCACCGCCAGGTGTGGAGAAAGCTAGGAAGGAAATCACAAGAAAGAAAGTAAACCAAACCCTGCTCCAGGCTCAGTTTGAATTTTCTCTCTCTCACACCTTTCCTAGGCTAGCCCAGCAACGCCCGAGCCCTTCGCAAAGCAATACACTGCTTGTTGTGCGTGAACATGGAGATATGCAGGGCAGAGGCTGTGAAGACAGCACAAGCTCATCCCTGACTGTGGGCATGCCACAGAGCCCAGGACATCGGTGGGCAGCCAGGAGAGGATTTAGGACTATCGACACCATCACCAGTCACAGCAGCAGCGGATGCCTGCAGGTATTCAGGTAGATCCTACTTGCAATTCCACGTCTGCCTCTCTGGGTTTATGCTGTGATTGTGCTCCTGTGGCATTTCATCCAGCAGAAGTTATTTTCTCTTCTACCTGGTTCCCATAGTCACAGCCGGCTGCTTCTCCCAGGCTTTTAGCAAAGCAGCCAGGTATCACCTTATCACCCCAGCCTTACTGCTGAGAGCTGGAAAGGATGAACACCACAAATCCCTGCTGGCATCAGAGGTTCAAACTGCATTGACAAAGGTGCCGGGAAGCGGCCAGAGCAACCAGAGACCTCCCGAGGCAGTAAAAATGGGGATCCAGCTGGTTCTTTCACAAGCTCAGCTATCTGCAGTGCTGGCGAGTCAGGAGGAGAGTACAGCAGGCGAGGACAGCGCGGCGGAGCGGAGCATACCTAAATCAAATTATGTTCAGTGAAGCATTTTCACATGAGGAAATACATGTCCAAACTCAAACAGTGCAATCAAGTGTTACTCCATTATATTCCCTCTATGCCATTTACCCCCAGGCTGGACCCAGCCAGCAGATGACAGTATCTGAGCCTCCGCTGTGTGCTCCAAGAACCTTTCATTTACATTTATATAAGCCTTAAGGATGGGGGAAAGAGAAAACACTGGCTAAAATTCTCATTTTCATTTGTAAACAAAAAATAAACAAAACCAAGGAGATGCCCTCTTTCCAAGGGAGGTACTTATCCCTCTGGATGCTGCTGTCCAGTTCTTTACCAGTTATTTTATCTTTGCCTCCCTACTCCTCCTTTCCCCTCTCCCGGCTGGGCAGACACAGGGCTGCCCTGCCCTGGACCACAGCTCTTGGCTGCTCCACATTTGCTGCCAAGTGCTATTTTGACCCTCCCTGATTATTTCTTATGAAAACCTTTATTTGTTTAACACAGGGGAACATAGATCCTTCCAAGTTAGTACTTTTCCCAAGCTGGAGACCATGCCCAGGGCACACAGTTCATCACCACCCAGAAGCACGTATGACAGTTGCAGCAAGGGATTGCTAAACCAGCAGCAGGGCATTTCCCCTCCCGCCCTGAGCCCACGCAGCCCCTTGAGATGATGCCTACATCAGTCTCCCTCCGTTCCATCCCCTCCCGTGGAGGAATGTATCTTTAAGGAAAGCCCCTGTGAGGGCTTTCCTCCACGCTGGCTCTCAAACTCTCTGCCCAAAAGCCTCAAACTGCCGGAAATCCCTTGCATATCCTCCCCGGGCTTTCTGCTCACGCTTTAACACTCATGTGCTGAAGTATTAATAGCAGCTGGCAGTGCAGAGCGAAAGTCCAGGCAGGAGGACTAGACGCACACCCTCCTGAGAGAGCACAGGGAGTCTCAGATAAATGTTAACTCTTCCACGATCCTCCGCTTATGTTTTCCTTCCTGGACTCCTCCCTACCATCAGTCTTGCCCTCTCAACACTCACTCTTCCCCAACTTGCTACTTGAGTCCCCAAAATGGGGGGTTACTTCGTACCCGAATGTCTGGGGTTGTTCCCCACCAAGCCGTTGCTGGGGGAAAGCAGCACTCCCAATGGTATTATCGTATTTGCCATTCTTTAGAAGACCACCCATTTGCTCTGCACCCTCCTGCCTCCCGCGCAGGTCACTGCAACAGCTCTTACCCGGCAGAACGAGCCATCAAGAAGAGTCTTGAAGAGTTACCACCCAGATCAAAGGAATCATAGAACTGTTTAGGTTGGAAGGGAACTTTAACATCAAGTCCAACCATTAACCTAGCACTGCCAAGTTACCGCTAAACCATGTCCCTCAGCACCACGTCTACCCATCTTTTAAATACCTCCAGGGACAGTGACTCAACCCCTTCCCTGGGCAGCCTGTTCCAATGCTCTATAACCCTTTCTGTGAAAATTTTTTTCCTAATATCCATCCTAAACCTCCCCTGGTGCAACTTGAGGCCATCTCCTCTTGTCTTATTGCTTCTTACTTGGGAGAAGAGACTGAGCCCCACCTCCTACAACAAGGCAGATTGCACCAAACCCTGCAAACACCTTCGGATTGCCCTTCTTTTTTCTAGGTTTATTTAAGAAGGCAGGGCACAGGTTGCATGACACACTGCTCCTCTCCACTATCCTCAGAACAAGCTTGCCCCAGGGAGCCCTAGAGCCACCCCAGCCCCAGCAGAGTGAGCCCAGCGCACCACCAACGCCGCAGCAGCAACCAGCGCGGTGGAAGAGCTGCACAATTTCTAGGCACTTTACACACGGGCAGCACAGGCTCGTGGGACGCAACACTTTGCTCCTGCCTGTTGAAACAGCTCCTCTGGCACGGAGGAGAGACCTCACCCAAGGACAGACCTACTGAGATATTTGTTTTGCCTTCTTCAGGTGAATCCCTAAACACAGGGATTTTCAAAACGCTGCTGTCTGTGGGGCAGCCAAAGGTGAGAGGTGCTCTCTGCATGCCCATACTGCAACAGAATCAGGAGATGCTGTCTTGGTGTGAGGCAGCCAGAGGACACCACCATTGGCTTACCTTGCCTTAAGTCCCCATTGCTGAAGAAAGGCCAGTCTACTGAAGGAGAAAAAACACTCCGGAATTAAGCAGCAGACCCTATTCTCATCTAGCAGCAGAATCATCCAGGCCTGACACCTCTCTGAACACCATAACGTGTTTTTGACCAAAAATTAAACTACAAAATATTTAAACCAAGGAGGGA
>NW_009646633.1:701526-710905 GCF_000708025.1 Charadrius vociferus
AATGCCTCTTGCTACTGGTGCTTTTCTTGGAC
Organism: Charadrius vociferus; assembly: GCF_000708025.1. Taxonomy (NCBI): domain Eukaryota; kingdom Metazoa; phylum Chordata; class Aves; order Charadriiformes; family Charadriidae; genus Charadrius; species Charadrius vociferus. The sequence continues at coordinate 701,559 of NW_009646633.1, forward strand.
CTTACTCATTGCTTTCACGGCTCCCAAAGTTTTGGCAGGGAAACTTCACGCTTTGCAGGTCAGCCCTGAACATCTACAGTGCTTTATCCACTAACCCAACAGCAGGCTCGCCTTACAAACAAGTCATCTCTCTGCAACAAAGGGCATGAAAGGCTGTGCTCCCGTCCCCTTTGCAGTCCTAGACACAAGTTAAATATAGCAAGGAGTAAATCGGTGCTCTCTGCCTAAGGTACAATTAGGGGGTTTGGTAAACACTGGCCACCGCCGGATGCGCCAGCCTCGGAGGCTCAGAGGATGCCTGTGGTGGGCAGCCCGGGCTCGGGAATTTGCCTCTGCCCATGTGATGAGGGACACCAGACTTGGAGGGGAAGAGGGAAAGTTGAGCAGCCACAAGCTGGACTGCCAACAAGCCCAAGAGCAATTTGCAAACTGACATTTCAGCAACAAAAAGACGAAGAAAATAAACACCATGGAGAGACGCACATATTCAACTGAGAGAAATGTGACCACACACAGCAGCTTAGGTAACCACCACATACAGATCAGGTCAAGACACACACCAGTCCTCCTTTGGATCATTTTTCCCCTGTTCTTAAGGGGACGTGTGCCATACGCCACACCCCACAAACGCACATTTCCATAGCTGTCCCACTCCTCCAGTCCCTGTTGCCGCCTTGGCTGGAAGCATGTCCTTTCACTGCCCAGCCCCAGGACGGCTCCTCCTCGCCTGCTCCGTCAGCTCCTCCACAGCACCTTGGGCCAGCCATGTCCCAGCACAGCCATGCCTCTCGCAGGACATGGGCTGGGGCTGGCGGAGGTGGTAACGAAGACATTTCTCTTTCCCAGGACACTGCTCTCCTCTAGAGAACTGGTTGGTTTGTTTTTTTCCCCCCTCCATCCTTCACAATGAGATGAGACAAATGAGATAAAACCATATTGCATTGCCATTCCCCTTCCCTGCTCTCCCACCTCCACTCTGCTGCAGCTGATGTGAGGTTCTCTTGAAAAGGTGCGAGAAGCTTACTCTGGAGATGTCTGGTCCTAAGGTGATAAATAACTTTAACTCAAGGACTACTGCTCCTGGCCCAGAGCAGTTGCACTCTGCACCTCTACATCTCCTTTCCTTGGGGGAACCCTGTGGACCTCATCAGCACTCATCAACAAACCCGGATCACACTCCAGTGAGGAAGACTATTATCTAAAAAACACAGGCAGCAGCTAAAGCCTCCAAATATTATAGAGCATTAAATCCCTGGTCATTCCTAAACTACTGATTTATAATTCACTGTCTCTGGTTTCCTCGCACCAGAGACCGTGATGCCAGGTGCTGTACAAAGAAAGCATCAAGATATCTACCTACTCACCTGTGACATCCAGTAGCCTTTTGGCTACTGGACTAAAAGAGACTATACATAAGACTGGAGATTAATCACGGGTATTGTAAGGGAAGAGGATGACAAGCCAGTGCTCAGCACATCCCCTCAGTAGCAAAGAGGCCCGCGGCACCTATCACTAGTCCTTAATTTCTTAGCTGTGCACACAAGCGCCTACACTCTCTCATTCACTGTAAGTAATGCACATCTCTGCTTGAAGCACATGGGAGCCCCGCAGGACTCTCCGGGGCAGTTTGAAGCCCACGTGTCTGTGTTATGCAAGCACCGTCCTCGTGTGCCTGCAGGAAACCGAGCACCTGAATCCAGAGCAGCCATCTCACTTTAACTTCTTGTTGCCTGGAGTTGGGTTTTCCTGCAGAGCTGTGCTGCTGCAGAAGGGAGTCTGCAGGCTGGCTGGTGACCAAGCTTCACCCGTTGCTACTTCGCCCTTGTGATGAGAGAGACCAAGAGGACACGTGTCAAACGAGGGCTTGTCACTAGGGAGCCCGAGGAGAGCGAGCGGTGCATGTGCACAGGGACGCTCTTTGGCACGGAGATGCACGCAGCTGGGGTGACCAGTGTGGTGCTTAAAACAAAGGGGAATAGCGGCTGACCAAAGAAATTCATATGACCTCATCCAGGGACACATCCAAAGCAATGAGGCTGCAACCACAAGTCTCTAGTTAAGCCCTCTGCTGCTGCGCCAAAGTGAAAGGCACAGTCCATGCTAAAAACATCACGCTGCAAAGATATGTTGTGCATCCCCACAGCTTCCCACCGGGCCAGGATTGTTACAGCCTGGATCTCAGTATGGCAATGGGAAACTGAAAAAAGGATGCAGTAAATGTTAGGACGTCCTGAAGGTCTGGACCAAGGTTTACAGGAGAGGTTCCCAAACTCAGTTTGCTCAGGTACCACGACAACACGTAGAGGGCTATGCTGTGGGGGGGGTACCCGTGACTGAGCTGCAGGAGATGTGTGACAGGTCTGGCAGCATTTCCCTTGGGAAAAAGACCTCAAAAACCTAATGGTTTTTATAGCACTCTGAATTAGCTTATGTAACAGCAATCATGTACGCTCGACTAGGGAGCCCCCGGCTTTTGACATTTCTTTTGTTTATTTCCACTATTCTGGTTAACTTGCAACCTCACATAAACCAGTTTCTAAAGTTGTTCTCCTACAAACTCCAGGCATAAAAAGAGGAGATGGTCCTCGGGGCACGGTACTAAACCAAGAGGTGGAAACAGCAAGATTGTTGCCATATCTACCTTTAACTCACTGCGTGAGTTTGGAGCATCCTAAGCTAGTGAACCCTGCTGAGATTAGATGTTGAAGTGATGATACCAATTTAAGCTATGCCCACAGCTATGTGTGTTCAGCTCTTCCACCCACCCCATACATCCTTCCATTTCAGTGCCATGGGGAAGGACCTCTAGATTCACCGGCAATGCAAAAAGCACTGCTTTCACCTCTGCTGCCCTATTTCCCCCAACTATGAAATCATCAATAACTATTAAAGGGAAAATGCAAGGCTTAACCAGGGAGCAGCAAAATTAGACAAGAACTATCTGTGAATGTCTTGTTGAAATTTTCATGTTGGACTGTATTCTCTCTGCTTTTATTGCTACCAGCTCCTGCAGAGACCTCCTGGGTGCCCTGGGCAGCATGGCAGTGCAAGTGCCATCGTGGTCAATTGGGTCCTAGAGCTCATGCCCTGAGCAGGAGCTCTCAGGCTCACACCACAACCAGCACCTTTCCACCATCTCACTCATCCTGCATCTCCTGCCCACACTTGTCCACCCGCTGCAGCTTTTGGCTCCTCCATCTACTCCTGTCAACCTAAGGGGTAGACAAGGGGCTCAAGCTGGTGGAAACAACAAATGTCCGGCATGGGAGTCTCTCCGCTTTATACCCTAGAGAAGCATTTAGACAGTACGGGACAAACTGCCCTGACGGAGGTTTCATGACATCAGCGAGTGCCCCTTTCTAACGCAATCCAGATAGCCGGCCTTGAGCTGCATGCCTCTCTAAATTATGCCCTACGCTTCCAAAAAGCACCGAGACAAGTTGCGGTTGATCCTCAGCCAACTGCTGATGATGCAGAAGCGGGGCCGCTAGCGCCCTGTCTTTTTTGGATGGAAAAAGCTGTGCCTGCCCCGGACCGCAGCTGGCCCTGGCAGCCTGCCCCTGCTCCGCTCCGGCCGGCTCCAGGGAGCCGTGCAGCCAGAAAAAGGCTGAAACAGGAAAGCTGAGGCACCTGCTCCCCTCCCACCCCTTTGGGACCTCTCATGAACAAAGCACCTGACCCCACAAATAGCACCGCTGCAGCAGTTCTGCTGTAACACAGCCAGAAGGCATCCTCCTCTCTGCGTTCACCTACAGAGAAAAACCATGCTGGTTTAGCTAAATCAGTAAATTCTACCTTTTTTTCTGGACCCTCCTGCGTTACCCCTGCCAGGGAAGTTCCTTCCTCCTAGCAAAAACTGTATTGTAGCCTGGAAACAAACCAAAGTACAGAGCACAGCTGGCTGCCCGAGAGGAACACGATGCCGATTTCTTCCACTCCAACTGCTCTGGGGCTGTTTTCTGGCCGGCTCGGGAACACATCGCTGCTCCGGATGGCAAATGTCAGCACATATTTCTCTCTTTCAAATTCATCAGGTATAGTTGTAGGAAAATGAAGTGGGAGTAAATTCCCCAACATGCGGTTCTTAACTCTGCAAAAATATTGCCCTAAGCTACCCACGTCAGGTGACAGTGGCATTTTAGGAGCCGCAATTCTGAACTCTGATGGAGCCTTTCATAAAGGTCATCTTCCCGCTCCTCTCCTCTCTCTCTCTGCCTGTGCATGTTGAACAGAGCCTCCAAACCACTCCCAAAACATGTCCTTCTGGGCAGGGTCCCAGGTCCTAATGGAAGGGGGACAGTACCAAAGCACAGACATCTTTCTTGTCCTTCCAGTCCTCAAGCCGAGGCCCTCCCAGCTCCTGCTATCAGGCTGCACCCCAGGACGGTGCTGTTGTCCATGGTGAGCTGCAGCCCCGAACCTGCCCACCGCTGAGCTGCAGGGAACGAGGACCATACGACTAGCACCGCTGTGGAAAGGAGCCAGCGGTGAGCCCAGCTCCACGTGTCTTCCTCTGAACAGGCCCTGGTTAGCTTTAGCTCAGCACCTCCAGGGTGCTGGACATGAGAACTTGTTTCTGCAGCAATGATTGGGGCATCTCTTCATATAGCCAGAGCCTCCTTACAACTGTGAGACACTTGAACGCTGTCTTAACCTGGCATCTCCCCCTTCCCAGGGCATCCTTCAGGTATGCGTGATACTAACTCTGCTTTTGCAGCCAAAGAAAAACAAACTAAGACAAAGCATACAATTCACACATCCCCAAAGGAAATGGGTTCCTCCAAGAAGCTTATTCTTCCCATCCTAAAGTGCTCTCAGACACTTTCCGATAGCCTCCAGCTCTCTCCATTGACCAGCCCAGATGAGTCCCACCTCACTGGCTTACCTGGGACTATGCAGCAGGCCTGTATGAAACAAAAACCGAAGCTCCAAAGCCCCAGAATTGCTGCTCACGAAGCAATGCTGCAGCATGTCAATGCCACACAACCGCTTTCAAAGGTAGAAGAAAAATTGAGAGGAGTCATAGAATAAGGTTTCCAAAAGAGGTCAACATCAGATTCTCCAGGTTCCTACCACCACTGCATGCCCCACAGCAATCCCTGGTGTGTGGATGACTCTCCAGCTCTCTAGATCCCAAGAGCTGGTGGCTGTGGAAATGCATGTCATCCCTTTCTTTGCTTAGGGTGGCAAAGAGCCGAAAGCAACCCCTTTCTGTGATGCTTCGCTTACAACCACTGCTCACTCATCCCAACCCCAATTTATCTTTTGCAGGAATAAAGGCTTCTGGGTTCAAGGCCAGATGTGCAGAGGGAAAAAATTTGGACCTGAAACAAGGGGAAATTGAGCTGCAGTTATACAGAGTCATAAATATTTACTGCAATGTAAACTGGAGCACTGAGCTGCTCATTTGATTTTAACTTGAAAAAAAATATTAAAATTTAAAAGGTCTCTCACCAGAAAAGTGGAAAAGTATATAATTATGAGCCTAAAGAAAACAAGCTTGAACAAAATACACTGTGTCTTTCAATTTAGATTCTCTACACTCCAGTTACCTTTGGAGCTGTACCAATTCCCCTTTCTGTCCTCGGACATATATATATATATATTTACGAAAACATGTGGTGCCAGGGCTGAGACTGCAACCTTGTTTTTGCATATGCTGAAGATAAACACGCACTTCAGTTCAAAACTACCAGCTTCTGCGCTGGTGGCCAAGTTTTGAAGCATCAGCTTTAAAATGCAGCTCAGTCCTTCTGGACTGAGCACTCACTGCCGCAAAGTTTTAGCACACAGACCAACACGGCGACTCCATGCTAAATTATAACTCAATGCATTTTTCCTGCCACTTGACATTAGTTTGGGGTGCAGTGGTCCATTCTGACCGTATTTACATCCTCCCACCGATACATCACAACATTAGGGTTGGAGACTGTGACAGTGCACAGCTGCGAAGCTCCAGATGCAAAGCAGCAAGTGTCCCAGCAGCAGGACATGTCCCCTGCCACCCTTGTCTGTGCCATAACATCAATACTGTGCTTATCGCTAGCTCCTGACGAGGTCCAGGCAGGCAGTGTCACAGCTCCCAGGACATTTAAGTGCATGCTTAACCGGACATCTGTGACTAATCCCCATTCCACATGTGCTGATGCCTTGATACAGCAAAACGCTGAAGTCACCGCTCCGGGAAGGCATCCTGAGGGTGGCTTTCTCCTCCCACCCACGCAGAGGGAAAAGCTGAAAACGTCTGTTTTGATAAGTACATCTGGGAGCTGAGACAGGATATGAGGGCTGAGAAGATGAATTGAACTAGCAAATTGAGCCTGGAGGGAGCAACTGTGAGTGACAGAGAGACCAAGGGGACAGTAGCGGACAAAAGCCCTGAACAAAGCATGACCAGAGCAGGGTGTCAAGGGGAGTGGGGTTCTTGAGAGGACAGACTGACTGCAGCAAGCAGCAGAGACAACTGTCAGCATCCCAGAGAAAATGAGGTGACAATGCCAAGGACAGGTCATACATCTCAGAAGCAAACATGAAGGAAGATTTCAAATTGCAGCAAAGCACCTGCTAAGAAAGCTGAACATCTGTGATGTACAAGAGACCCCAACTCGAGACAGACGCTTGCCACAGGGGTTTGGACCTTTGGAGCAGCACAGGTCCATCGGGGCAAGCAGAACCAGCAGAAGGGGCCATCAAAAGGCAAAGCCCAGGAACAGGCTGTCTTGGCTTCCTTTTGGGTATTTTAGATGACAAGACTGACATTTTCTACTCCCAGGGGATAATTTGGGTCAGGCCCATGCAGGTAAGCACCAGGGATGTGCTTCTGTCCCTGGGCAGTCCCAACCAGTGTCGCGCACATGCAAGCAGAGCACACAGGCACTCACAAGCACACGGACTTCTGCTGATGCTTTCCTGAGGCTGGAAAACACCTTCAAGAAAGAAACCCTCCCACCTGCTTCCTTCTGAATCAGAAACAGCTTCGGAAACATTAAGCTGCAATTAGGAGTGTAAATTTAGTCACAAGCACATATAATCCATAAATCTCCACATCCAATAAAAAATAATAGCTAAGGAGAGTATGAAAGAGCCGCTAATTACTAAAGCTGTATTTCAACCTCAGGCCATTCCAGCTTTCTGTTGCACTGTGTTAGACCCCTTGAACTGAGATGGGGCTTTGTAATTATTCTCTCTGGATCCATTATTCAGTAATTAATCTTTTATTTTATATTGCTCTCTCGCTTTAAATTTTTTTAAATACATATGCAGTTCTCTTTTTATATACAGACTGCTCCCTCTCTGTAGCAGAGAGCTCTGCAATCGTTAGCAGCCAGCTTTGCCTGCCCAGCTGTGGCCACTGGACAGCAGACAGGAGATGTAATTTCTGAGTTACCTCTTGCATTCCCTTTTTTATTTTTTTTACTTTTTTTTTTTATTGGACAAGGAAGTTCCAAAGAGAGAAATTCACGCAACTTACTTGGACTTGTCTGGTCACTGAGTCTCCGCAGTCTCCCGCTGGAGGTCCGGGTGATTCCTAAGGCAAAAAAAAAAAAACCAACAAAGATTTGAATGGGCCAAGGGAGTTCATGTAAATGTGGTATATGTGGAGCAATCTCTGTACTATGAATCTACACCTGGTGAGGCACATTTTCCATTGGGAATCTGCTATGCACAATCATCTCTGCAATCAAAGGGATGTTATATGTTATTTTAAACAGAAAAGCACCTGAGAAGAGACCTCTGCCTTTCCCTGAAGATGTCAAACGTTATTCAAACATATCAAACCCATGAATGTATTCAGGGTTTCCACAAACACCAGAGAAAACTTCTGAAATCATTACGTGGGACACACACCGTCACCTCTTGCTCAGGTTATTACACCCTAGAAACAAGTGCAGGACTTCCAGAGACAGGTTTCCTTGCTGAGAGAGGAAAGCACAGGAGTTTAAGGACCAGGACGTGTCCTGCACTGCCAGAGAGCTCAAAGAGGCTCCTGCAAAGAGACCACGTCCCTCTCCAGCCAGCTCAGCCCCAAGGACAGCAGTGTCTCCTGCGTTCAGCATCGCAGGAAAGCAAGGGGTGACTACTCCCTGGCCGGATTGCACCCAGCGCCCTGGGAACATGTCGTATAGGAGAATCCTGTCATGGAGTTAGACAGGCTGAAACACAGGATACAGAGCCAGTTCCAGGCCAATGCTAAGCCAGAACACAGCCATCCAGATGTTGGACTAATTCTGCTCCATCTTTTTAAGAAAAAAGTATTCATCCTATTCATTGAGGAAGCACACAGTTAATTCACACGCACTGTGCTGCAGAAAGGCATGTGGACATCTTAGCCTTCCTACATCATACGTTACTTTGAAAGACAAAACCCAGACACACCTGTCTCCTCCATTCCCATGCCCATTTCACAAAGCAATTGGTGACTCCCAGACACCCACCTGCCTCCCAGACTCCAGGCAACATTCCTAATCCATCAGCAACTCATTTAATTTCTCTGCTCTCCCAGCTGCCTGTTCGTAAAGTGGAGATTGCCACAACACTCATTTCTCAGCTATGCTGAACAGCTCAGCAAGAACCAGAATTCACCTTAACAAGCTTTTGGTTAAAGCCTGGCCATACATGGAAACCATACGTTGATTAGTGCCTCAGTTTCCCTTTTCTTAGTTTGTTAAAAGTGGACACTGTAAGCACAGTGAACCAACTCATGTGGGATGTCATACTCCGAAACTACCCCAAATCCTATAATTGCCTGATACAGGGATTCACAAAAGGTCTGGCAGCTCCTCAGTCTCTGGTGGGTCCTGCTAGAGGAAGAGCAGCTCCAGGATGGTGTCCAGCATCTCAGACACCAGATGCTGGAGCTGTCATGCTCCAGAATGGAGCCACAGATGCTCCTCAGCTCAATGCAAACCCCACCTAAGTACCCCAATATTTTGAATGAGGATTTCTACCCTGCAAAGGGGTAAGAAACTCCCAGATTTTGGGGGTGATATTGTTTAATTACATTGTTTAAAATATCTCCTCATTATGTACCAGATCTGTTGGACAGTAAGTAAAAGGATTAAACCAGCACCAATTTAAGCTGCAGAACATCCCTAAACTGTGATTTGTAACATAACCACCACCTTACAAACCTTATCAGCTGGAAGAGTGCATCATACAAAAAAAATTAATATATATATAAAAATATATAAAAATATATATATATATATAAACAGTAAGTAAAAGGATTAAACCAGCACCAATTTAAGCTGCAGAACATCCCTAAACTGTGATTTGTAACATAACCACCACCTTACAAACCTTATCAGCTGGAAGAGTGCATCATACAAAAAAAATTAATATATATA
>NW_009646633.1:713613-739159 GCF_000708025.1 Charadrius vociferus
TAATATATATATAAAAATATATAAAAATATATATATATATATAAATATATATAAAAGGCAGTAAAATTTTCATATGAATGAGCCCTGGGATGGAGGGATGGAAGGGAAAAGAGCTGCCTGGCAACTGAACATGGAAAAAGTGTCTCACGCTCAGAATCCCCTGCTTATATATATATATGCATATGTGTGTGTATTTTCTCTCTCTCCCTTTCCTTTTCTAATATAAAAAGCCTCTGTGCCTACAGAGTTCTGTGGCTGAACCACAGGGCCAGTCCCAGGGAAACGGCGATGCTGCCGGACCGCGGCGGCGCAGGGAGAGTCCCCGGCCAGCACCACATGGAGCCATCCCCTGGCTCCCCTCTGCCCCTCAGAGAGCACTGCCAGCCCAAGGGCCAAAAATAGAGCTGGGACGGTCCACAGACATGAGCACCCAGCCTGTCTTCAAGAGCTTTCTCTGCCTTGCAACAGGACAGACCACTGCTACACACATCGCTCAGCTTCCATTACTGACAGCCAGAGAAGGGCTGAAGTTTCTGGGAGCTTGTGCACTACAACACTGACATTATAAATTTTAAAAGCATTGTTTTTTTAAACTCAGTCCCTGATATTTTTTTTTTCCCCCTCAGTTATTTTCTCACCCCTAAATGTCTACCGCTTCTTTGGACACTAGCGAGGACGAAAAGGCGTAGTTCCTCTGTTCAATAGGATTTTCAATAGCACTTCTTCAGAGAAGCTGCAAGAGCACTCGAGTCCTGGCTCAGTTCCTCGCAGGGAACGAACACCTCTGCTTTGTCTGCGTGCAGGCAAGGTGCGGTGGTGAAACCTGGCTTTCATAATTGCTCAAAAAAGCAGTGAAAAACTTCCCTTATGGGTGGCACGCTGAAGAACGCAGATATGCAGCCATGCTGAGGTAGTTAAATGCATCCTTTTATGTTCAAAGGCTTCATTCAGTCTGTGGCAAAGCAGGACGGAAGCAGAGCGAGGAGCTTACAAGCTTGGACAGGATTGCACATAGGAAACAGGCTTTATTCCCTTTAGCAACGACTCCAGTGGAAAAAACACACATAGGACTCAGAGCATCCAAGGCAGTACAGCTGCTGGAGCATCCATGCCCTGGCTGAGCTTGTACCTTTTATGCAAACATTTCTGAGAATTTGCTTATCTGCCCTGTCTCGCAGGTTTTCTCTGGGCGATCTGGAATTACTCTTCACACCCTTTTTAAATAGATAAACCCAAAGGTGGGTAAGCTAAATTGATTTGCTCTGTATTGGAGATATCATTAGAAGGAAGTTTGACAGCTGTTGCATCAACCCCTCTCAACAACATTAATAATACATAATAATGCTGTTAATCCCCTTTCAACAGAAGGGAAAGTAAGGAGCAAACGGAGAAAAATCAAACAGGCTGTCTGTCACCTTAACAGCACATCTGGAAAGAGGAGGGAGCGCTACGGAGCCCAAGCAAAGCTTGCCAGCCATGGAGCCCCACTGCCCTTCCACCAAGGGATGATCCAGAGCCAGTCCTGGAAAGCAGATAACCAGCAGGGAAAGCTGGCAGCAGCCTGGCGAGACAGAAAGAGAAGATCTGTCAAGAGGAAAAAAAAAAAAAAAAGAAAAAAAGAAAAAAGAGAGAAAGCAACAACTATCAATATGCTGCTCTGAACACACTGCCAGGAAGTCGGCAATGTGGGCAGGACCAGAGAGCATCGGCATGCTGAGCGCATTCTGGGGTTACCTCTATTTATAGCGTGGAAGCAGCAGGCTGAGCCCCGGGTTTGGGCTGTGAAATAGAAATCAAAAGGTTTCCACCCCAGACACAGTGTCTATGAGTCTTCCCTCTTAACACTGTTCAAATGCCCTCAAGCTATGTTATAAATTTCTTCTAGTGCACTGGACTAAGAAACATAATGAAATATGCTTTATTTAGCTAAATCAGGAATGCTTCCCCACATCCCTGGCAGAATGACTTCAAAATGGAAGAGTCCAACAGTTAAAAACCGGTTGATCCAAGAACAGTTCATTCAACCCAGCGGATGTTCTGCAGCGGGACAAAGTTATGACATTCGCAGAGCTCAGCCTCACCTTGGCTCACTGGCCAAGCAATATTTTTTCTGCATTTTATAATCAATGAGTAATTCCCTCCAGATCCACAGGCGGGGACCATATGGCAGAGCAGAGAGGCAGCAGCATCGAAGGACACTGGGCTTCCACACTCCTTCTCAACTGCTGAAGCCACGAATCTCTCCAACAGGGTTGTGTCACGAGATCTCAGCCAGGTTCACCTTTAAATCGCTCCCTCCAGACAACGTTGGGCCAAATGTTCTATTATTTCACACTTTTGCAGCTGCTGATATAACACACCATGAATGTAAAGCATTCCAGTATTGAAACGGGAGCATTTTATAGAGGTTTGCCCTGATGCAGGGGGTGCAGACATAGGGCAGGGCAGCAGGGACACAGAATCCAGCCTGCCCGGAGAAACCGTCCTTGCTACAGTGTGACTTTTCTAGTTGACTTTGATGAATCTGAACCCAGAGCTAACAAGGAACTGCCAGAGATGTTCACCTCCAAAACAGTCAACATGTACGTTCTCCAAAACAGTCAACATGTACGTTCTCCAAAACAGTCAACATGTACGTTCTCCAAAACAGTCAACATGTACGTTCTCCAAAACAGTCAACATGTACGTTCTCCAAAACACAGTTTTTGCATGATACACACCAAGCTTTTTATGTATGCATATAATAGTAACAAGACAGACCACTTGAGATTTATTTTCTCCTCACAGTAAGCGATCCGTGCCCCTACGCTCATACCATGTAAAAATCAAAAGAACAAATGAGCAATTTCCATTATCAAGAGAAACCACAGGGTGAAGACAAACAATGGAGGATGTAACCCAGGAACTTGCTTTCGCTACACAGCCCAGAAAAAACAAAACACAAGCAAATAAAAGAACCCAAACTAAACAAAGGTCATGTCAGGAAGGAACAGGCCAAAACCAGCAGGAGACGTCCCACACTGTGCTGGAGTCAGCAAAGCAGCACCAGCTCATCTGAGCATCCAGCCTGACCTTCACTTCTGTTAAACGTATTTACTAGTTGGTCCAAAATCAGAGAATTCAGCTTCCTTCTTCGCCCAGCATGAATACAGCAGGGTGCCTGGAAAGCACAGGAGACATGTCTCCATCCAAGACCAGTTTCCTCCTACAGACATTTCCATACTCCTGGTTCCCCAGAGCTGTCTCCTGGGGCGTACAGGTCTGGGCCAGGTCATGGAGCCATCCCCAGACTCCACCAACATTGGCACTGGAGTGATGGGAGACACTCCAGCAGAACAACACTTCAGAGGTGTCTCCAGCACCTACACAACACCAGCATTTTAGAGTTGGCTCCCTCCAGGGCAGGATTTGCACTGCAGAGGCGCCCAGCCCTACCTCCTCTAATCCATCCTACCCTTTGCTACCGCCTCACACCATCCTGTGTCAGCTAAGGAGGATATAAGATGACAACAAGGACATCACCTCATTTGCCCTGCAGCAGACGCAGAGCTGGCATAGGTGCCAGCGTGAACTGCTGGGACAGTGTTTTCCACTCCCTTTTAGGATGTGCATATCCATCACAACACTCGTGGGACCATTCTGCTCAGGACCATACAGAGTGCGAAATCTATCTTATTTCATCTACTTCACTATCCAGACAGCGGGCAAAAGAATTGCCTTCACCAGCAGCTGTGTTTCATCCTGCTCCACATAGGAAAGCTCTAAAAGCTCCTTAGATAAAATGGCCGGAGAAGACGTCATCAGTGATGAGGCCTGGAGCTGTTAGCAGAGGGAGGATAACCCACACATGGTTTGATCCACACCGCACAACCACCGCCTCGGTGACTCTTCCAACATACCAGAGCAGCTGCTGCAGACTGAGCTGAAAAGTTTGAGCACTGACACAGGACATCACCTTCAGAGGGAGAGTCCTGCACATGGAGCTGTGGGTGTCACTGGAGACAGCTGGGGACAGAGAGGCTCTGGAGGAGCCAAGGACTGCCAGGGAGAGACATCTGTTTGCAGAGTAGCAAAGGGAGAAGAATCTCTATTACTTCAAACTCAAGTCCAATGAACCACACAATTACAACTTCATTTCCATTAACTTGAAATCCACTTGCAACATTAACCTCAAAAGGAATATGTTTAAAAAAAGGAAAAAATTCGTGTTCATTTCCAGCACTAATCAGAAACATGCACTGAAGAATAAAAGACACTTTTCCAGATTCTGTATAATACAGACTCTTTCCAAAGAAACTGAGCACAGCTAGGAAAAAAAAAAAACAACAACCAAAAACGCAACCCATGTGCATGGTTTCATTCTGGATCAAATATCTCTGGCAGCAAACTGAGGTTTCACTGGGACGGAGGGATGCTGGTGGAATGGAGAGATGCTGTTCCCAAGGGTCACCGATAACAGACTCGGGAGCAGACCACTGTCTTCTCCAACAAGGCTACCACCACGCGTGTGCCCCAACAAGCTGTGTGTCCAGATCGAAGGCTATGCGTGGACCATACAGCCTAACACACTACCAATCACTTCACTTCTGTGGGAGCTGGATATCATCAAGCTGGGGCCAGACATCACTGCTAATCAGCACAGCACCGTTCATACAAGTGGAGCCACGAGTTCACACATAGAGAGAACCCAGCCCAAGGCCGGATTACAGATAACCCTCAAGGAAACCACAGGAAAATTGGCCTTAGCAAGATGCATATATTCCTACCACAATGTTATACTTCTGGCAGGTACCAAACACAGTCTAACACTAAAAAAATACTCCAGAAGCTTGTGCTAGTGCTAAGAGGCAGCAAGAATTAAGCCTCAATTTTTCCAACATTTGAAAGGCTTCCCCAAGTCTGGCAGTGGTCTGCCCAGAGCTCCTAGCCACAGCTACATAGATGGACTGGCCTTGCACATGGTAGTAGAAGATGGCAGGGGACCCAGCACTTTAGCCTTGGCTCTAGTTCAGGCTTTTATTCAAGATTTTAACTCTAATTAAACTGCAGTAATTCTCAGGAAATCAACTGATGCATCCATAGAGCTCAAGGCCAGTAAATTGCCTTGACTGACCTGCAAAACCCACACCACACATTTTTATCCAGTCATCTTGAATTCAAGCTCGTGCTTGAACAATGTCTTGGCTTTTCAGAGACATTCAATCTCAATGTCAAGAGTAAAACCTTGGAGTGACCCCAGGCGATTTGGCAAGAGGCTCAATAGTTAAAATGGCCTTCAAACAGCACAGAGACCATGGCTTTTCCCTGTGCTTTTATTCTGAGGTGAGCAAACTCAGTCCTCAAGATATTCACTTGATAGAAATAACAAGATCATTTCACCGCTCTTTGTGATCATCTGTTCTTTACTGCCCACAAATTCCTCACAGCTGATAGTCATTCAGCGATACGCTGGACAATCATGAAAGCACAAAAAAAATTAGCACAAGCAGGTTTTTTTTTTGTATGAAGAAGCATGTTAGTCATCATCTGTGATCCTTCTGGTTAGAGTGTTTCAGTAATCTGGCCAGGCCGCAGAGGGGATGCCACGTCACCACACTGACACATCTGATGACTTGTATAAACGTGAATTTATAATGCAAGTATCCACACAGATTGGAAGGGTCTGGAAAAATGGATCTTTTGTATATACTGTCAGTTTTGCTGGGTTTTGTGATTCTTTTACTTAGCAGCAGGAAAGAAGGGAAAAGGATTTCTAAAGGAACAGAAAACTGTTCTTGTGAAGCTATACTGATTGGGAGTGGACCTGGTAACTACTGTCAAGTCTAAAATAATTTCCAATTCACTGCTGAAGCTAACCAGATTTCCAAAGAGTTATTTTCCCTCTAAATTTACCATTTTCACCACACTCTTCCTTTGCCCACACCCCTTAGCTTCCAAAATCCAAGAGAGAAGCAGGACCTAAGAACTACAACAAACAGCGTCCTCACAGCATTTTTGCTAAATCAGTGGGTTCTGTAAGAATATGTCACAGAGCTCACAAAGCTATCACAAAAGCGGCTTGGATCTGGTCCCATTTGTTTCTGCAGAGCCCGCAGCATCCCAGAGATGGGAAGGAGGGAAGGCATCTGAACCCATCCAAGCTGCAGCCTTGCTCAAAGAAGGCACTGATCAAAGTCTTACGTTAACCAGCTGCTACAAGAGCTAGAAATGGGTTAGTTAATCATCAACTTTAATAGCACAAGAGTCCCCAGGAGCCTGAATGGACAAGGGATAAGGCTCAGCATGCAGAGCACTACGCAAACAAGGAACAAAAATGATCACTGCTCATCCTTTGCCTTCCAGAAAACCCTCAGACACTTACAACATCCAGGCTCATGAGTGCACCTAACTTTCTCGGGTTCATCTGGCAATGGATATGGATTAGTTGGAGAAAACTACTGTCAGATTTGAAGGAGGAGGAAGGAATTTTAAAACTGCAATGCGGTATTTCCATATGGATCAAATACTCTTAAGCCACCCCACGGCTCTCCTCCCCACAGGCCCATAACACTCTGGCTCTGACCATACAGTACTCCTAATGCAAACTTCCCAGCCCAGCATCTGGCTCTCTGCACTGACACCCTGCACAGCTTTAGCACATTGCGCAGCAATATGTTACTTTGGAGGAAAAAAAATAAATAAAAAAAATCATCCTTACTTAGATTTTAAATCAATTTCTTACCGCCTTCTTGTAACCTCAGTGCAATCTAAATTTTCTTTTTCAGACACAGCGTTAGCTGAGTGACCGCTCACTGCTTCCCTGCTCTTGTTTCAAACGCACAGATATCCCAGACTTGTGTTTCACAGGGTCCCCCAACAACAAACATCACCGGATTTATCATCGGAGCCCTGCAAGCCCGGGGCTGCCATCAGGATGTAATACAGACCCCTTCTGTTTGCCAGGCTCTGAAAGGCAAATGTTGATTTTTCCCAGAGAGGGATGGGAGTGTATAAAGGAGAAAAGCTGAGAACAAAGAGGCAGCGGCTCAGCAGCCAAAGGGCTGCCAATGGCAAAGGGCAGAGGTTAAGGGTTCTCCTGAGCCTGGGTGACCCCATGGGATGACCCACCAGGCTGCTTGGCGGAGGTGCGCCAGCATCTGCAGCTAACAGGACACCCAGAGCAGACCTGACCGCTCTGGACTCCCCAGCCTTAGTGAGCACCTCCTTATTCACAGCTGGAAGAGATAAGGGGCAGCCTTTGGTTTCGAGACCAGCATCTGACTCTGAAGATGCTGCAAAGGGAAAAACTCAGCCCGGGATTTTACTTGGATGCAAACTTGCAAGTCCAAAGTCTTGTTCCAGACTCGTGACAAAGTGCCCTTTTCCTCCACGCAGTATGTGAGATGCTCCACTTCAGCCATCTACCATCTGGACGTAGGAACCAGGGAGAGGTAAAGAAGGAGCCAAAGCACCACGGTTGCTAAATCCCATTCCCTCCCTAGCCAGAAACGCAGATACACAGGGTCAAAATTCACAAACTGTCTGGCCATTTGATTGAGAACAGGTAATGTTGGAGAAGCATTAAGCTCAAGCAAATGATGGTCACTTTTCTCTCTGCAAACATCCACACAAATGTACTTTGGGCTACAAACGCCACCTGGAGCCCTTTCTCCCGAGCATCCCTAGCATAGCAGCAGCCTCAACATGCACACTTTACAGTCACGTGTTCATACAGTGATGACGTTGGATTGCTTTGGTAAGAGCCCTGCAATCCCCTGATATTAGGCAGAGTTGCCTGGAAGTCAGAAATCTCTAGATCCAAGCTGTGGTTCAGAAACCAGCTCTCTGGGCAGCCCTACACAAGAAATTTAAGCTCAGAATCGCAGCTGCCCCCTTGGGACACAGAACATCCGCATTCTTACATTTGTCTTTAACTCCAACTCCAGTCACATCTTGACGTCTGCTCATTTGAGGCCAACCTGCCCTAGGAAGACACTGAGGTGGATGACCAAGGAGGACCAGCTCAGCTGCAGAGGGTAAAGACGTCTGCAGACAGAGGAGCCAGGCACCGCTCTGCTGCCATCACAGCTCCACCACGACTTACTGCACGTAGCTTTCCTCCTCCACGTATGCTTTTTTTTCTGCCTGTAAAATGAGGTGTCAAGTACTTCCCCTGCTTATAGGGGCAGGATAGATATGTTATTTAATGCTTTCGCATTTGAGCTGTATTGTAAAGAATGATTTGGGCACCATCTATAGATTACTGAGATACGTCCACTGTCCTTAAACATTGGCGAAGAAGGGAAATTACAATTGGAGACTAAAATGAAGCCCTGGACCCATACAATTGAGGGGTTTCTCCTATTAAGTCTGCCTCAGAAGTAGCCAAGGCAATCCAGTTTCATAAGCTAGTAACATTCTTTGAATGTTTTCCCTTGTATCTTACAATTATATTTAATAATGGCTGTAACAGAGAAACTGGAACAGAAGAGAACTTCAGCCAATTTTTAGGACGTATTTGAGTCCCTAATATTGCAGATCAGCTTACACTAGAGTTTGCAAAAGTGCCTTTATGAACTGTAGTATAACTCCACCTCTATCTTGAGAGGGCCTAAATGCATCTTAAAAACATCGATGCTGCACTTACAGTTCTCTTTTCCATCTCCAAGTCAGACACCCACAGAAAGACCGACCACAATCCCAGAGTCAGCTACACAAGCTGCTTGAGGCTGTCAGGGGTCAGCAATCAACACTGAGATTAAATTTCCTACAAGCTCTTCCTCTTCCCCCTGTCTCTCTCATATGCAGCGTTTAAAGGAGGACTAAGTTCTCAGAATTACCTGTTGCCCCCACTGAGCCTCAGGATACCAGTCTTTCATGTCCTGCTCCTGCACACCGGAGAAGTAAGACACCCAGCACAAAAAAAAAGCTAAATTAATTTAAAATCAAGATGTAGAATCAATAAGTAAGTGCTAATATCTTACTGGCTTATCTTTTTAAATCTTTGTACAGGACAAAATAGTTCTGGACCCAACACCTACCTTTTTGCCAAGCCATGCTCTCCAACAGTCAGCTCTACAGAGGGGCAGCGGGGAAATTAAGAAGAGACTCCTCTAAATAAGCCCCAGCTGTAGGAACCACTGCTACTAGATACTAACTCCATGACACATGCTCTTCTCCCCAGGTACCAAGCAGTCCCAACGCAACTCGCTCCTCTAACGGGTTTCTGCAGCTGCCAGCAAGGCAGAGGTAAAGCACTTGGCACCACCAAACAGCTCAGCCCTGGCAAAAGGCAGAGTGAAGTCACTCCTGGTACAGGTGAAGACCATTTCAAAGCATGGAGCATTGCCTGCAGCCTTTAAGGAAGCTTTTCTCTCTTAAAAAGAGGGCTCACAGAAGGAGACACAAAGCCTATTCTGTAGGTCTGGCTGAAAGGCAGCATTGTACGTGGAACATGGCACGCTCGGGGTAACGGAGCTGGGCAGCGGAGGTCCAGCCCCAGTCCAGAACCCCTCCCTCGAGTCACTCACCCCGATACAAGTGTTCAGCCTCCACTATGAAAATCCACACAACAAAAAAGGCAATTGCTGCTATTCCTGTAACAAAATGCACATGTACGCACAGGACTGCTTTGCGCTGGCATGGATAATCCCTGGAAAGCTCATCCTGCAACTATTGAGTAACCCAAACCCTGATGCACCAATCCCAGAACCACCAAGACCTCGCTCTGTGCTAAGCAGCAGCACAAGAGACAGTTCCCAACACAGTGAAGCTTATGGACTTGCACCAAATGCCCTAAGGAATGAACCACACTGTGTGCAACCTGCCACGGTGCACGCACAGGCTGCTGCCAGCCAAACCCGAGAGGCTTTTCTCTGTCTGGAGGCTCAGGTCACTTCTGATGACCCCTAAACCACTGTCAGATTTTATTAGACAAGCTGACCTTTTGTGAATGGCATCTTTTACAGTCAGAGGCTTCCAAGACCTCTTTCTCCAGAGGGAATCCATGACACTGCTGTGTGTCTCTCTAGACCAAACCTGCCCCAACCCCTTTGTTTCTCCTGCAGGAGCATCGCCCAGGCAGGAACCTCCCTCCCCTGTCCAGAGCTGCGGGATCGACATGGGGCCAAGGGAGGGGTGGGGGGTGGGGGTGTGGTGGTGGTGTCAAAATTCCAACCTTATCTCCAGAGGCTGAGATCACGGGTAGAAAGTGTTTCTGTGTTGTCTCAGCAAGCTTCCTGCTGGCACCCCTCTTCCTCTCCACAAAAGCACCTCTTTGTGAACGGGTTTGGAGCCAGAGAAGAATGTTCACTGGTACAGACTAAATGTATTTACCATTTCTGAGACATCAGATCTGTAATAGTGCCTGTCCTCGGTATGACTGTTCCCCAACCAGCTCCGTCCTGAGCCGCTCAGGGGAAGCAGCCCCAGCTGCACGGAGGGATGCTGCCACTTCTGAAAACTGCCGGTACACCAAGCAGTCACTCGTTGCACGTGGGCATGTGCTTTAGCGTCTGCGAAGGAAGGATGCCCACTATTTCAGAGACCTCAAGTTATCATCCTAAAGGCTGGATTTGATTCTGCTCTGCCACAGGTACCTACAAGCCTCAGGGCAGCACCCGCCTGAGCGTTTCACATTAGATGTCTGCGCAGGAGCCCCAGACACCCTCCATGGTCAGAGAAGACAAGCACTGCAGTCAGTGAGTCACCTCCATCCTGAGATGGAGGTGGAAGATAGGGTGACTCATCTGACAGCCCCTGGCTCGTGAGAGGCTGCAGGGACCAGCTCTGATTCAGACAGCTGCTTTTAGATGGCTCAACTTCTACGAAATTAAATTCCACCTTGTTTTTATCCGGGTCTCAGTCCTCTGTAATACGGGATCTCATCTCTCTCCAAGCTTGAAGATCAATGTCTGAAAGACCAAAGACACTTACAGGAATAGGAAGCACTTTGGTTATCTACACAGTCATTAGAGACAAGGAGCAGGAGTCAGGATATCTGATTATGCCCCAACCTGGCCACACAAACCAAACGAAGCAGCTTGTTTCTCTGCAGCTCCATTTCCTCAGCAATAAAGCGGACATAAGCACGTGTCTTTCACAGAGAATTTCACTCGGGAAGGCTTTGGGAGCACAGGAGAAGAGGTGATGTTTATTCACAAAGCACATCCCCTGGAGGAGCCCAAAGCCCCTCTGTAGGGCTCTGCCCTTGTGATACCAGCACAGAGCGAGGCCATTGCCAGGTAGCCCCGTGCTCCAGGAGAAGGGGAGAAACAGCCATGTCCCTCTCCCCGGAGTGAATTGTCACCACTCAGACCATAAGCTTCCTCTGCATAAACAAAGCATGACCTCCAGCACTGCTGGGCATCTGTCACCATCGGTTTATTCCATAAGAAAGTGAAATTAAAAAAAAAACAACACGCAGCTGAAAGCGTTTAATCTTGCAAAGATTATGATTACATGATTTGAAAAGCAGAGGAAGCTGTTAAGCCCTTTCAGAGCAAAGGTCTCTTCTTGGTTTAGAGTTTTATTTTGCCCATAATCTATAGGCAACAGGGCTTGGATGCTTCCAGGATGTTCTGAGGGACTATGCCAAGGCAGTTTTTAATCCACAGCCTCATCTCCCAGCTGTGTTTTGACCTAAGGATACATCATTCAGAAATTTCCCATCAGAAAAGGGAAATAAGGAGGTTATAAAAAATGAAGATGATCCCAATGGGGATGAAATGCCAGTACGTTACAGAATATTGCAATTCAAATTAATCCTAATACACTGGAAGTGGGCAACAAATGAACAGAAAATCCCAATAGGATGTGACATGATTCAGCAAGGACCAGTACAAAGGCCTAATCTATTCACTAGACTCCCTCAAGTCAGTGGTTGAAGGAGGTTCCTACAAAAGACTCATATCCTACGTGGGCTGAATCCCCAGATTTTATCACCATCGACTACAGAAATAGCTTAGGGTGACAAGTACTCCAGGCAGGTGCTTGTGGGAAGGTGGGATGGAGCTGACTGCAAATTGAGGTGTGGAAGGCAGACTGTCAGAGCCCTGTAAATGAGGTGGCCAACAGCATCCAGGCTCAGCTCTGGAAGGAGAAGTTCACCTTGTAGGAGATAAGAATTAGACCATTCCCTTTGCAGACCTCTAACTCGCTGCACTGGATCCTCAATGTGAAAAGCCACCAGGTGCCAGGCAGAGCAGCTCTGCTTCAAGAGTTTGTTTGCACTAAACCAACTTGTCTCTCTGGGGTCCCTCCTGTGTAAGAAGCCAGGACAGATCACCTACATGAAGGCAGCCAGAAAACCTGCCCGTGCATGGCCAGCCTTGCGGCAAGCAGCCTGCTCCCATCAGATCTGCACGGCTGCCTGCTTCAGCTAGCCCCGTCCCTGCAGCCCCACGAGCACAGAGGGAGCGGCAGAGCTTCACGGAAACACCCAGACATCCTCCACTCAACAGGGTTAACAGGAGGTCCTCCAGGCTGTGTTAATAAGCCATGATTTTTGCCTTGAAACTGTGAGTACCTTGGAATAGGACAAGGTGCTACTTGCCACCTGCTCCAGCTCCATGTGACAGCCAGGTATTTGCTCAGAGAGAGAAATGCAAACAAACCCACCCTGGCAAGCTTCATACTCTCCTAGAAATTCAAACAAGGTCATCTCCAGATGGAAAGCAGGAGAGTGTGGAACAGTCCTGGGTAAAGCAGCTGCCCCAGCGCCTACACAGACAGCCCTGGCAGCCCCCGGCAGCAGAGAGGAGGTGGCGAGGAGGAAGGAGAAAAGCCACAACTCATCAGCAGGTACCTGAGCAGCCTACTCTCCACACGCAGTCACAGTTTGTTACCATACTGACCACAAGATGAGCATTTTTAACACCATGTCTCTGCCTTTTCTGACACGCTTTTCTCCATCCAGTGACACCTTCTGCAACAAACCACATAGATGTAAAAAGAATATGCAACTTCTGGTCCTGAATGCTCCTGACTGAAGAAACCAGTGCAGTTTTTCCCTACGATTGCCATTTCTGCTGCCCAGCTGAGAAGAGTTAAAACCCCACACATAGAGGCCTGGAGTCTGTCTAACAAGTTCAAAGAGAGTCCTGTGCGCTCTACCTGTGCTGTGATTATACAAGGGAAGCTCTGAAGGCACGGCTACAAACTGTTTATGGCTCCTGTGCTATTCATGGGGAAAGTGAATTCCTATGCAGATGTCCAACCTCGCTGTGAAGCGTTCACCGAGCGGAAGTTATCAATAAAGTATTCTTTCTGCAGTAATGAGAATGCCTACTACCTTGTCAGACCATTTATAACAAAGAAATGCAATTGTAAAATAATTCAAGGGTTTCTTGTATGCCTCTTACTTTCCCAGAGGCTATCACAGCTCTCTTCCAGCATCCCTCCCAGTATGCCCCAGTGCAACTTCTGTCTATTCTAATTCATTCTAGCACATAACTCTCTGAAGAAATTGTTTCCTGTCTTAATGTTTTCCTTTGCATCCTTACAAGATTTGATGCTTTCCACCCTTCCTTCTCCAGAGCTGAGCAGCTTTGGCCTAGAAGCACGTGCAACCTGGTTCACCTCCTGTCCCCACCTTCAGTACATGTTGGAAGAGAGTTGCAGAAAGGCTCAAAGCTTCTCCCGGGGGGTCTGAGGAGGAAACACACTCAGTTCAGCAGTGAAGTCTTTTCCTTCATTGCATCTCTGCTCCCTCCCAGAGCTCAGCGGCACCACAGGCTCTGCTGTGTGCTGGGTCTGCATCCTCCTCCCCTGCCCTTCCAGGTCCAGCCCTTGGCTCCTGCCTCACCACGTTCCTGTACTGGTCTTCCCCCATCAGTCTCCACCAGCGGTGTACATGCTCTGCCAGCACAGCTTCTGTTTTCCCATCCTCTGACCCACGCTCCTGTCTACACCTGACCTGCAGGAAACGCTTCTCACGCCTGCTACGCCTCTCAGTAGCTCTCTGTCCATCAGATGGAGACACAGAAATATCTCCACAGGGCTAGGAATGAGGACACTGTTTATTTTTACCCAAGACTAAGGTGAGGTTTTCCTCCTAGCTGACCAGGGGCTGTGTGACCATGCCTTGGTCTGACCTTCCAGCTCCTTGCTTCCCAGTATCCAGAGCCGCTCACCCTTCTCCTGCATTACAAACTCTGCCAACAGCAGCCTACAAACTATCTGCCAAGCAACAGGAGCAGTCTATAAAAGGGTCTAACACAGACGCCTGCAGTAATAAGCACCGAGTACATTGACATAGGAGGCTTTTCTGGCTTATATCTGTTCCCAGGAGCTCCCATACTTCTATTCACGCCCCAAAGGACATAAAAGGCTCAGTAAGATCTGAACATTAATCCAGACACATATTATGAGACAACTTTTTACTATTCCCTCTTCACCACAGCTCAAGCGCAGGGCTCTTACTTTTCCCACAATGCTTAAAAACTTAGCAAAGCCAAACAAACAACAAAAAAAAAAACCCACCAATCAAAACCCCTTCAGCCACAGACATCCTCCTCCCCTCTCCCCACCACATACACTGTCTGAAAAGCCTGACATGTATTTTAAAACATTGACACCGGATGCCAATTTCCTAGAGAGCAGCTGGTCCATGAAGGAGCACATGGAGCAGAGCAGTGGAGGCACATTTGAAACCTCCGCAGATGGATCAAACTTAAGGGCTGAGCTCATCCTTCCCAACATCAACTGCAGAAATCAGCTGTCAGATGATTTCACATCACTGTTGGGAGGTTTATCTGACAGAAAACCACTCTGGGAAATAAATCACAGCCTTGCACTGCAGCTGCCAAGCAGGATGGGAGAGACCACCCAAGCCACGACATCCCCCGACAACCCACAGCACCGACAGCCTTTCCATGCTCAGACGTGGGACTCGCCAACTGAAGCATCTTACTTGTCAGTACAGCAATTTGGGAAAGCGTTTACAGATGCAGATGTAGTTGAATGACAATTAACGTCGAAGGGCAATTAGCTACAGTAATGTTAGTCCTTCAGGCTGCATAAGTCTGTTGAGTAAGTATTCAACAGCTCTGAGAGTCATAACCTATCTACTAAAATATAAAAAAATAAAAAGCATTTGAAATTCCATGGTAGGATGAGGTCATTTTGGTACAGCTTGGGCACAAGTCAAACTCACATTTCTCAGTATTATGCCCAATTTGAGGAAATATGCTCTATTAAACACAAAGACAAGACAAAGGGGAAAAAAAACCCTTCATGCAGCAGGCAGGGCTGCAAGAAAGGTCTGATTTTAAGGATTTCCTGGTGCTTCTAGCAATTGACCTTAGATAAAAGCAATACAGCACACATGACTCCTTTTCTGGCTAGAACACTGAAAATCAGCGAGGTCAGAAACCTTCCCCAGAGCAAACCAGAGGACGAGCAGGATTATGGCATTTCAGGATTGGAATGGCAATAACGTCAACTTTCAGCATTTCAAATTAAGTTCTATGCAGGCAATGAATTCTGTTTCATCCTCATTCCTACCGATTTAAATATACATATTACTTTTCATTACAAAAATTAATTAAAAGTCACATTGGATGGAAGATGGAAACTAAATATTAAGAGAGCAAAGCAGTTGTAGAGTGCTGGTGGCTGACACCCCCTGGTCCCAGACCTGGGCAGGCTGGGAGCTCCTCACCACCCAAGGCAGCGGGCAACACGTCTGCAGCCAGAGCTGTACCTCTCCCGCAGGCAAACCAAAGCCTCCAGCCTCCTTAGCTCCCAGCTTTCCATCAACCTTAAACTGACACAAACGAATCCCTGACACCTCCCATGGTCTATCATGTGCAAGTCCTTTGTCTTGACTTGTAACGCACCAAGGTCTGTTATTCTTCTCAGCAACTTCTATTTGTACGTGTCCAGGCACTTACAACTCAGCCACTGAGTCATTCAACAGCAGCTCTCGGCAGTAAGCGCTGAGGGCATCTTGTCCTCCTTTCCTTTGTTTATTCTGTCCGTTATATAAAGCTATAATCAATCCCCATTTCCCTTGATAACATCAAAACCAAAGCAAACTCGCACCCAGGGGCTGCTCTTGAGGATCAGGACTCCAACCTGCTCCCCAAGTACGTGTGCTCAGAGTTTCCCCGGCATCACTGCCACAGCCGGTAAAGGGACATGACCCTGGATGAGCCAAGGGAACGACTATCAGGAACCCTCTCTGTCACCAGCAGTTGCTTTGGGTTCAGCCCTGCGAGTCTTCGGGTGCTGAGCTCCTCCCAAAGGGTGCTGGTTCCTCTGCAGATTGTCCCATGGCGAGTGCTCTCCCTCCCTGGGAACCGGAGCCCAAGCTCCGTTGTTCCCTCGGTCCCCAGAATAGCCATACTCCCACACCAGGAAATTATGGACTTTCTTGAGCGTTACTGTGACCTTTTTCATTTCCATTATGCCTTTAGCTGTCTCCTCCCCCTACACTCCTTCTCTAAACAAATCTCAGAGCTGCACAAAGTGTTTCCTGTAAATAATACTCATCTGGCATGGACAAAGGAAAAAAGAAAAAGAAAAAAACTCTTTTGCTGCTAGTTCCAGCTTGCAATCGTCCCTCCAGTTTAGCTTCCATCTGCTTGACCTGGGAGCCTCAAAGGCAGCACGGTGTTTGAGGGAAATGGAGGGGACAGTTACATGCTCTGGGCACCAGATGTGAACCTGCTCTCCCTAAAATTAAAAGTTCAGGTCATGAAGGTAACTTACATTGTGCCTCAGACAGCTGTGGTGCAATGACCAACGCTAAAGCTTGAGCAAGAACTTCACAACGAGCCCCTTTCTGCCCAGCACAGCCAGCTGTTTTCACAAATATACCAGCACCGGACAAAAATTTTCCTTTCCCACCCTCCTGGTGCCATCCACGCTGATGCCGGCCTCTGCTCTAGAGGTGTCTGAATCCCACTGAGCTCTGTAAGAGGCTATTTTGCACACACGACAGTGGAAGTTGCCTTACAAGCACAAACTGGGATTCCCTTTCGGGCTTCTGCAGCAGTAGACGGTGTGTCCCAACTCACAGCAGCTGCAGGAAAAGCCTTTACAAGCCTGCACTATCACCTGAACGATGACTTAGGCAGAAGGAAGCTGCTCCTCAAGCAGCAGCGAACATCCTTCTTAGACATAAACCCTTTAAAGGGTGCTTCACGTCGTCCTTGCCACTGGTAAGTCATTGCAGGCCAGTGTGGGAATGGGCTGACTCACTGGTGACTGTGCCGTCTCTCTCCCACCGCACCACCACTTGCAGTGTGCCATTCCCATAGGGAACCGGGGCTGCGCGAGCACAGCAGCTCTTCCTGAGGACACCGGCACCAGGTAGGAAGGGAAACTCCCTTAGCATTATCCCCATCATCCCTCTCCTGCACGGCACCAGGGAGCTTACAAAAAGCAAGCAGAGACTTCGCACGTTGATCTGACAGGTTAAATCATCACAAATTGCTGCAATACAAAGTCCTCTCCTCTTCCGCAGACTTTGCCCTGAATTTGGATCCCACCTCATGCTGCAAAAGCCAAGACATCTCTTGTCTAAGAGGGGACAGCTTTGCCTCACACAAAAAGCCCCGGTCACCAGCTGGTAACCAGCAGCACTGCTTTGGAGAGGGATTTCCCCACAAGCAGTGAGTCATTCTCTGCAGCAACATCTTCCACGTGGCACCAATTCTCCTTGCTCACCCCAGGTGGGCATGGGAAGGTGATTGGTGTTTTGGGGAAGCAGTTAATCACTCAGTTGGGCCCCACACAGCTTTTTGTTATTTTCTGCATATGTCTGTGCGTTGCGGTTTCTTTTTTGGCTTTCTCCACAGGCTGGATTCCCTCGCTTCTCCAAACTATTTCCTAACAGATGTTGGGATGTTTTGCCACCTGAAGCAAAGTTCTACCACTGCCGGCACACACCAGCCAGGTCTGGCAATGACAGAGCACCCAACCAAACCCATCCTGCTGATCCTGCCACCCCAGCACAACACAGCGCTGCTGTAGGAGAATTTTTTCGTAACAGGATTACATCAATCATCACAAGCCATCAGAAACATGTGACAGCAGAGTACGTTGACATTTATAGCAATATATTCTGTCAGCATGTAAGTAAAATATAATTGTGCTTTTTGATTGAATATCCCACGGTCCCACCTCATTTTTTGCAGCAAGGAAGCACATAGGTAAGTTTACCAGGGCCGATGCCAGCTGCTAGCAACAACAACCGATATCTGCTAAGCCACAGAAACAGACTGCAGAGCCCTAAAGGCAGCTGAGAACGGCCTGTCTGAGGATCAGGGTGCTTTTGTCCAACAGAGACTCCAACAATTTGTAGCACTCTAGGAAAGTTACAGCCTTTACCACCAGAAGTGAGGGCAGGCACCTTAGAAATCTAATTTTTTAAACCATACACCTTTTTCATTTTAAAAGTCATCAAAATCATTGTGAAAGGTTTCTAGCTGTTACCCACAGTGCAGACCTGGGCAATACTGCTTCTCAGCTACAACCATGGCTTGGGACCACGGTATGGGACACGGCCCTGCTCATATGGCCTCTGCCACTCATCATACACTAGTCATCAAGAAATTCAGAGGCGTAGGAAGGGAAGAACATCCACATTTTTACCCTGCATCCCCGCAGGGCTCAGAGCAGTGGTACCCATTGCCTCTGGGCATCTCTAAATGTTGCTAATAGTTCAAACAACAATCCTGGGTGCAGAAGCCAGCGTGAACATCAAAGACCACATCCAACCATGAATGCAGTGATGGGGAAGTGACTCAGGCAGGGATGGAGCAGTGAACAGCATGATGTGATTGATGGAGCGGTAAAAAAAAATATAAATAAATGGAGTGGGTTGGGGAAGAAAACCCACCAGGCAGAATGTAAGAATGTGAGTGGGTATGGTGGCTGCTGACCCTGTTTGGAAAGTGTGAGGCATGGACTAGTTGGAGAAGCAGTTGTCCAAAACAGTGTGCAAGTGTTTGTCATGCAGGAACTGTGTCATGTTTGTTTGCTCTTTCTTTAGAGGTTTAAAGCAAGGACAGGGGGCCATGGACATTTGGTATCAATCAGCTTTCACATGGATCCAAGCCATAAAATGGTTTAAGTTGGAAGGGACCTTAAAGATCATCTGGTTCCAACCCCCCTGCACTGGGCAGGGACACCTCCCACCAGCCCAGGTTGCTCCAAGCCCCGTCCAACCTGGCCTTGAGCACCTCCAGGGATGGGGCCTCAACAACTTCACCGGGGAAATTTGTTCCAGTGCCTCACCACCCTCATAGCAAAAAATTTCTTCCTAATATCTCATCTAAGTCTCCCCTCTTCCAGTCTGAAGTCATTACCCCTCATCCTATCACTACACACCCCTGTAAAAGTTCCTCTCCAGCTTTCTTGTAGGCACCTTTCATATACTGGAAAGTTGCTATAAGGTCTCCCGGGAGCCTTCTCTTCTCCAGGCTGAACAACCCCAACTCTCTCAGCCTGTTTTCACAGACGACATGCTCCATCCCTCTGATCATCTTCGTGCCCCTCCTCTGGACCCACTCCAACTGGTCCATGTGATATGACACAGATCATCCACGCAGCTGGCCAAGCCAACCTGCAGAGCTTTCAGCATCCTGAAAATACGACACAAAGCCCTTTGTCTGCGCACCAGCCTCCTGCTATTCTTGGATTATCGAGAAACAAGTTCATTTTGTAGTCCTTGTTATTTTCCTTCCTGCTACTCCAATAACACAAGGTATCACAATGCCAAAACAAAACCCCATCGTGCAAAGCTTCCACAGCCTCAGGCAAGGGACCGGTGTCCCTGGGGCAGTTCACCCCATGCTGGCACTGCCACCATGACCATTCCTCCTCTTCCCTCTACTCCCAGGCTCCAAAACTCTCTCCTCACCGTTCTCCTTCCCCTTCACATCCTCCACACTCACACTGACTTTACAAATGCTTCAACTCAGCTCTGCCGCTGCTGGGCAAGGAAAGAAGGCCAGGCTTCACTGCTCTGCTCGAGCCCAGAGTCCTGGGAGAGGGAGAAGGAAGGGATGGGTGGCAGTAAAAATGCTGAAATGGCATCCTCTGAACAAGGTGAGAGATAGGAGCCAATGGCAAACAACACAACAACCCAGCATTGAAACTTTTGCCTCTAATAAAAGCAGAAACACACACCCCAGCCCAATAACCAGCACGCTGGGATCTGCAGGGAGCTGCTCCACCACTTGTGACTCCAGTGACAGCTCTGTCCCACCAAGCAGCAAGGACACAGGATAAAACAGATACTCTGGCATTTTTTTCTACTCCTGTTATTCTGCAGAAGCCTTCACTGAAGGCTGATGCGTTTACTTACTACACCATCTATTTGCACAAGTGCCAGTGGTGGCTGTGATTCTTCATTATCCAGTTTGTTACTGCAGAACTGCCAAGCGCGTCGCTCCTTGCAACAGAGACACCACGGACGTGCTTTGGCACATCAGGCCCAGGCAGGGCTGCTTCACACAGAGACAGCACATGGAAATGGAGCAACAGGGCAGTTCGTTCACCTGAGCTGGGGGACGCATTGCTTGCACTGAATTCAGGTTTTGAGCAATAGGTTTGAACAGCAACAGACTAAGGATCCAGCTTCTTGTGGCTGATTGCAAATCCTCAGTACAATCATTTTTTTTTTTTTTTAAATGATAACTTGTTGGCCCAGCAATACAGGTTTTGGGGAGTAAGAGCTAGCTGCAAGTGAGTTTGAGCTGAAAAAAAAAAGGCTTCTTTATTTTTATATATTTCAAAACAAACTATTTCAAACTTCTGTTCAAAATGACAATCTAAAATTAAATTAATGTTTTCATTGGATCCAAGCAATATTTTTTCCTTGATACCGCAGTTTGTCCAGTGAACTAAAAAAAAAATTAATCTGAACAACGCTGTTCATTTTTCCATGGCTTAGACAAACACAATGCCAGTTAGATGACAGGAGACGGGGTCTGGTTGGGGAGAGAACAATGGGGCTCTGCAAACACCGGCTCATCTCTGCCCCACCCAGCAACTTTTATGACAGTGAGGTTAAAAGCCGTTGAGGGAATCGCACTGGGCCCCTCCAGCGCAGTATCAGCCTGAAAAAATAAATCAGTCT
Source organism: Charadrius vociferus (assembly GCF_000708025.1). NCBI lineage: Eukaryota > Metazoa > Chordata > Aves > Charadriiformes > Charadriidae > Charadrius > Charadrius vociferus. Next base: position 734,684 of record NW_009646633.1, read on the forward strand.
TAGTTTTTCCAGACCATCTCAGAAGACCAGCTGCAGCCAGAGATGCAGTGGGTGCCCAGAACAAGCAGCGCCTGTCCAGCCACAGCCCTCGGTGCTCATTCAGGTGGGGCCAAGTCTACCCACCGCGTCTTCGTTGCGCCTTGACAAACTCCTTCCTTTGCTGCCAGATGAGTGCTGGCTGCAGTGCATGTCCCCGTGCTATCACAGCCACACACCACAGCTCTCGCTCATCCCCACCACTTGCTTTTTTTTTCCCCCCAGTTACATATACTGGAGCACAAACAGGGAGCCTTTTGGTGGGGGACAAGGGGACAAACCCATCTTGCCCCTCTCTTACCACCTGTAACTGCTGCTGCCTTGGACCAGAGCTGCAGGTGTTCAGCATCTGCAGGAGGCCGTGCGGTGTCGGCACCAAGGCAGCACGATGGGTCTGGGGCAGGAGGGGATCCTGAGATGCTATAAGGCAGCCCAGCAGAGGACAGAGCTCTTTCCCCAAAGCCTTCCCCAGTCTAGATAATGCCAACAACTCCCATTCGGCTTATATTCTATTGCCCACATTTTACAGGGAATCATTTTGCAAGTCCTGATATGGCAAAATAATTGTTCCCAAATCCTAACGCAAGGATCAGATCACGGTTCTCTGTTACTCCTGCATTTGTTCTTATAACTCCTCATATATAAGCTCAGGCTACTTCTCCCTACTTGCCTAAGCAATAAATTAGGAGTCCACGGTTTAGGTAAGGGCAGCTCACACATAACCACCATGGATAATTCTGGAGGTACTGTAATTAGGGCAATCCTTACTTCAGTGCATGCCAACATCCTACATAAACCTGAAATTGCAAACAGTCCTTCACCAAAACAATCTGCATCGTCCTTTAAAATACCTGTAACTCATCACGTCATGTATCACAAATCCTGTCTATTGCTGCTTCGGCAACGCGATTGTGCTTGAGTAATGGAAAATAAGAATCAAAAAATCCTTAAAAAAAAAAAAATAGTATTTATGGACAACTAAGCCTCTCAGAAAAAAACTTCTGCTTTTCCTAAGCATCTGAAATAACAGACATCCCTAAAGCAAACGTGTAAGAGCTGGCTTCAATAGCAGTTACTGCTCATTTTTAGCTTGCCATGTAAAATCCCCTTTTCACCCTCTCCCCTCCTCCTCCAGCTGCTGCCAGGAAGTTCCAGGCAAAAAAAAGCACTACCGGGCTGAGCCGCCTGCGGCTACGGCACAAAGGTCTGAGCCTCTCTGCTGGGAAGAGGTAAAGCATCCAAAGGCAAACTCTTTATTCCAACCACACCTACATGGCATGTGCTCAAAAGTCATAGCAGATGGGTAATGATTTCCCCTGAAGTACTTTAGAAAAGGTAAATCTCGCCCAGGGTGGGGAGCAGCCTGCTAACAGGAGAGCGCTACAGCTGCGTTGCTGTGTTCACAGAGGAGGATGGAGCTGGAGCTTCAGCCCCGTGAAGTCAAGTGAGATCCTCCAGCTGGGTCCAGAGGGACCCGGTCCACAGAACAGATCCAGAATATACCAGAAAGGAACAAACAAGGCCAGAGAGGGATGCTCCCTAACCTCAAAGAGTGTTTACGAAGATGCTTATTGTTTCCTTTTGTCATAATTTTTGGGAGATTCTCAGCTAGGCACGGTGTTTCCAGCCTCTCAGGGGTTGTCAACAACAGGCTTGAGAAGTGCACTCTTTGCAGCTGAGAAGTCATTTTGTCACCTCACCAGTTTCTCTGGCAGTAGAGAGCTCAGAGGCTCTGCAGCGCACTGTACATCTTACATCTTGGAGAACTAATCTGGATTCCCAGTGAAATTCCCTAAAGCAAGTCACCATTGCTGTTCCCAAATTTGTAAAACCACCAGATTCATGGGACAAGGAAGGCTGGCTCTGTCCCACGCAGAGGCGGCAGCTCTCCAAAAGGCAGCAGCTCTCCAAAAGGCAGCCTCCCCAGCATGGTGGGTGATTCATCGTGCGCCTTTCTGCCCGCTGAATCAGTGAGACACAAGTCCCCAGCGCAGCTCAGCCAGCAATGTCGACAGTGGAGCCTTTGCAACACACAACCAAGATCTGCTCAGAAGAGCTGCCTGGGCTTTTCGCAAGGCTTGGTGGTGGTCATAGTGCAACTATCCTGTTGCTTCAACATAGTGTTTAAGGCTGAGAGACCTGGGTCTGTTTAACCTGGAGAAGACCGAGATGGGATCTCATCAATGCGTATCGATATCTACAGGGTGGGTGTCGAGAGGATGGGGCCAGACTCCTTTCAGTGGTGCCCAGCGAGAGGACAAGAGGCAGCGGGCACAAGCTGGAACATGGGAAATTTCATCATGAGGAAAAACTTCTTTTCTGTGAGGATGGCAGAGCAGTGGCACAGGCTGCCCAGAGAGGTGGGGGAGTATCTCACTCTGGAGTCATAGCCAAACCTGCCTGGAGGTGTTCCTGTCCAACCTGCTCCAGGTGACCCTGCTCTGGCAGGGGGGTTGGACTAGATCTCCAGAGGTCTCTTCCAACCCCTGCCATTCTGTGTATCCTGGCTTATGTAATTCTGTTCCATTTTCCCCTAAATAACTGCCCTGTACCAAGGGAAATCTCAAGGCAAACAGTGTTTCCAAAATACAACTGCAGTCCCTTTTGAATTAAAGGTACTGACCAGATGCCAACCGACCTCAGTCGCAACACCAAGCAAAGGTGGGTTGGGACACTGACCAGACATCAATCACGTCAGTGGCTTTGCAGGGCCACAGCTTCACTGCGGCACAATCAATCCAAAGTTAGCAAAGCAATTAAGGACCACTTGGCATCATCTGCAAGAAGTCATAATAATACCAACAGCTTTCCTTATGACAGCTGATTATCTCTGGACCGGTTCTTGCCCCGCTCATGTCTGCCCCAGGGCTGCACCATCATTAACTGGAGGATGTTTGCCTACTATTCACAAATTCAATTACCCTTCCTTGATATGGAACTGTCTTTTACATTACAACATGCTAATAATCATGCTTAGGCTTTCTCAGGTTCCCGGCATACAAGCCTTAATAAAACATGCCCGGCAGTCCATTTAGCGACACTAATGAGAGAAGAAAAATGTGCAAGGGAGAAACGTTACTAATTAATTTCAACAATAACCAAGCAGCAGCATCACACAGGGCATTTTCCAAGTGAAAACAACCCCCCAGCTCCTGTGGCTTATGAGCTCAGGCAGAGTCCAGTTGGCCGTGACGTGGCTGGAGTGACTCGCAGCATGGCAGCGGCCCCAAACACCCCCACAGTGCGGCCAGACCCATGACTCAGGACCTCAGGAGGCAGCCAGCACGGTGACACCATGTCCCTGCGGCTGCCGTTGTGAAGCGGGGCAGAACTGGGCTTACAGAGCCGGGGGTCACAGGCTGGAGCAAGCAGAATCAGCTGTGGAGCAAAGTCCTTCACCTGGAGGAGCTACCAGGGGCACCCGAGCTTTACAGGGTAAGCAATGGACCTTTTGTAGGAGATGGGTCCGCATTATCATGCGCCTGCCACTTCTTGGGACCGCTGGCAGGATTTTGCAGAAGGCTCAGAGAAATTACATCAGTCATGGTTGCTCACTCCCGTGTTAGCTGGGGAGGAAGGAGCGGGCACAGAGCCCTCACCCTGCAAGGGAGGACCCGAAAAGCTGGGATGGGGAGCAGGGAGAGTCCCATGGAGTTAGGGGATCCTGGCTCTTCCGCCCCCCATTTGGAAACCCCTCCAGCCCCAAAAGCAGACGGTGCCACAAACAATGCCACTGTCCTCTTTTAATTTCCAGCAGCCGCTCAGCGCTGGCGCTCACCCCATGCTGGCACAGGTGCCTCCTGCCTAACGAGCTCTGTGCCACCAACACTGAGTTTTGCCTGGAACAAGCTGCCTCCCTGGATTTGTTTTGCTTTTAAAGCCTTTTCCACTCATCAGAGTTTGTTTATACACAGTGAAACAGCTACTCACTCTGCTACAGAGCCGTTTAGAGGGAGAAAGGCTTGTGCAAGTTGTACTTTTGTTTGTTTGTTTGCTTTTAAAACGTTTTTTCTTTTCCCGGTACAGACAGAAAGGGGGAAGAGGCAGCAGAGTAGCCGCTTGCTCACCTGAGTATGAGGATTTCTTCATGCCGTCGCTTCGAGCTGTGACATGAGAGGCAGCGAGGCGTTGGGTCCCCGGGGTGCCGTGCTGGAGGCGCGATCCTTTTGTTGGGGCGGGCAGGAACGGGGAGGGGACGCGCACTCCGCCACCGCATCCACGCGTGCCGCTCCAGCCGAGGGGCAGCCCAGCGCTCCCATTAATTAGCACACACCTTTTTCCTAATCTTACACGCAGTTATGGGCTGGTCCAACTCTGCTGGCACTGGCAGGGGTAGAGCAGGGCTCAGCCTCCCCGGCGGCTGCGCTTTTTTTTTCCCCTGGGAAAACAAATGGTCCCCAGGGATTGTTCCTGCCAGCTCCCAGCCCTGGAAATCCCAGT
>NW_009646633.1:739181-741043 GCF_000708025.1 Charadrius vociferus
AAGAGGGAATTTCATGCCTCCAGCCCGGTGCACCCCACAGCTTTGATTCAGCCTTTTGCTCGGGTCAGCCCCACTCTCAAGTTAGGCAGTTTCTGGTTCAAAGTGCATTTCTGGCCCATGTGAACACCTCTTTCCTCTCCAAACCTGCAAGCACAGGACTCATTCAAGGCTGTAAGTTGAGCAAAATGCTTGTGCAGGTTTATGACATGGGGAGAGCTACGTGTGAGCAGTTACTTACTGCTTGGGGGGATGCAGAGAGCCACCGACCCCATAACCAGCTCCCCAAAGCACTGGGGTCTGGCATCTCCCCCAGGTTATGGGGTAGAGGAGTCTCCATTTCGCTATTCCTTATGTGCCTCAGCACATGGGTCTGCCGGGAGAGCAGACATGCTCCTCATCACTCCCTTGTGAAGTGCACATGGGACAACTAACTACGCCAATGCAAGAAGCCGGTGGCATTTTGAAGGCAGACAGGAAGAAAGAGCAAACAAAGATTAGCTGCGACTAAAGGCGCAGTGAAGTGCAGGAGCCCAAAGGGCCGGAGGAAGGACTGGGCTGATGGCGGGGAGCATTTCCACAGCTGCTCGGGTGAGTCACCCACGCCAAGCACAAGTCCCGTCCGCATGAGACACTTCCACCAGCTCAAAGGCACGATTTCGGCAGGAAGGGCTTTCTGTTTCGTCTCAGACTTTTCCACAGTAGGAAGAAAAGCCCGTTCCGCCTCCCAGCCCTAACCCTGGCACTGCGCTGGGACAGAGGAAGGGAGCGGATGAGCTGGATTAAGATGATACCGTTCCATCGGTATTCATTACCATTTCTCAGCTGTACATTATCGCCTCTGTCACAGATATTTTTAAAAAGGATTGCCTGAGCCTCTCTCAGGCATTTAGTGCCAAATTTGAAGAGCTGGATGAAGGCGCTGGGGGATTCAGCGCTAAGCAGCCAGACTTTGCACTGAGACAGCTCAGGAGCACTCGCGCGTTCCCAGGTTTGCAGCAGCAACAGCTCTACCCGCTGCAGGGGGACTACGCTGCGTTACTGCTATGCTGCGGGCTCCAGCAGAGAGAAGTCAGCAAAAACTGCCGTCATCAAGAAAACTTCTCAACCAAAGCTTTGCGGCTTAAGTAAACATGCGCCTGAGCCCGTAGTAACAATATATTATTCTTTCCACAGGTGCTTTTGAAATCATTAGTCACAATTTATGGGGGAGGAACAATAGCACAATGACTTGCCCCACCTCGTACACCAAGTAAGGGCAAAGTCAGGAGCAGAACCCACTCCCGAACGCTAATCCCCCGCTCTGCTCTTGCCTGCGTCTCTCTGAAGGGCACGGCTACTTTTAATATTCAATACTCACAGGGGTACACTTTACACAAGATCAAAAGACAACTCTCTGGTCTTCTCACATGTGGGTATATGTGCATGTGTGCTTGATTAAGTGTGTGATTACATGTGCCCATGTGTGCAATTAAGCATGGTTCCACATATGTGCGTGGTTATGTGTGCAAAGTGTGCCTGTGTCTTTGCGGGGCTGCTGGTGAGCAGCGATTTTGGAGCCGTGGCCGGGGTACAGCCATCTGATCAGCTTGACTGCACAAATACAAACAGCAAATTGTGCAGCAAGCTTTCTACCGCCGGGCCAAACAAACACGATGAGACAGAAAATGGCTGAAGGGATTTTTTTTTTTTTTTTCCCCCCCTGAAATACTGTCTGACAAAAAATCCTTTTCTTTGGCTGCCCAGCCTCAGAATTACCAGGAGAATCAGTCACTTGGCTCAGAAGAGCAGGTTAATGTTTAATGCAATGCAGAGCCCACAGGCTTCAAATAGGTAAGTCATTTATAGCTGCCTTCCTCCCCCCC
>NW_009646633.1:741126-742797 GCF_000708025.1 Charadrius vociferus
GCACCGGGTGAGCCTCACGTACCCAGCCCTGCCAGAACAGCTCAGATCCAACCCGGCGTACGCACCCGTCCCACGCCAGCCCTGGCCACAGCCATCCCACCCTCCACTGCTACACCAGCGCAGTGCTGGCAGAGGTGCAGAGCTGGTCTCTTTTCTGAGAAGCTGTGTCAACCTCACTGGTCTCCATCCCGTGGTGCCCAACTCCACGCACACAGCGGTGATCTTTTGAGGGGTGAGCGTGGGCAGGCTCCTCAGAGCCCAGCGGCACCTGTACCCACCGAGGCTGCAGATGCTGCACCTCCCGATGCAGCTGCGGTGCCCTCAGCCCTGGTTCTTCATGGCTTAGTCCTCAACATACGCATTGCAGTTTCACAGCAGACAGGAAAGGCATTTTCTGCAAGTGGAATGTGCTGTTTCTCCCCCCACAGCATCCTCCAGGCAAGCACGTTCCCCAGCCCGTGGGGGTCCTGCACCGAGATACGCAGTCTCCCAAACTAAACATAATACAGCAATCTGAAAAGTGAGAGAGACAAGCACCACCAGCTCCGTGTGGTGGGCTGGGGCAGGGAGCCAGAAGCCCGGGAAAGGATCAAGGTGAGGGAGAGACTGGGGGAGGCAACAGCACCAAGTAATGCATACTGCAGCGAGGAGGGAAGCATCGAAATAGGGAAAGGATGAGCCTCCAGGGAAAAAAAACCCTACGCTCTCATGGACCAGCACAAAGCTAGACATTAGGGTATGCTGAGCTGTGTAATTGCATCTCTCCACCTGACTCATTCAACCTCTCAGACCAAGTTTCTCATCTTGCAAAAGGGGAGGAAGGTTGAGTTTTCCCAGGGAGAGGGGTGGGGAGGTTGTGTGTTACTCAGTGCTACCCTGGGGCATGAAGACATTGCCTGGTAGGCAAAAATTGCTGTTACGGCAGAGCAGAGCTCCCTGGGTGACCAGCAACAAAGATAAGCAGGAATTTAGGCTGCAAAGACCTGCAAGTGAGCAGCAGAGCAGGCCTCAGCCTCCTCTTTGGAGAACAGTATCCGATTTAGAGGTAGGAACTTGGGTGTCGGGACCATAAACCACCCACATCTCCCTCTCCAGCTCAGTTTGTTTTACCTATGATCCTCCAAGCTCTTTTTTCCCCGACCAATTGGTCTTTTGTGGCTGCGAGGCTGGAGAGAGGGTGCAAAGTTCCCCCCCCCACTCTGCACCAGCATCCCATCCTGCCCAGGGCAGGGGGGCAGCTGCCCAACCAGGCACGAGGTGAGCGGTGGCACTGCACCCTGGCCAGAGAGACATCACTGCAAAAGCCCCGCAAAACACAGCTCGGAGAGGGAATTCAAGGGAAAGGAAGTAAGAGGGGGAAAGGGACCACACACAAGATGAGACCTTGTGGTTTCTGGCCAAGAAAGCTCTACCCTCACTGCCCAGAGCCTGTGACCGCCCTGGCGGGCACAAAGGGTGGCTTTTGGTGCTGTTGCACGTGCAACAGAGCCTGATTGACCCCGTGTACTTTGGTAAGTCCAACGACTCAGACGCACTAAGCCAGCAGGAAAGGGTCAGCCCACGGAACACAAGTGCCAGAGCTCCGGGCCGGCTGCCGGCAGCCCAGCGCAAGGCAAAGTTCAGTCCCTGCTCTGCACTCTTTGCCGTGCACCATTCCTGTTCTGGTGCCCA
>NW_009646633.1:742871-760270 GCF_000708025.1 Charadrius vociferus
CCTCCTTTCTGCCACCTTCTTGAGGAAATTAGAATATTATGGCACCTCTAATTGCTCTCCCTTTCCCCTGCAGCCCTAATGGAGTGCTCCCTCACACAATGCGCTGGTTGTGCCACAGTTAATCCTTACAATGCCCTGGTTACTTAAGTTCATCATTATGCTCATTTAGTTACACACAAAAAAAAAAAAAAAGTAAAACCAGATTTTTTATTTTTAATGGCTCTGAGAAAGGGTTGCCCAAACTGGGATTAAAACTCTGGGCTGTCTAACTTGTTACTCCCAAACTTCACAGCTGCAGGAATACTGGGTCTGCCAGCTCTGAGCTCTGTGGAAATACCTTGCTATAATAAACAAGGCATTTAAAAAAAAACATACCTGCCCAGATCTTGGAGAGGGAGATAGAAATCAGTCTGACGATCAAAGTTTCTGATTACCATTCCTGGATAATACAGGCTTTGCAGAGAACAGCACACAGAGGTCTGGAGGACTGATTGGCAGTGACCTAGAACAGCTTCCCCCAGCACTTGGGGATAATTCAGCAGAATTCACATCCAAGGAGCCTCCAAGCCCTGACCTCAGCAGTAGTCACATATAAACTCTGTGGCTGCTCCGATGCAGCAGTCTGTCTCTCAAGTTTGCAATGAGGAAATAATGGATAGCTTTGTGAAATGTGTTTGGGGTGATCTGTTATTCACAAACGACAAGACCATGGAGACGGAGCAGTCAGATGTGCATGAGGAGCTCAGGTCCACGCAGACAGTAAATCTCCAACTTGAAGTTATGGCTGAGGTGTCAGTTAAACCCATATAACTGAACAAGTGAACAAGGCCCATTTACCTGATCCCAATGTCACCAGGGACAGTGTGTTCATTGGCGAGTCCTTTGTATCCAAACGCATGTGCAAACCTGCTGGCCAAACCCATGAAGACTAAACGCAACAACCAGGAAACACATACACCATCACCACAGCTAGTATTTGCCATACTCCAGTTCTGAGCCACAATCTTCTTGCCAGTGGCCAGGATTTAATGCAGCTCTCCCCTTCCCCGCTCCACAGTAGGATGACACAGATGTTCAGCCTCTCAGCGTCAATTCACAATGCTCAGATACAGGAGGCAAGGCAGCTGCGTTCATCTAAAGCCTCATACATTAGCCCTCTGCTTTTTCCAGCGACTGATTCACTGGGTTAGGACACAGCACAGCCAGCAACAGCCAGACTCTTTCTGCGGTCTCAAGTGCATATGGTTAAGACGTAAATAATTTAGCAGCGTGTTTCCTAACTCCTTCCCCCATGATTCCATCTGACAACGAAGCACCAAAGACCCACAGCATTACAGTATCATCATATATGGTCTGATGGTCAGGCTGTTCTCTTCTTTGGGCTGATGGTTATGGTGAGGAAGCAAATAACTTAATGAAGCAATTACTCATATCAAATCAGCAGGTTTTGTTCTCTTCTTCTGCCTTAATTACGAGGAACCAGGAAGAATGGCCAATTACTCAAGGCAGAATTTCATTACCAAACAAGATAACATCTGCTCAACCACAAGGTACATCAGATGGCCATTTTCATAGAACAGCCTCTCCCCTGGTTAGGGAGGGGAACACTTCAACTTGAAATTAAAGTTGAAGAGTGTCAACAGACAATAAAACAAAAATTAAAGGCAGTAGTCAATGCCAATTCAATAGAAGGAAAATCCCTGAATGTAAGGAAAGTCTGAATGAAAAGTCGTGTTTTCCATTTAAAATAGCCCCAGTCTCTGAAAACAAAACTCTTCAAGGTGCTTCATGAGCTGACCCACATGAATATCAGCCTGCCCCCCCTGCTCTTAAGAATCATAGTAAAATCCTTGGGCTGCTCTCAGAAATGCCAGCTGAGCACTTCTGAAACTAGCTGCAAGTTTGAAAAACAAAAACAGGTCAAAGTCAAACTCTCAAACCCCTCAAAGCTTAATCCATTTTTCACAAATATACAACCCTCTTTTATGGCCTCAGTTTTAGTGGAAACTACAGGAATGAAGCAATCACGTCCTTCCAAGGTGCTAGAGAAGAGATCTGGATCTCACTTGCCACCAAGTGAGAACATTGTTCTGTCCAAGCATCACACATAATCCAGGGCAGGGCTTACCCCAGTGCCTGCCTTTGGTCCAGCCGAGTTATCAGGTAGATTTTTAACAAGTGCAGTTTAGAGAAGTCAACATACATCCCTGGGGAGAGAGAAAACACGGAACGGAGGCAGAGTGCTGGAGGTCTCAAAAGCCAGGCTCACTGGTCGTGCTGCGCTGGAGGGAGGCACAGAAAGTGTGGGACTAAACTGCTGCAGAGGAGAGGGACCGCACACCCCTATTCCGACCCCTCCTCAGCAGTAGCAACCAATCTGGCTGCAGACCTGAGTGTGTGCCAAGCAAACAGCCAGGCACGATTGTTCTGCTGCTGTTGTAACTATTTATGTTTAGAGACATCCATGGGTACTTAGGGAACGGTACAATCATGCTTAAAGCTATGCTTAACTGTCTGCCTGCCGTGATTTCTAAATCCATCCCTGAATGCAACTCCCAGTCCTGCAAGTGTGATTCAGAGCATATTCCTAAATGCATGAACTTACATGTTTGCTTCCCATATTTGCAAGCGTGTAAGAGACACAAGGTGCCCCTTCCCCCTGACAGCTCTTAGTGGAAAGGCAGACCCAGATGCAGAGGGGGCTCTGCCTGTCGCTTGGAGGGAACACACTGGACCGGAGCCACGGGGCCTGTTCAAACTGGAAAAGGGGAGCGAGGAACTGGAAAGAAGAATCAACAATAATAAAAGAGCCCACAGAAAATGTGGATAAAGGAAAACCACAGAAGGATCAACAAGAGTCTGCCTATAATCACTACCAAAGCAATTACAGAATTAGCGAAGATTTATAACAGACTGAAGAGCTGGATACTTGGCATGTGAAATGGAAAAGCTGTAAGGAGGGAATTCTGTATGCTGGCACCCGGCTCAAGAGCCGCAAGTGTTGCAGCCTCAGCAGTTCTGTCCTATACAGAGCAAACTGAGCAGCATTTTGGATGTCTTTTCTTATACCTCTCAGCTTCCAGCTATAATTTGGTCCAGCCATCAATTCCAAGTTTTAAAAACCAAAACAAACAAAATTTATTTATGCAGAATGTTGAAAAAATACAAGGAGCGATTAATAATAGCCACCATTTCCTTAATGCTATAGCAGTGCAGCTTCTAGCCAGCACTGGCAGCCCTTCTGGGAGGAAATTACTATTATCCAGCTTTACAGGTGGGGAAACTGAGACACAAAAGGGCTACAGAAAGCAGCTGGTTTAACCCAGATCTAGAGTTATAGCCCTAGACTTATTATATATATGACTCAGTATTCCTGGAAACTGATGCAGGTTTATCTGTGATGCACTGTCGCCCAGCATTAGCCAACACTTATGTCTCTGCCTTGCTTGCTAAGGGCAGAATTCCACAGTTATTTTCTCTTTTCTTACACTGGCACAACTTCATTCTTCATTGTTCTTTATCCTCCATCTATATCATTTACTCCAGAATTTAAAAGAATGATTTGCCATCAACTAGCAGCAACTAAAATACCTGCACAAGACTCAGGGCAGCAGACAGAGCAGCCCCTCAAAACCAATACACTCATTTCCAATCAACTCATATGCAAACAAGCCCTAAGCCTAGCAGTCCAAGATTTCCAAATTATCTTTGTAAAGCTCCAGAAAAGCCCAGAGGATTTTCGCATTGACAGTGAAAGGAACAAATCTAACAGGCAGGGGAGCTGCAACAGGCAGTGGCTTTAAAAGGTAAAAAAATCAGCTTCACCCAAAGCTCAGCAGTGCCAGTAATGAAGCAGCCAGGGCTGCCTTCACGCCCAGCTCAAAGCTGATCAATCAAAATGAATCATCGCTTGAGAGAGACAAGCAAAGAGGCAATTTAAATGCTGGAACAAGCCTGCTGCAGTTCATCAGGTAACGGCATGATTGGGCTAACGTACCCACCTCCAAGAGGGACTCAGAAACAGGCTCAGGAGGGAGGGCGGAGGGAGCGCGTGTCCCAGCCGGGCTGAGCAAGAGCCTTGTGCTGCCCGGATCCTCCAGGTCCCCACAAGGGACAGTCCCACACCTCCATGTTTATTTTCACTTTACATATTTCTTGAACATTTCATAAGCTTTACAAACTGCAGCAAATTTTAGCGCCGACACTCAACGATTTGCAGGCAGTTCCTGGAAGGGCAGCACCGGCGATAAAGTGAGTCAACACAGTCGCGCTGTGCAAAGCTGCCTTTCTTCTGACTGAGAAAGGGACAAGGATAGCATTAAGGGCAACTAAGAGAATAGAGCTGAAGTTTGATTGCAGTTCTTTACCATCTGGCAGGAAGGGCAAAATTGCATTGGGAAACTACTGCCCGAGAACACCAGAGCACTCGGGTCTCGTTGCAGCCCGGACCCTCAGCCCTGCCAAAACAAGCCAGGCAGCATCAGAGGCTCCTGACCGCTGTCAGTGTTTCTTGGGGCTTTAAAGAGACAGCTAGGGCTCTAGCTAGAGCATGAATGGTTTCCTAATAGAAATGATTTCAGAGTCTGGAGCGGTTTCAGGAGGAGCTTGCTGAGCTGGCTGGTGCCAGGAACTACGTGAATGTAGCAGCAAGGAATGCTTTCTCCCTCCTCATCCCCCTCGCGCCTCCCGCTTGCTCCCGAGATGAGGCTGCGCCGAACAAATCGGAAAAAGTCGGTTGTCATCCAGAAACCCCAGGGGGGATCTGGCCTCCTTTTCCACGCGGCCTGCGAAGGGAAACTCTGCAGAGTAGCTGGAGAAACGGTGACCCGCTGGCAGGGTCGCGGCACGAACAAACCCTCATCTCAAAGGAAAACAGCTCTGCTCCAAGGAGAAGGAAAAACCAGGAACTATAAAAGGGATATTGTATAAGCCCTAGTGCAAAAGCCTTCCTGCCGTTGTTGCATTTTAATAACTCATATTTCCGAGGGGAGCGGGGCCGAGCGCTGCCTGCCGTGACTGCGAACAATGGCACCAGCCAGACCCCGCGGAGGTCGCTCATTCATTGCTCGCCCAGCGAGCTCCCAGCCTGGCCCCGGCCCCGCTCTCCTCCCAGGCCCGCCAGTCTGGCTCAGCAGCTGCCTTCACGCAATTGTTTGCCCTGCCTGACGGATTAATTTTTGCTCAGGTTTTTGTTACTGCCTTGCCCTCTCGTGGCTGACCATAGAGCAGGCGCTCCCCTGCAGAGGGATGCACGAACACCGTCCCTGCTAGACACCGCGGTCACTGTCCACAACAGGGCGAGAGCTTTAATCTATTTAACTTTGCAGCCAGTATTGCACACTGTTCCTTTTCTAATGAGGTCATTCTGTGTGTATTGAAGATAACTGCAAATGTTACTTTTTTGCCTTTTCTTTTCTTCCGCTATTAAGATAAAAAGTACAGAAAGTAACTAGAGATGCATTCACCTGGCAATGGCCTTTAGCCATCACATTTCTGAAGAGAGTACATCTGAATTCTGAGGAGGAACACTTGCCTGGTGTGGAGAACAGAAGTGGAAAGGCACAGTCTAACTAAACTGCTCAGATGAAGTTTCAGGATACCTCACATTTCAGTACTTAGTGATCTGAGCCAAATGGATTTAGTTTTCCTTCCTCCCCCCCAATTCATCAGTAGTGAAAAATAAAGCTTCAATAAGCGTGCTAGGTAAATCATTCTTTCTGAAACATTCATCAAATTCTGATCTCATCAGAACATCTCACCAGCCACCTTCTGTAGCAAGCACTGCAAGTCTTACTTGGGCTGCTCGGGCTTTGTGGCCACATGAGTTTTCCCTTGGGGTCAGACCTAAGGTTGTTCATTCTGACCCGAAATACAGGCTTTTGTGCAAAGTTTTTAGCAGTCACCAGATGGAGCTATTCCTGATACTTCCATTTCTGTAGGCATTTAGATCACAAAGAAATACGGGAAAGTCAGCTAGCAGTGCGATGTCTCTCTTACAGAAGTTGCACATAAGCGAGTCTGATCACTGTCTAAAAATCTCTGAGCACAGTAACTCTCGAGCCACTACTTTCAAGCTATGCACAAGCAAAAGAATACATGGTATAAACATATTGCTTCTTCCATTAAAGCCAAAGTATGTTTTTTAATAATTATTACTAGCACCATATGACCAGTGCCTCCAATACAAGCATTAGAGGCCACTAATACCCATGTCCTTTCAGCAATATGGTAGTAACCTATCCCTATAGGTTTTCAAGCAGCAAGTTTGTCTTGCTGATGAGGCGTGCCCATTTCATTGACACTTCAATTTATCTAACCACAAAAGCAACTTGGCCAATGACAAATTACACTGTTTATACAACTAACATTTCTGGAAGAGCATCTCTCTTCCAAGAAACCATGAGCACTTGCAAACCTGTCTTTTACAGAGGGGAAGAAAGCCAATGCAAAAGCAGTGCGTGTGGCTGCCAGTTATAATTGAAATCATTTTAATAATTCATGCCTCATTACCTTGCCACATGGCAGTTCAAAGACCATCTCCTAATCCTTTAACCCTTTTCTCCTGTGTCCTTTGGTTTGGTTTCTTAGTTTAATCAGTGAAGAAAAAGCGGGGAATGCTCATCAGCACTTGCCCATGGGAACAAAACCCAAGGGGGACTGGTGAGTCTAAGATCTTAATCCGCTTCCTCCTGCCCCCTCCTGGTTTTCCTGATTTGATCCACCACTGTCAGCTGAAATAGCAAAGAAATTAGTAAACTATCCATTGTATATCCCAAACTGTTGGCTGAAGCTGGTACAGAATGTAGACACACCGAGGGCAAGGAGGACTCTTGTTATTTAGCAGCTTTATATGGCCAGTTAAGAATTGCTGAAAGCTGCAGATTTCACATTGTGTGTCTTTTATCCTGGGAGAACTCCTAGGCTTTTTCCAGCTCCGAATTGTTCTCTGGGTACTCATTCCCATGGCTGTGTGCTTTCTTGTTAGGCGGAATTAAATTTTGTAAATCGGAGGAACAGAACATTGTATGTTTTTAATGGTTTTGAAGCCCTCTTGTTGACCCCTTAGCCATTTAGGGGTATAACACCTGATATCTATTTCACATTTCTCTCCTACACAGGGAGATTGCAAACGAGAAAGCAAGGTGTAAAATTATTTATGGCTACAAGTATGGTCCTGTTCGCTTATGAAAAGGAAATAACCTTGTAAAAACACATTCATTTTATGCACACTGTATATTTACACACAGGAGGTATCCCTCCTTCAGAAATTTAACTTATGTGTATGAAGGAGATCAAACTATGTATATGCAAACATGCAGCAACATGTGCAAAATAATAGCACTAGCATAACATTTCAACAGCAGAAATGCCAACAACAGCAAAGACTATCATTTATAGCTAGTTACTCAATATGTTCCAGCAAGTAGACGCATAGAGCTATAGATAACCCAACTGATAGCCTAGTGAAAGCTGTAACGTTAGGAACATTGCAATCTCTGTGCAATTACCACCTCACCTACAGCACACTTGACCCAGTCTACTCCAGGTTGCCTTTTGTGGAGCCATGTGCCTCCCAGCACAGTAGAAACCCCGTTTGATTAGCAGCTAACCAACATACAAACTCCTCTATGCCCCAGGTCCCATCTGCATCTCCACAAAGGCACAGGGAAGGCTTCAGAAGAGCCGATGGAACAGGAGGTGACAGTGCCCTCACTTCCAGCAGAAGGAACTGTACATGCCTACTGATTTTGACATAGCGGTCTCCTGAGAAACACATCTCAGTCAGCTGGCAGCAGAGCCAGAGCAGGGTCACCTTGGGGAACTTCTCAAATAAATACAGAACATGAGCCTCAGGTGAGAGAAACCTGCACATCAGAAGAGGTGATTTATAGGAGCTGACCCATAGTGTTTTAAGCCTATCACTAAGGTTTGTCTGTTGAGCATACACAGCTGTTGTCATGTCCTTGCTGCACGAGGTAGAGGGTGATTGACCCACCGACTCTCTCCTTCTATGAAGTGCTTATCAGAGGAGTTGCTGTGCCTATGGACAGTGTGGATCTGGAGTGCGTGGGGGGGTCCCCCATGCCTTTTCCCAGGATTGATGAATGCCAAGCAAAGTAATCTTTACAGGAAATTTATTAGGCAGCCTGAGCAGCACTCCAAAAGCTGTGTGTTACCTTTGAAGCCCTAAAATAAGATCTATTGACATAACTCCCTACCTTCAGGGTGAGGACAAAGGTGATCAAACACAGGTTTCTTTCATGAAAAAGCTCTGAGCTGAAACACTAACACAAAAAAACCCATTCGGCCTAAACCACAACAGACAAGTACAATCTGTACTTGTCCTTAAAATGGCAAAAAAGACACCCAGCAAAAGTGTGACTCATGGAGCAGCTGTTTTGGTGGTGAACTGCCCACAGGCAGCTGAAGAGGCCATTTCAACCTTTAGACCCCATCCAACATGTCATGCTCTTCTTCTCAAATGCTGCAGAACCAAGACGTTCAGGTGGGTATTTGCCTTCACAATACTAACAAGAAGTCTTGAATTCCGTTTTTATCACAACCCAAAATAACAAGCACTACTCTGACAAAAGATTAAGATTTTTCAAGCACCATCAGGTTGGATTTTCCAGTTTGTATGAGAGTAAAAGTAAAGGTCAGTCATCATTACAGCTGTCTCCTTATTCAGAATGCTTTATAGTAGAGTTTGGCCCCACTGCTAATCAGCATTCAGTACTGGAGAGCTTGGGGCTCTTCTGGTCTGGGCAAAGCGCCAGAAAGTGATTCTGAACAGAAAAAGCATGCAGAGTCCATTCTAATTTCACTGAGCAAACCAGGTGAAATACAAAAATAAGTCAATTAAAACACAAAGCTCTAATTTAGTTTTGTAGCATTCTTTCCACTGTAACAACATTAGCAATTAGTTACAGTAAAGCAGGCAAGACAACGGATCTTTATTTTGATTGTGTTCTTTTAAGGATACAAATGGTGCCTCAGAGAAACTGCTGCCAACAGGTAGCATGACCCATACAGAGGTTCAAAAAGGAGCTGTGGATCACAGAACAGATCACAGCAGAACTGTCTTTCCCAACTCACAGAGAGGTGCCAAAGCCCTGTTCTGAACTGCTGTGAAAGATTATCTGCTCCCAAATTCATCCTCTCTTTCTCAAAGCCAGATGCTGATCCCTTCTCACAATTCCCAGGCACGTTGGACCCTTCAGCCTTCATCCAGCTTTCTGTAGCTGAACCTCCTCCAGCTATTCCCTTTCAAGACCATGTTAAAGTCTTTTAAAGGACCCCAAGCATTATCCAGTTCAACACTCCCTCCCTGGCTACCTCAGCCAGCCACACTGCCAACTTCCAACACATCCTGACCATATATTTAGTCTGCAGTAATTTGCTTTGCATCGTCTCGTGCAGGTTCCAAGTACAGGGATTACATATCCAGTGAGGCATTCGGCACTCTGTAAAAGCCTGGCGTTTCAGAGATTTGACTCATCATGCTGCTGCTGCCAGAAATTGAGAGACTGCCTGGTCCAGGACACCACTGTGAGTCACAGGAGCCCAACTGCAACTCAAGAACACAATCCCAAATCCACGTCTGTCTGTACTGACAGAGCATACACAGTAGGGTGAGAGTGAACATTAACCTTATTCATGGAGGGGACCAATGCTGTGGGCACACCAAAGGCCCTTGGCAGTCCTACTTGCTGTCCTCCAAAATGAATGCCCTGAACAGGACAGAGTCATGAGCACCTTATGGCACAGAATCTGACATGGTAGTGTCACCGCTGAGTCCTTAAAAAGGAAAAAGACACCCAGCAAAAATACATTTCCAACTCAGACTCCTTCACTGCCTTTAGCTTATAAAGACAGACTGGGTTGGAGTACATCGTTGGGCAGAAAATGGTTGGAGGCAAATGGCTGTCACTGATGTCAGGAACCTTCTCCTAAGCAACCCAACCCTTTTCAGTTGTTCGCCTATAAAGGAGGCAAAGCTTGTCTGTAACTGAATATCTGGCAATTATTTCCAAAAGACTTATGTTCTGCTCCTGCACCAACAAGTGTCTCCAATCTAAGCATGGAGCTAAACCTGTTAGACCAAAGCAGATCAACAGTCTTGAAGAAGCACCCGCAGTGACCCAGCACAGAGTAGATGCGCAAGGAGGCTTGGAAGCAGGCAGGGAGAGGTGACAGGGTGGCACACCAGCGGTGGTGGTGGAGCAGCAGTGTTTGGCCTTCCCTTCCTGGATACTTCAGGGAAGCAAATAGGATTTAACAAACACCTCCAAAGCTGAGTTTAAGTCATTTCCCAAGAAGTGGCGATTCAGGGGCTGTTTAGACTGACCTGAGTCCTCTCTCCAAGTTGGAGCTACAAGTGCACAGGAATCCAGCAGCAGTGCCATCACTGCCCCCCCACCCCTAAGACTGACACCCCTGAACAAGCACGCTGCAACTGAGCCTGGCTTGGGGAAAGCAAGATCTGATGTGCAGGAACAGGATGTGCTTATCCTGAAGATGGCTCTTCTGTCAGCACTGCTCCATACACTATCAGAAACCATAATCCCTGCCTGGGGCAGAAACAGCTTCTTTTGCTTTGCATTCGACAGGCATTTAAAGGTGGTGCAGTCAGCAACGGGAATTCAGCCATTTGTGCACCACAGGTGAAAGATGTATGTGCTGTATGAATGACTGGGACCCAACAGAGACACGGAAACAGCTTTCAGCTCTGAAAATAAATAAGGGAAGGGTCTTCTGAGTCATGTGAGGAAACTCTGGAATAATTGCTGTTGGTTGGATTAAATGGTTCCACGGTCTCCCAGGCAGAAGGTCTGCTCAGAGATGAGCAGTAGCTCAGAGACAGCATGTCCTAGTGTCCACCCCACTCCCCAGCACTGAACCAGTGGCAAGCAGGAGCAAGGCTACCTCTACCAGGTTAGAAGAAAACGAAACACGGTTATTTTCTCTCTAGAGCACATTCCCCTAACAAGCCTGTTCACCCACCACCACCCTGGTAGACAAATTCCCGAGGAAATATCGCCCTCTTGTGTCCAAGTTGAAGCTAGCAAGCAATGCTTCCAAAAGTGGAAAATAAAGCAAGCCATCCACATTGCAGAAGCTGCACGGGAGCTCTTTGGATCGTTATTGTTGTATTTAGAAAAGTGGTTTTCAGACTGGGTACAAGGTGCTTAGAGGGGAGGGGTAGAGGATCTGCCCTCCAGAGCATCTGCAAGAGAATGAAGGAATGTGCACTACTGTTACCTGTTATAAAATCACTAATTGAGAGTCTCAGCCCCACTTGAAAATGTTTAGGAGCCTGCAAGTTGTAAAAGGTGAAAATCACTGCTTCCACAAAAACATAAGTCAAATAACACAGAAAGTTATTAACCTTGTATACTACCAGGGGTCTTCAGGGTCAACACTTGCTCCTGCCATCAGAGTACCCAGCGTGAATCACAGATGTGGGAAAGGATCAGTCCAGAGGAATTAAATACTTATAGCTCTGTTATTCCCAGGGCTCTGCTACTGACAGTTAAACTATTACCAAAATCTATTAGCTTGGTGTGTCTCCTACCTGCAACATTTCCATGCTTTCCTTCCAAGAAGCCGAGACACTTTCTGTGCTCCCAGCGCTGCGTCCGACAGGGTACGAGCTGCACAAGATAGAAACATGCAGGGGGATTTGCCAAGGTGCAGTCCTGTGACCTGTCCTTGCTTTAAATTGTGCTTTCCCTTTCAATTGGGATGTTAATCTGCCACGCAGCTCTCGCTTCAGACATAAGCTGTCATCAATAACCACAACTTTATGTTCCTTCACATTCTTACTCCATCCTTAATCCCTAGCTCTCTGCAAGCATGACTTGAGCAAGGTAAACCTGTTTTCCTTTGAGAAAGTGTTCCTCCCAACAGACCCAGGGCTGTTTCTCAGAGGCTTTGCAGGGGGGTGATATCCCTCCAGCAGCAACTGCTACCAGCCAGTGGGACACACCTCGTGACGGTTCTTAGATAACACTGGCACAGTTCATCCACATCTCATGCGATCATTAAGGCTTCTGCATGTGGGTTACATTTTTTGGTTTGGTTTTTTTTTTATTTTCCTTCTGTCCTTGGACATTTCTGTATGCTTGTTCTATCGCTCATAACAAAAACTATTATAGTAACTCTTCAGGGAGAGTTACCGCATCTTCCACTGTGCTTGGCTGCTTCCTTTGGTTTAGTCTGCTCACCAGCAGCCAGTGTAAAAATATTCCCTGCTGTCCCATCCAGGATAGCTTGCTCATTCCAGGAATGCAGAAGACACCATCTTCATTTCACTTCCCCTTGGCCTATTTCTGTTCATCTCCTACAACTATTTACAAAGCAACAAGCACACAAGCAGTTTAGCTTGGGAAAAATGTGATAAATAGCAATAAAATAGGCTGCTGCAGAAGTGAGATCTACAATGTGCATGTCATTTAGATTTAATCAGAATGTTAATATGCATTAAATAGTATTTGAGAATTTCAGATGTACTTAATACAAGGGGATTTGCATATCTGCCACTGAGGTTTTAATCCTTGATAAATGGGTAGAATAATCAATTATTCAATGAACATACAAGAGTTCGCTGATTAAATCTCAATTATAAAGGCAAGTCTTACCCACTTTATTTATTATGACTGTTCTCCCAGCATTGCCTAATTAAGCCATATTTGATTATGGGGTGAAAAACATTTATTGCAGATATTGTGGCTCCGTAATTGATGCATATCTGTGGCCTGGCTGTTAAGCCCTAATAAATACATTTTAAACAGCTAATTATTTAATTAACAACAGTCTCTTCCAATCTCAGTGTAAAGCATACTGAAATCCTTTCATGAAAGCCCCAACAGGAATGAAACCACTGGAAGCTGCTCCATTGTTTTCACACCTGAAAACACCCCACATGGCAGTGTTGCTGTGATGCTCACAGCTCCACTGGCATCCACCAGTCCAAACTGTTGTTATCTGCAGTGTGGACATCTACATCTGAACTGATTGTGTCCCCGTTATAGTCCATGGAGAGGAACAGACCATAGCAGGGGGTGCTGGGCTTTCTTCTGTAGGACACATCCAGCTCCTCGGGATCTTTTGCTGCAAGCATCCTGCTGACTCTAAAAGCAGCCTCGGATGTAGGCTTCTCCATTGCTGACAAATGAAGATCAGCAAGATGAGGCCTGCCTAAAGTATTTTTATATCAGTTGCTTAATCATGTTTTTTGAGCTCTGGTTTCTTACCCATTACTTGAAAGGCTGACAAAACATTGTAGATCAATCTATGTATAGTCACTAATTAGCCCCTCCCATGGAGGTTGGTTTCAGCCCCCAGTACGGCAATTTGGAATGTTGCTCAAAAGCGAAGACCTCCACAGTGTGCCCAAGATTTGTTTGTTTTCCTCTAGCTATTAGAATTTAAACTCCTCTTCCTTGCTGAGATCCATGTACCATAAAAGCTACCACATAAATAGTTACAGAAAATGGCAAGGAAAAAAAGAAACTTCCTACATATGCACACATATCCACAACACCAGCTCCCAAACAAATATATGCACAGGGTAGGCACATTACAAGGAAAGATTTCATGACAGCTGCTGAAGCTCAGCAGTTCTTTGACTCTCTAGTGCTTGTCTACAAGATTTGAAGATGTATATAGTTTAGTCTACTGAGCTGTTGCCTTTTGCTTGTGGTTTAAAATAAACGTTGCTCTAATAGTTTTCCTTTTCTTCTGATTAAAACATTCAACTTGCTCTAACTACCCAATATTAAAAGCACTTGACTAGCTCGTGTCTTTTTAATGCATTTGCTAAGCTGAAGTAAGATCTGCTAATGCAAAACCAGTGGGATACAATCGCAGCAGATTCCAACATGAGCAGATGAAGTTAGAAAATTTTTTGCTAAGAACTAAGGAAAAACCCCAAGAGCTTCTCAGAGCAGTCCGCAAAGCAAGTCTGCCTGCCTTTCCTAGGTGGGATCTTTGAAAATACTACTATTTAATTACCCATCTGTTTCCTATTAGAAAGTTATGTACAACAGTTTTCCCCTCCTCTAGAAGCCAGAAATGGTGAATGATTGCAAAAAACGCCTGAAAGGGAGGATTGTCAAGCACCATCCCCAGTCCCAGCCAAAGTTTGTCTATGTCCTCTGGAACAAACCTGCTCAGGCTGCATTGAGAACAGAGGCTGTTTCTCTCGTTTGGCATTTTAGGAACAAGAACTGGCAGCCCTAATATAACGTGGTCTTACTCTACCAGATTCAGTACGGAGGAAGCTGTGCACAAGTTTATACATCACTCACCCAAAGATACTGTTCGGGCCACACTGGTGCCTCTTACTCTTTGTCCCACAAAGGAGAGCACCAGAGAGGTAACAAACAATCTGAGCTGCTTGTATGTATGGATGCTGCAGTTCTGACTGGCTCAGTGTTGTCTGTCTTATTACAGTGTCTCAGAAAGAATTACTCAAAGGAGAATTCTCTCATATTTTTATCCTGCAGTAGGACATGGAAGCAGCAGCAGTCTACTACACACTGGGGTTAAATGCAGGCCCTTTGGGGTAAGGCAAATGTTGAAAAGAAATACAGCTACCTACATTATCCATCCATAGCTGATGGTCAAATTGCAGAGATTTCTCTGGAGTGGGTTCATTTGTTTTCAGTTGCGAGCTTATTTTTCCTGGGAGGAAGACTCCAAGTTAAAGATCTATCATTAAGACTAATCTTCAAAAGAATTTTAATGAAGCAGAATTCCTAAATGTAGAAAATTAAAGAGGCTTCTGTTTTATCCCTGGTATCTAAATCCTGTAGGCAACATGAAAGTCACTGAAATCCTTCTAAGCCTGAATAATGCAAAATGTACAGATGAAAATCTTCCTCTGATGAATATTTGATTGCAATAGGCTCAGGATGGAAGGTGGAGAGCATGCCTTCATACCCACATGTGTACATGCAGAAAGCTCTAGAGATTTAGACACTGCCATTGACATGCAAGAGCACAACCATCAGCTTCTGTTTCCATTGCCCAGCCAGGGAGCACATCCTCCTTCTCACATTAGTGTTCACCAGCAGGTGAATCAGTCTGTCCCTTGAACCTGTTTGCTTATCAAGGCCCTCCACAGGATGCATCTACCTGCTCTGTCTTAATAAGAAAACATAATTCCTAAGGCAGTTTAAATGCGAATTGCACTTTAATAATATCTCTCTCCTAACTCTTTTGTGTTGCTACCAGCTTTACACAGGATTTGTTGGGTGTTTCTCCTCAGGCAGCAATACCTTCAAAGTTCCCTGTTCTGGGCCAAACACTTCCACTGATACTACTCAAAGAACAGAGTAGGTTTTTTTGCCTGACGCTCCTAGTTACGTGCTGTATTTTGAGCACAGCTTAGCATCAGGTCAGACAAGTTACAAGGAAATTAAACACTAGCACAGGCTTTATGAATTATGCCACTAGCAGGAGCCTTCAGGAACAGGTTGGGCAAGCACTTAACTCCCGGGATAGTCTAGACCTAGATACAGCTCATTATATTTTATAGTAGAGGCATGGACGAGATGACCTCTTAGAGTCCTTTCTAGCCCTACACTTCTATGAGCTCTGAACTTCTTTGCTGGCCCTAACCCATTACTTCAGCTTTAGCATCCTTCAAAATGCCTCTGCCCATGCTTTAGTAACATCCTATGTCTTTTTCCATTCTCTTAAAAGGACACATTTTTAACAAGCCAAAGGGTTCTCTCCCTCATTAATAGGGATGCTCAGAGGGGTGGCAAGTGGTGTTCAAGCCAAGCATCGGAACAGGTATTAATAAAAACCTCCATGCTATTACACCATTAAACACCAACATGTGATCAAGCATTTTCCTGTTAAGTATTGATGCCAACTCCTACTATAATGTGCACCACTTAAAAGTCCTTTAAACATACTTGCACAGATATGAAAAAAAAGCAAGAAGTAAAACCATTTGAGACTGGAGTATTAAGTATGGATTTCCTTCTAATAGCCTCTGGTATTTCCTTTTCCTCCAGCTGTAAAGAATCTCATAGTAACAACCCCTCTCTTCCTTTCTCCTCAACTGGCCAGGCTTTTTAACAGTGTTAAACGTAGCTGTAACTGCAATTTGATGTAGTAAATTGAAGCACCTCAGAGCTAATATTGGTTGTTCTTGTGGTTCTTTAAGACATGTCCTGTTTTGTTGCAAAGGAAACGAGTAACACAGAACATCTTTGCACTAAGAATTACCACAATTAATACAGCTTCAAAAAATTGTTTTATACCCGCCCACACGAGCTCATGTTCACATCTAGTTGGAGGCGTCCCTGCCCATAGCAGGGAGGTTGGAACTCGATGATCTTTAAGGTCCTTTCCAACCTAAACCATTCTATGATTCTATGATTTAAAGCAAAATGTTAGCAGACAGATCTGGGTCCCTTTTCTGAGAGACCAGGCTTCTGCTAGAATACAGCAATGGTGCTTTGTGCACCGCTCTAACCAAGTTCTTCACCATAACCGCCACAGCCTGCCCCAAGGAAACAAATCAGCTATTGTTTATCAGTATTTCTAACCTTGAGCTGTGGGACCCGTGATTACTAGAAATCCACATAAAACCAAAGAAGAAAACATAACACAGAACTAGAGAACATTTTTCCACTTTTTTTTTGGTTTATACCACAGCTTTAGAACCAATAACACAGCACTTACCCAAAAATCCTGGCTGATAGCTCAAACAAACCAGCCTACTCTTCTTCTGCTCCTCTCTTTTATATTATGAATCCCTGTGCACCTAAACAAGCCTCAGCTGCACCTCATTACCTGCCCATTTAAACTGCAAGGAACCTGCAGTGAGGAGTTAGGTTCCTGCCTTCTGCTGACCTGAAATGACCTCTGTGCTCAGCTGTGAAATGCCAGTAAATTAGAGTCACTTAAAGAGGAATATATGTATAGCGGAGCACACTTAAAATTTACCATGAAAAGGTTACTTCAACGAGCAAAGGATCTTTCAGAACTGATAATGTATTGTCCAAGCAGATATAAATATAATCTGCAAATTGGTCCATATATGACTCGGTCTGAAGAGCATTCCAAGAACCTCATTGATATGAGTGTGTTAGGGTGAACCTTGGGATGATCAACCAGCTGGGCCACCTAACAGCTGACAGGGTTCACCAGCAGACCATGGCTGCCACATCACAGCTCAGAGTGACTGCCACAGTCTGTGGTCAAGAGAAGTCCAGGGCTGGCAGGCAGAAAGCACAGCAGATCAATGCACAAGTGTAGCTGCGGAAAAGTAATTGCACAGCTTTTAAATTAACTTGGTATTGGATAACATTTTCCACCTCAGATTATTGATCTATGGAGTCTTGGGCTTGTACCTGAAAGTACCCAGAACTGCAATG